>NC_083714.1:928534-1238045 GCF_033118175.1 Dama dama | reverse complement strand
TCATATTTTTCACACCTTTTCAGGCTCTTCATGTTTTTGAACAACGTTTCATGCTCCTCCTATTTTTCAGACCGTTTCATGCTCCTCATATTTTTGACACTTTTTGAAACTCTTCCTATTTTTCACACCTTTTAGGCTCTTCATATTTTTCAACACCGCTTCATGCTCCTCCTATTTTTCAGACCGTTTCATGCTCCTCATGTATTTCACACCTTTTGAAGCTCTTCATATTCTTCACAACTTTTCAGGCTCTTCATGTGTTTGAACACCGTTTCATGCTCCTCATATTTTTCACACCGTTTCATGTTCATCTCATTTTTGACACCTTTTAAGCTCTTCATATTTTTCACACCTTTTCAGGCTCTTCATGTTTTTCAACACCGCTTCATGCTCATCCTATTTTTCAGACCGTTTCATGCTCCTCATGTATTTCACGCCTTTTGAAGCTCTTCATATTCTTCACACCTTTTCAGACTCTTCAAGATTTTGAACACCGCTTCATGCTCCTCCTATTTTTCCGACCGTTTCATGCTCCTCATATTTTCGATACCTTTTGAAGCTCTTCATATTTTTCCTACCTTTTCAGTCTCTTCATTTTTTTGAACACCGTTTCATGCTTCTCCTATTTTTAAGACCGTTTCATGCTCCTCAATTTTTCACAACTTTTGAAGCTCTTTATATTTTTCACACCTTTTCAGGCTCTTCATGTTTGTGAACACCGTTTCATTCTCCTCCTATTTTTCAGACCGTTTCATGCTCCTCATATTTTTGACACGTTTTGAAGCTCTTCCTATTTTTCACAGCTTTTCAGGCTCTTCATGTAATTGAACACCGTTTCATGCTTCTCCTATTTCTTAGACCGTTTCATGCTCCTCATACTTTTCACATCTTTTGAAGCTCTTTATATTTTTCACACCTTTTCAGGCTCTTCATGTTTGTGAACACCGTTTCATGCTCCTCCTATTTTACAGACCGTTTCATGCTCCTCATATTTTTGACACGTTTTGAAGCTCTTCCTATTTTTCACAGCTTTTCAGACTCTTCATGTTTTTCCACACCGTTTCATACTCCTCCTTTTTTTCAGACCGTTTCAATCTCCTCCTATTTTAAGAACGTTTCATGTTCCTCATATATTTGATAAATTTGAAGCTCTTCATATTTTTCACACCTTTTCAGGCTCTTCATATTTTTGAAAACTGCTTCATCCTCCTCCTATTTTTCAGACCAATTCATGCTCCTCATATTTTTGACACCTTTTGAACCTCTGCAAATTTTCCCACCTTTTCAGGCTCTTCACGTTTTTGAACACCGCTTATTGCTCCTCCTATTTTTCAGACCGTTCATGCTCCTCATATTTTTAACACCTTTTGAAGCTCTTCATATTTTTCACACCTTTTCAGGCTCTTCATGTTTTTCAACGCTGCTTCATGTTCCTAGTGTTTTTCAGACTGTTCATGCTCCTCATATTTTTAACACCTTTTGAAGCTCTTCATATTTTTCACACCTTTTCAGGCTCTTCATGTTTTTCAACACCGCTTCATGCTCCTCCTATTTTTCAGACCGTTTCATGCTCATCTAATTTTTGGCACCTTTTGAAGCTCTTCGTATTTTTCACACCTTTTGAAGCTCTTCTTATTTTTCACACCTTTTCAGGCTGTTCATATTTTTCAACACCGCATCATGCTCCTCCTATTTTTCAGACCGTTTCATGCACCTCATATTTTTCACACCTTTTGAAGCTCTTCATATTTTTCACACCTTTTCAGGCTCTTCATGTTTTTCAACACCGCTTCATGCTCCTCCTATTTTTCAGACCGTTTCATGCTCCTCCTATTTTTTAGACCGTTTTATGTTCCTCATATTTTTGACACCTTTTGAAGCTCTTCATATATTTCACACCTTTTCAGTCTATTCATGTATTTCAACACCACTTCATGCTCCTCCTATTTTTCAGACCGTTTCATGCGCATCTCATTTTTTACACCTTTTGAACCTGTTCATATTTTTCACACATTTTGAAGCTCTTCATATTTTTCACAACTTTTCAGGCTCTTCATATTTTTGAACAACGCTTCATGCTCCTCCTATTTTTCCGACCGTTTCATGCTCCTCATACTTTTCACACCTTTTGAAGCTCTTCATGTTTTTCACACCTTTTCAGGCTCTTCATGTTTTTCAACACCGCTTCATGCTCTTCCTATTTTTCAGACCGTTTCATGCTCCTCCTATTTTTCAGACCGTTTCATGTTCCTCATATTTTTGACACCTTTTTAAGCTCTTCATATTTTTCCCAGCTTTACAGGCTCTTCATGTTTTTAAACACCGCTTCATGCCCCTTCTATTTTTCAGACCGTTTCATGTTCCTCATATTTTTGACACCTTTTGAAGCTCTTCATATTTTTCGCACCTTTTCATGCTCTTCGTGTTTTTGAACTCCACTTCATGCTCCTCCTATTTTTCAGACCGTTTCATGCTCCTTATATTTTTGACACCTTTTTAAGCTCTTCATATTTTTCACACTTTTCCGGTTCTTCATGTTTTTCAACACCAGTTCATGCTGCTCCTATTTTTCAGACCGTTTCATGCTCCTCACATTTTTCACACCTTTTGAAGCTCTTCATATTTTTCACACTTTTCAGGCTCTTCATGTTTTTCACACCTTTTCAGGCTCTTCATTATTTTCAACACCGCTTCATGCTCCTCCTATTTTTCAGACCGTTTCATGCTCATCTCTTTTTTGTCACCTTTTGAAGCTCTTCATATTTTTCACACCTTTTGAAGCTCTTCATGTTTTTCACACCTTTTGAAGCTCTTCATATTTTTCACACCTTTTGAAGCTCTTCATATTTTGCACACCTTTTCAGGCTCTTCATGTTTCTCAACACCGTTTCATGATTCTCCTATTTTTCTGACCGTTTCATGCTCCTCATATTTTTGACACGTTTTGAGGCTCTTCATATTTTTCACGGCTTTTCAGGCTCTTTCTGTTTTTGTACACGGTGTCATGCTCCTCCTATTTTTCAGACCGTTTCATGCTCCTCATATTTTTCACACCTTTTGAAGCTCTTCATATTTTTCACACCTTTTCAGGCTCTTCAGGTTTTTGAACACCGCTTCATGCTCCTCCTATTTTTCAGACCGTTTCATGCTCCTCATGGATTTCACATCTTTTGAACCTCTTCATATTTTTCACACCTTTTCAGGCTCTTCATGATTTTCAACACCGCTTCAAGCTCCTCCTATTTTTCAGACCGTTTCATGCTCATCTCTTTTTTGACACCTTTTGAAGCTCTTCATATTTTTCACACCTTTTGATGCTCTTCATGTTTTTCACACCTTTTGAAGCTCTTCATATTTTTCACACCTTTTGAAACTCTTCATATTTTTCACACGTTTTCAGACTCTTCATGTTTTTCAACACCACTTCATGCTCCTAATATTTTGAAAAACGTTTCATGCTCATCTCATTTTTGACACCTTTTGAAGCTCTTCATATTTTCCACACCTTTTGAAGCTCTTCATATGTTTCACACGTTTTCAGGCTCTTCATGTTTTTCAACACCGCTTCATGCTCCTCCTATTTTTCAGACCGTTTCATGCTCCTCACATTTTTCACACCTTTTGAAGCTCTTCATATTTTTCACACTTTTCAGGCTCTTCATGTTTTTCACACCTTTTCAGGCTCTTCATTATTTTCAACACCGCTTCATGCTCCTCCTATTTTTCAGACCGTTTCATGCTCATCTCTTTTTTGTCACCTTTTGAAACTCTTCATATTTTTCACACCTTTTGAAGCTCTTCATGTTTTTCACACCTTTTGAAGCTCTTCATATTTTTCACACCTTTTGAAGCTCTTCATATTTTGCACACCTTTTCAGGCTCTTCATGTTTCTCAACACCGTTTCAAGATTCTCCTATTTTTCTGACCGTTTCATGCTCCTCATATTTTTGACACGTTTTGAGGCTCTTCATATTTTTCACGGCTTTTCAGGCTCTTCCTGTTTTTGTACACGGTGTCATGCTTCTCCTATTTTTCAGACCGTTTCATGCTCCTCATATTTTTCACACCTTTTGAAGCTCTTCATATTTTTCACACCTTTTCAGGCTCTTCAGGTTTTTGAACACCGCTTCATGCTCCTCCTATTTTTCAGACCGTTTCATGCTCCTCATGGATTTCACATCTTTTGAACCTCTGCATATTTTTCACACCTTTTCAGGCTCTTCATGATTTTCAACACCGCTTCATTCTCCTCCTGTTTTTCAGACCGTTTCATGCTCATCTCTTTTTTGACATCTTTTGAAGCTCTTCATATTTTTCACACCTTTTGAAGCTCTTAATGTTTTTCACACCTTTTGAAGCTCTTCATATTTTTCACACCTTTTGAAACTCTTCATATTTTTCACACGTTTTCAGGCTCTTCATGTTTTTCAACACCGCTTCATGCTCCTAATATTTTGAAAAACGTTTCATGCTCATCTCATTTTTGACACCTTTTGAAGCTCTTCATATTTTCCACACCTTTTGAAGCTCTTCATATGTTTCACACGTTTTCAGGCTCTTCATGTTTTTCAACACCGCTTCATGCTCCTCCTATTTTTCAGACCATTTCATGCTCCTCATATTTTTGACACCTTTTGAAGCTCTTCATATTTTTCACACATTTTCAGGCTCTTCATGTATTTGAACACCGCTTCAATGCTCATCCTATTTTTCGGACCATTTCATGCTCCTCATAGTTTTTGACACGTTTTGTAGCTCTTCATATTTTTCACAACTTTTCAGGCTCTTCATGTTTTTGAACACCGCTTCATGCTCCTCCTATTTTACAGACCGTTTCAGTCTCCTCCTGTATTTCACACCATTTGAAGCTCTTCATATTTTTTACACCTTTTCATGCTTTTCATGTTTTTGAACAACGCTTCATGCTCCTACTATTTTCAGACCGGTTCAAGCTCCTCATGTATTTTACACCGTTTGAAGCTTTTCATATTTTTCACACCTTTTCAGGCTCTTCATGTTTTTGAACACCGTTTCATGCTACTCCTATTTTGGAGACCGTTTCATACTCCTCATATTTTTGACACCTTTTGAAGCTCTTCATATTTTTCAAACCTTTTCAGGCTCTTCATGTTTTTCAACACCGCTTCATGATCCTTCCATTTTTCAGACCGTTTCATGCTCCTCATATTTGTGACATCTTTGGAAGCTTTTCATATTTTTCACAACTTTTGTCTCTTCATGTTTTTCAGCACCACTTCATGCTCCTCCTATTTCTCAGACCGGTTCATGCTCCTCATATTGTTGACACCTTTAGAAGCTCTTCATATTTTTCACATCTGTTCAGGCTCTTCATGTTTTTCAACACCACTTCATGCTTGTCTTATTTTCCAAACCGTTTCATGCTCCTCATATTTTTGACACCTTTTGAATCTCTTCATATATTTTACACCTTTTCAGGCTCTACATGTTTTCCAACACCACTTCATGCTCCTCCTTCTTTTCAGAACATTTCATGGTCATCTCATTTTTGGCACTTTTTGAAGCTCTTCATATTTTTTACACCTTTTGAAGCTCTTCATATTTTTCACACCTTTTGAGGCTCGTCATGTTTTTCAACACCGCTTCATGCTCCTCCTATTTTTCAGACCGATTCATGCTCCTCATGTATTTCACACCATGAAGCTCTTCATATTTTTCACAGCTTTTCAGGCTCTTCATGTTTTTGAACACCGTTTCATGCTCCTCCAATTTTTCAGACCGATTCATGCTCCTCATATTTTTGACACGTTTTGAAGCTCTTCATATTTTCACACCTTTTCAGGCTCTTCATGTTTTTCAACACCGCTTCATGCTCCTACTATTTTTCAGACCGTTTCATGATCCTCATAATTTTGACACCTTTTGAAGGTCTTCATATTTTTGACACCTTTTCAGGTTCTTCATGTTTTTCAACACCACTTCATCCTCCTCCTGTTTTTCAGACCGTTTCATGCTCCTCATATTTTTGACACGTTTTGAAGCTCTTCATATTTTTCACAACTGTTCTGGCTCTTGGCGATTTTGAAAACCGTTTCATGCTCCTCAATTTTTCAGACAGTTTCATGCTTCTCATATTTTTGACACCTTTTGAAGCTCTTCATATTTTTCACACCTTTTCTGGCTCTTCATGTTTTTGAACACCGCTTCATGCTCCTCCTCTTTTTCACACCTTTTGAAGCTCTTCATATTTTTCACACCTTTTCAGGCTCTTCATGTTTTTGAACAACGCTTCATGCTCCTCCTATTTTCAGACCGTTTCAAGCTCCTCATGTATTTCACACCTTTTGAAGCTCTTCATATATTTCACACCTTTTCAGGCTCTTCATGTATTTCATCACCGTTTCATGCTTCTCCTATTTTACAGACCGTTTCATGCTCCTAATGTATTTCACACATTTTGAAGCTCTTCATATTTTTCACACATTTTCATGCTCTTCATGTTTTTGAACACAGCTTCAGGCTCCTCCTATTTTTCAGACGGTTTCATGCTCCTCATATTTTTGACACCTTTTGAAGCTCTTCAAATTTTTCACACCTTTTCAGGATCTTCATGTTCTTGAACACCGTTTCATGCTCCTCCTATTTTTCAGACCGTTTCATGCTCCTCATATTTAGACACCTTTAGAAGCTCGTCATATTTTTCACACCTTTGCAGGCTCTTTGTGATTTTCAAAACAGTTTCATGCTTCTCCTATTTTTCAGACCGTTTCATGCTACTCATATTTTTGACCTCTTTTAAAGCTCTGAATATTTTTCACACCTTTTGAAGCTCTTTATATATTTCACACTTTTTCAAGCTCTTCATGTTTTTCAACACCACTTCATGCTCCTCCTATTTTTCAGACCTTTTCATGCTCATCTCATTTTTGACAGCTTTTGAAGCTCTTCATATTTTTCACACCTTTTGAAGCTCTTCATATTTTTCACACATTTTCAGGCTCTTCATGTTTATGAACACCGCTTCATGCTCCTCCTATAATTCAGACGGTTTCATGCTCCTCATGTATTTCACTTCTTTTGAAGCTCTTCATATTTTACACACCTTTGCAGGCTCTTCATGATTTTCAACCCTACGTCATGCTCCTCCTATTTTTCAGAACGTTACATGCTCCTAATATTTTTGACACCTTTGAAGCTCTTCATATTTTTCACACCTTTCCAGGCTCTTCACGTTTTTGAACACCGCTTCATGCTCCTCCTATTTTTAAGACCGTTTCATGTTCCTCATATTTTTCATACCTTTTGAAGGCCTTCAGATTTTTCACACCTTTTCAGGCTCTTCATGTTTTTGAACATCGTTTCATGCTCCTCCTATTTTTCAGAACGTTTCATGCTCCTCATATTTTTGACACCTTTTGAAGCTCTTCATATCTTTCACACCTTTTCAGGCTCTTCATGTTTTTGATCACCGCTTCATGCTCCTATTTTTCACAGCTTTTGAAGCTCTTCATATTTTTCACACATTTTCAGGCTCTTCATGTTTTTCAACAACGCTTCATGCTCCTCCTATTTTTCACACCTTTTGAAGCTCTTCATATTTTTCACACCTTTTCAGGCTCTTCATGTTTATGAACAACGCTTCATGCTCCTCCTATTTTCAGACCGTTTCAATCTCCTCATGTATTTCACACCGTTTGAAGCTCTTCATATTTTTCACACATTTTCAGGCTCTTCATGTCTTTGAACAGCGTTTCATGCTGCTTCTATTTTTCAGACCGTTTCATACTCCTCTTATTTTTGACACCTTTTGAAGTTTTTCATATTTTTCACACCTTTTAGGCTCTTCATGTTTTTCTGCACAGCTTCATGCTCCTCTTATTTTTCAGACCGTTTCACGCTCCTCATATTTTTGACACCTTTTGAAGCTCTTCATATTTTTCACACATTTTCAGGCTCTTCATGTTTTTCAACAACGCTTCATGCTCCTCCTATTTTTGACACCTTTTGAAGCTCTTCATATATTTCACACCTTTTCAGGCTCTTCATGTATTTCATCACCGTTTTATGCTTCTCCTATTTTACAGACCGTTTCATGCTCCTAATGTATTTCACACATTTTGAAGCTCTTCATATTTTTCACACCATTTCAGGCTCTTCATGTTTTTGAACACAGCTTCAGGTTCCTCCTATTTTTCAGACCGTTTCATGCTCCTCATATTTTTCACACCTTTTGAAGCTCCTCATATTTTTCATATTTTTGAAGCTGTTCATATTTTTCACACGTTTTCAGGCTCTTCATGTTTTTCAACACCGCTTCATTCTCCTCCCATTTTTCAGACCGTTTCATGCTCCTCATATTTTTGACACGTTTTGAGGCTCCTCATATTCTTCAGACCTTTTCAGGATCTTTATGATTTTGAATACCATTTCATGCTCCTCCTTTTTTTCAGACGGTTTCATGCTCCTCATATTTTTGACACCTTTTGAAGCTCTTCAAATTTTTCACAACTTTTCAGGATCTTCATGTTCTTGAACACCGTTTCATGCTCCTCCTATTTTTCAGACCGTTTCATGCTCCTCATATTTAGACAATTTTTGAAGCTCTTCATATTTTTCACACCTTTTCAGGCTCTTCATGTTTTTCAACACAGCTTCATGCTCCTTCTATTTTTCAGACCGTTTCATGTCCCTCATGTATTTCACAACTTTTGAAGCTCTTCATATTTCTCACACCTTTGCAGGCCCTTCGTGATTTTCAAAACCGTTTCATGCTTCTCCTATTTTTCAGACCGTTTCATGCTACTCATATTTTTGACCTCTTTTAAAGCTCTGAATATTTTTCACACCTTTTGAAGCTCTTTATATATTTCACACTTTTTCAAGCTCTTCATGTTTTTCAACACCACTTCATGCTCCTCCTATTTTTCAGACCTTTTCATGCTCATCTCATTTTTGACAGCTTTTGAAGCTCTTCATATTATTCACACCTTTTGAAGCTCTTCATATTTTTCACACATTTCAGGCTCTTCATGTTTATGAACACCGCTTCATGCTCCTCCTATAATTCAGACGGTTTCATGCTCCTCATATATTTCACTTCTTTTGAAGCTCTTCATATTTTACACACCTTTGCAGGCTCTTCATGATTTTCAACCCTACGTCATGCTCCTCCTATTTTTCAGAACGTTACATGCTCCTAATATTTTTGACACCTTTGAAGCTCTTCATATTTTTCACACCTTTTCAGGCTCTTCACGTTTTTGAACACCGCTTCATGCTCCTCCTATTTTTAAGACCGTTTCATGTTCCTCATATTTTTCATACCTTTTGAAGGCCTTCAGATTTTTCACACCTTTTCAGGCTCTTCATGTTTTTGAACATCGTTTCATGCTCCTCCTATTTTTCAGAACGTTTCATGCTCCTCATATTTTTGACACGTTTTGAGGCTCTTCATATTCTTCAGACCTTTTCAGGATCTTTATGATTTTGAATACCATTTCATGCTCCTCCTATTTTTCAGACCGTTTCATGCTCCTCATATTTTTGACACCTTTTGAAGCTCTTCATATTTTTCACACCTTTTCAGTCTCTTCATGTTTTTGAACACCGCTTCATGCTCCTCCTATTTTTCAGACTGTTTCATGCTCCTCATATTTTTGACATCTTTGAAGCTCTTCATATTTTTCACACCTGTTCAGGCTCTTCATGTTTTTCAACACTGCTTCATGCTCCTCCTATTTTTCAGACCTTTTCATGCTCCTCATATTTTTGACAAATTTTGAAGCTGTTCATATTTTTCACACATTTTCAGGCTCTTCCTGTTTTTCAACAACACTTCATTATCCAGCTATTTTTCAGACCGTTTCATGCTCCCCATGTATTTCACACCTTTTGAAGCTCTTCATATTTTCCCACCTTTTCAATCCCTTCATGTAATAGAACACCATTTCATGCTCCTCCTATTTTTCAGACCGTTTCATGCTCCGCATATTTTTGACACATTTTGAATCTCTTCATATTTTTCACACATTTTCAGGCTCTTCATGTTTTTCAACACCACTTCATACTCCTCCTATTTTTCAGACCGGTTCATACTCATCATATTTTTGACAACTTTTGAAGCTCTTCATATTTTTCAAACCTTTTCAGGCTCTTCATGTTTTTCAACACCGCTTCATGCTCCTCCTATTTTTCAGACCTTTTCTTGCTCCTCATGTATTTCACACATTTTGAAGCTCTTCATATATTTCACAGCTTTTCAGGTTCTTCATGTTTTTCAACACCACTTCATGCTCCTCCCATTTTTCAGACCGTTTCATGCTCCTCATATTTTTGACACCTTTTGAAGCTCTTCATATTTTTCACAAATTTTCAGGCTCTTCATATTTTTCAACACCACTTCATGCTCCTCCTATTTTTTAGACCGTTTGACTCCTCATATATTTGACAGCTTTTGAAGCTCTTCATATTTTTCACATTGTGCAGGCTCTTCATGTTTTTGAACACCGTTACATGCTCCTCCTATTTTTCAGACCCTTTCATGCTCATCTCATTTTTGACACGTTTTGAAGCTCTTCATATTTTTCAAACGTTTTCAGGCTCTTCATGTTTTTCAACACCACTTCATGCTCCTCCCATTTTTCAGACCGTTTCATGCTCCTCATATTTTTGACACCTTTTGAAGCTCTTCATATTTTTCACACATTTTCATTCTCTTCATATTTTTCAACACGACTTCATGCTCCTCCTATTTTTTAGACCGTTGGATGCTCCTCATATATTTGACAGCTTTTGAAGCTCTTCATATTTTTCACATTGTGCAGGGTCTTCATGTTTTTGAACACCGTTCCATGATCCTCCTATTTTTCAGACCCTTTCATGCTCAACTCATTTTTGACACGTTTTGAAGCTCTTCATATTTTTCACACGTTTTCAGGCTCTTCATGTTTTTGAACACCGTTCCATGCTCCCCATATTTTTCACACCGTTTCATGCTCATCTCATTTTTGACAGTTTTTGAAGTTCTTCATATTTTTCACACCTTTTGAAGCGCTTCATATTTTTCACACCTTTTCAGGCTCTTCATGTTTGAACACCGTTTCATGCT
The DNA here is from genome assembly GCF_033118175.1 of Dama dama. Taxonomy (NCBI): domain Eukaryota; kingdom Metazoa; phylum Chordata; class Mammalia; order Artiodactyla; family Cervidae; genus Dama; species Dama dama. The sequence continues at coordinate 1,226,958 of NC_083714.1, read as the reverse complement.
CCTCCTATTTTTCAGACCGTTTCATGCTCCTCATATTTTTGACACCTTCTGAAGCTCTTCATATTTTTCACACTTTTTCAGGCTCTTCATGTTTTTCAACACCGCTTCATGTTCCTCCTCTTTTTCAGACCGTATCATGCTCCTCATATTTTTGACAACTTTTGAAGCTCTTCATATATTTAACACCTTTTCAGACTCTTCATTTTTTTCTTCAACGCTTCATGATCCTCCTCTTTTTCAGACCGTTTCATGCTCATCTCATTTTTGACACCTTTTGAAGCTCTTCATATTTTTCACACTTTTTGAATCTCTTCATATATTTCACACCTTTTCAGGCTCTTCATTTTTTGAAAACCGTTTCATGCTCCTCCTATTTTTCAGATCTTTTCATGCTCCTCATATTTTTCACACTTTTTGAAGCTCCTCATATTTTTCATATTTTTGAAGCTCTTCATATTTTTCACACCTTTTCAGGCTCTTCATGTTTTTCAACACCGCTTCATGTTCCTCCTATTTTTCAGACCGTTTCATGCTCATCTCATTTTTGACACCTTTTGAAGCTCTTCATAATTTTCACACTTTTTGAAGCTCTTCATATTTTCACACGTTTTCAGGCTCTTCATGTTTTTCAACTCCGCTTCTTGCTCCTTCAATTTTTCAGACCGTTTCATGCTCCTCATATTTTTGACACCTTTTGAAGCTCTTCATATTTTTCAAAACTTTTCAGGCTCTTCATGTTTTTGATCACCGTTTCATGCTTCTCCTATTTTTCAGCCCGTTTCATGCTCCTCATATTTTTGACACATTTTGAAGCTCTTCATATTTTCACACCTTTTCGGTCTCTTCATGTTTTTCAACACCGCTTCATGCTCTTCCTATTTTTCAGACCGTTTCATGATCCTCATATTTTTGACACCTTTTGAAGCTCTTCTTATTTTTCACACCTTTTCATGCTCTTCATGTATTTGAACACTGCTTCATGCTCCTCCTATTTTTCAGACCGGTTCATGCTCCTCATATTTTTGACACCTTTTGAAGCTCTTCATATTTTTCACACCTTTTCAGGCTCTTCATGTTTTTGAACACCGTTTCATGCTCCTCCAATTTTTCAAACTGTTTCATGCTCCTCATATTTTTGACACCTTTTGAAGCTCTTCATATTTTTCACACCTTCTCAGTCTCTTCAAGTTTTTGAACACCGTTTCATGCTCCTCAAAATTTTCAGACCGTTTCACGCTCCTCATATTTTTAACACCTTTTGAAGCTCTTCATATATTTCACATGTCTTCAGGCTCTTCATGTTTTTGAACACAGCTTCATGCTCCTCCTATATTTCAGACCGTTTCATGCTCCTCATATTTTTGACACATTTTGAAGCTCTTCTTATTTTTCACACCTTTTCAGCTCTTCATGTTTTGAACACCGTTTCATGCTTCTCCTATTTTTCAGACCGTTTCATTCTCCTATAATTTTGACACCTTTTGAAGCTCTTCATATTTTGCACACCTTTTCAGGCTCTTCATTTTTTTCAACAACGTTTCATGCTCCTCCTATTCTTTAGACCGTTTCATGCTCCTCATATTTTTCACACCTTTTGAAGCTCTTCATATTTTTCACTCCTTTTGAAGCTCTTCATATATTTCACAAGTTTTCAGGCTCTTCATGTTTTTCAACACCGCTTCATGCTCCTCCTATTTTTCAGACCGTTTCATGCTCCTCATATTTTTCACACCTTTTGAAGCTCTTCATATTTTTCACAGCTTTTCATTCTCCTCATATTTCTGAACACCGCGTCATGCTCCTCCTGTTTTTCAGACGGTTTCATGCTCCTCATATTTTTGACATCTTTTGAAGCTCCTCATATTTTTCACACCTTTTCAGGTTCTTCTTGTTTTGAACATGGCTTCACGCTCCTCCTATTTTTCAGACCGTTTCATGCTCCTCATATTTTTGACACCTTTTGAAGCTCTTCATATTTATCACATTTTTTCAGGCTCTTAATGTTTTGAACACGCTTCATCCTCCTCCTATTTTTCAGACCGTTTCATGCACCACATATTTTTCACAACTTTTGAAGCTCTTCATATGTTTCACACATTTTAAGGTTCTTCATGTTTTTCACACCTTTTCAGGCTCTTCATGTTTTGCAACACCCCTTCATGCTCTTCCTATTTTTCGGACCCTTTGAAACTCCTCCTATTTTTGACACGTTTTTAAGTTCTTCATATTTTTCACACCATTTCAGGTTCTTCATGTTTTTGAACACCGTTTCATGCTCCTTATATTTTTCAGACCGTTTCATGATCCTCATATTTTTGACACCATTTGAAGCTCTTCATATATTTCACACATTTTCAGGCTTTTCATGTGTTTCACACCTTTTCAGGCTCTTCATGTTTTGCAACACCGCTTCATGCTCCTCCTATTTTTCAGACCGTTTCAGGCTCCTCATATTTTTGACACTTTTGAAGCTCTTCATATTATTCACACTTTTTCAGGCTCTTCGTCTTATTCAACACCGTTTCATGCTCCTCCTATTTTCAGAACGCTTCATGCTCCTCTTATTTTTGACACCTTTTTAAGCGCTTCATATTTTTCACATGTTTTCAGGATCTTCATGTTTTTGAACACCATTTCATGCTCCTCCTATTTTTCAGACCGTTTCATGCTCTTCATGTTTTTCAAGACCGTTTCATGCACCTCATATTTTCACACGTTTTGAAGCTCCTCAAATTTTGCACACCTTTTCAGGCTCTTCATGTTTTTGAACACCGTTTCATGCTACTCCTATTTGACACCTTTTGAAGCTCTTCATATTTTTCACACCTTTTCATGCTCTTCATGTTTTTCAACACCGTTTCACGCTCCTCCTATTTTCAGACTGTTTCATGCTCCTCATATTTTTGACACCTTTTCAGGCTCTTAATGATTTTGAACATCGTTTCATACTCCTCTTATTTTTCAGACAGTTTCATGCTCCTCATATATTTGACACCTTTTGAAGCTCTTCATATTTTTCACAACTTTTCGGGCTCTTCATGTTTTTGAACACCGCTTCATGCTCTTCCTATTTTTAAGACAGTTTCTTGCGCATCATAATTTTGAAACCTTATGAAGCTCTTCATATTTTTTACACATTTTCAGTCTCTTCATGTTTTTCCACACCGTTTCAGGCTGCTCCTATTTTTCAGACCGTTTCATGCTCCTTGTATATTTGACACCTTTTGAAGCTCTTCATATATTTCACTCCTTTTTAGGCTCTTCGTCTTATTCAACACCGTTTCATGCTCCTCCTATTTTTCAGAACGCTTCATGCTCCTCATATTTTTGACACCTTTTGAAGCTCTTCATATTTTTCACACCATTTCAGGCTCTTCATGTTTCTGAACACCGTTTCATGCTCCTCATATTTTTACATGTTTTGAAACTCTTCATATTTTTCACACCTTTTCAGGCTCTTCATATTTTTCAACACCGCTTCATGCTCCTCCTATTTTTCAGACCGTTTCATTCTCATTATATTATTGACAAGTTTTGAAGCTCTTCATATTTTTAACACCTTTTCAGGCTCTTCATGTTTTTGAAGACCGTTTCATGCTCCCCCTAATATTCAGAGCGTTTTATGCTCCTCATATTTTTGACACCTTTTGAAACTTTTTGTATTTTTCACACATTTTCAGGCTCTTCATGTTTTTGAACACCGGTTCATGCTCCTCCTATTTTTCACACCTTTTCATGCTCCTCATATTTTTCACACCTTTTGAAGTTCTTCATATTTTTCACACCTTTTCAGGCTCTTCATGTTTTTCAACATGGCTTCATGGTCCTCCTATTTTTCAGACCGTTTCATCCTCCTCATGTATTTCACACATTTTGAAGCTCTTCATATTTTTCACACCTTTTCAGGCTCTTCATGTTTTTCAACACCACTTCATGTTCCTCCTATTTTTCAATCCGTTTGATGCTCCTCATATTTTTGACACCTTTTGAAGCTCTTCATATTTTTCACACCTTTTGAAGCTCTTCATATTTTTCACACCATTTCAGGCTCTTCATGATTTTCAACACCGCTTCATGCTCCTCCTATTTTTCAGTCCGTTTCATGCTCATCTCTTTTTTGACACCTTTTGAAGCTCTTCATATTTTTCACACCATTTGAAGCTCTTCATATTTCTCACATTTTTGAAGCTCTTCATATTTCTCACACCTTTTCAGGCTGTTAATGTTTTCAACACCGCTTCATGCCCCTCCTAATTTTCAGACCGTTTCATGCTCACCTCATTTTTGACACCTTTTGAAGCTTTTCATATTTTTCACACCTTTTCAAGCTCTTCATGTTTTTGAACACCGCTTGATGCTCCTATTTTTCAGACCGTTTCATGCTCCTCATGTATTTCACACCTTTTGACGCTCTTCATATTTTTCACACCTTTTCAGGCTGTTCATGTTTTTCTTTTTTTTTTTTTTCTTTTTTTTTTCTTATTTTTATTTTTTTCCAGTGGGTTTTGTCATACATTGATATGAATCAGCCATGGATTTACATGTATTCCCAATCCCGATCCCCCCTCCCACCTCCCTCTCCACCCGATTCCTCTGGGTCTTCCCAGTGCACCAGGCCGGAGCACTTGTCTCGTGCGTCCCACCTGGGCTGGTGATCTGTTTCACCATAGATAGTATACATGCTGTTCTTTTGAAATATCCCACCCTCACATTCTCCCACAAAGTTCAAAATTCTGTTCTGTATTTCTGTGTCTCTTTTTCTGTTCTGCATATAGGGTTATCGTTATCACCTTTCTAAATTCCATATACATGTGTCAGTATGCTGTAATGTTCTTTATCTTTCTGGCTTACTTCACTCTGTATAATGGGCTCCAGCTTCATCCATCTCATTAGGACTGGTTCAAATGAATTCGTTTTAATGGCTGAGTAATATTCCATGGTGTATATGTACCACAGCTTCCTTATCCGTTCATGGATTAAAGATCTAAATGTAAGACCAGAAACTATAAAACTCCTAGAGGAGAACATAGGCAAAACACTCTCCGACATAAATCAAAGCAAGATCCTCTATGACCCACCTCCCAGAATATTGGAAGTAAAAGCAAAACTAAACAAATGGGACCTAATGAAACTTAAAAGCTTTTGCACTACAAAGGAAACTATAAGTAAGGTGAAAAGACAGCCCTCAGATTGGGAGAAAATTATAGCAAATGAAGAAAGAGACAAAAGATTAATCTCAAAAATATACAAGCAACTCCTGCAGCTCAATTCCAGAAAAATAAATGACCCAATCAAAAAATGGGCCAAAGAACTAAACAGACATTTCTCCAAAGAAGACTTACAAATGGCTAACAAACACATGAAAAGATGCTCAACATCACTCATTATTAGAGAAATGCAAATCAAAACCACAATGAGGTACCATTACACGCCAGTCAGGTTGGCTGCTATCCAAAAGTCTACAAGCAATAAATGCTGGAGAGGGTGTGGAGAAAAGGGAACCCTCTTACACTGTTGGTGGGAATGCAAACTAGTACAGCCGCTATGGAAAACAGTGTGGAGATTTCTTAAAAAATTGGAAATAGAACTGCCATATGACCCAGCAATCCCACTTCTGGGCATACACACTGAGGAAACCAGATCTGAAAGAGACACGTGCACCCCAATGTTCATCGCAGCACTGTTTATAACAGACAGGACATGGAAGCAACCTAGATGCCCATCAGCAGATGAATGGATAAGGAAGCTGTTCATGTTTTTCAACACCGCTTCATGATCCTCTTATTTTGCAGACCGTTTCATGCTCCTCATATTTTTGACAACTTCTGAAGCTCTTCACATTTTTCACATCTTTTCAGGCTCTTCATGTTTTTCCACACCACTTCATGCTCCTCTATTTTTGAGACCGTTTCATGCTCTTCTTATTTTTGACAATTTTGAAGCTCCTCATATATTTCACATCTTTTCAGGTTCTTCATGTTTTTCAACACCACTTCATGCTCCTCCTATTTTTCAGACCGTTTCATGTTCCTCATATATTTCACACCTTTTGAAGGTCTTCATATTTTTCACACCTTTTCAGGCTCTTCATGTTTTTGAACACCGTTTCATGCTCCTCCTATTTTTCACAAAGTTTCATGTTCCTCATATTTTTGACACGTTTTGAGGCTCTTCATATTTTTCACACCTTTTCAGGATCTTCATATTTTTGAACACCATTTCATGCTCCTCCTATTTTTCAGGCCGTTTCATGCTCCTCATATTTTTGACACCTTTTGAAGCTCTTCAAATTTGTCATACCTTTTCAGGCTCTTCTTGTTTTTTAACACCGCTTCATGCTCCTCCTATTTTTCAGAACGTTTCATGCTCCTCATAATTTTGACAAATTTTGAAACTCTTCATATTTTTCACAGCTTTTCAGGCTCTTCATGTTTTTGAACACCACTTCATGCTCCTCCTATTTTTCACACCTTTTGAAGCTCTTCATATTTTTCACACCTTTTCAGGCTCTTCATGTTTTTGAACACCTTTTCATGCTCCTCCTATTTTTCAGACCTATTCATGCTTCTCATATATTTGACACGTTATGAAGCTCTTCACATTTTTCACACCTTTTCAGGCTCTTCATGTTTTTCAACACCGCTTCATGATCCTCCTATTTTTTAGACCGTTTCATCCCTCTCTTATTTTTGACACCTTTTGAAGCTCTTCATGTATTTCACGCCTTTTCAGGCTCTTCATGTTTTTGAACACGACTTCATGCCCCTCATTTTTCAGACGGTTTCATGCTCATCTCATTTTTGACACCTTTTGAAGCTCTTCATATTTTTCACACATATTCAGGCTGTTCATGTTTTTCAACACCGCTGCATGATCCTCCTATTTTTCAGACCGTTTCATGCTCCCCGTATTTTTCACACCTTTTAAAGTTCTTCATATTTTTCACACCTTTTCAGGCTCTTCATGTTTTTGAAGACCGCTTCATGCTCCTTTTTTTTTTTCAGACCGTTTCATGCTCCTCATATATTTCACACCTTTTGAAGCTCTTCATATTTTTCACACCTTTTCAGGCTCTTCATGTTTTTGAACACCTTTTCATGCTCCTCCTATTTTTCAGACCTATTCATGCTTCTCATATATTTGACACGTTATGAAGCTCTTCACATTTTTCACACCTTTTCAGGCTCTTCATGTTTTTCAACACCGCTTCATGATCCTCCTATTTTTTAGACCGTTTCATCCTCCTCTTATTTTTGACACCTTTTGAAGCTCTTCATGTATTTCACACCTTTTCAGGCTCTTCATGTTTTTGAACACGACTTCATGCCCCTCATTTTTCAGACGGTTTCATGCTCATCTCATTTTTGACACCTTTTGAAGCTCTTCATATTTTTCACACCTTTTCAGGCTGTTCATGTTTTTCAACACCGCTGCATGATCCTCCTATTTTTCAGACCGTTTCATGCTCCTCATATTTTTGACACCTTTTGAAGCTCTTCATATTTTTCACACCTTTTCAGTATCTTCAAGTTTTGAACACCGCTTCATGCTCCTCATATTTTTCACACCTTCTGAAGCTCTTCATATTTTTCATAACTTTTCAGGCTCTTCATGTTTTTGAACACCGTTTCATGCTCCTCCTATTTTTCATACCGTTTCATGCTCCTCATATTTTTGCCACTTTTTGAAGCTCTTCATATTTTTCACACCTGTTCAGTATCTTCAAGTTTTTGATAACCGCTTCATGCTTCTCATATTTTTCACACCTTCTGAAGCTCTTCATATTTTTCACACCTTTTCAGGCTCTTAATGATTTTGAACACCGTTTCATTTTCCTCCTATTTTTCAGAACGTTTCATGCTCCTCTTATTTTTGACACCTTTTTAAGCGCTTCATATTTTTCACATGTTTTCAGGATCTTCATGTTTTTGAACACCATTTCATGCTCCTCCTATTTTTCAGACCGTTTCATGCTCTTCATGTTTTTCAAGACCGTTTCATGCACCTCATATTTTCACACGTTTTGAAGCTCCTCAAATTTTGCACACCTTTTCAGGCTCTTCATGTTTTTGAACACCGTTTCATGCTACTCCTATTTGACACCTTTTGAAGCTCTTCATATTTTTCACACCTTTTCATGCTCTTCATGTTTTTCAACACCGTTTCACGCTCCTCCTATTTTCAGACTGTTTCATGCTCCTCATATTTTTGACACCTTTTCAGGCTCTTAATGATTTTGAACATCGTTTCATACTCCTCTTATTTTTCAGACAGTTTCATGCTCCTCATATATTTGACACCTTTTGAAGCTCTTCATATTTTTCACAACTTTTCGGGCTCTTCATGTTTCTGAACACCGTTTCATGCTCCTCATATTTTAACATGTTTTGAAACTCTTCATATTTTTCACACCTTTTCAGGCTCTTCATATTTTTCAACACCGCTTCATGCTCCTCCTATTTTTCAGACCGTTTCATTCTCATTATATTATTGACAAGTTTTGAAGCTCTTCATATTTTTAACACCTTTTCAGGCTCTTCATGTTTTTGAAGACCGTTTCATGCTCCCCCTAATATTCAGAGCGTTTTATGCTCCTCATATTTTTGACACCTTTTGAAACTTTTTGTATTTTTCACACATTTTCAGGCTCTTCATGTTTTTGAACACCGGTTCATGCTCCTCCTATTTTTCACACCTTTTCATGCTCCTCATATTTTTCACACCTTTTGAAGTTCTTCATATTTTTCACACCTTTTCAGGCTCTTCATGTTTTTCAACATGGCTTCATGGTCCTCCTATTTTTCAGACCGTTTCATGCTCCTCATGTATTTCACACATTTTGAAGCTCTTCATATTTTTCACACCTTTTCAGGCTCTTCATGTTTTTCAACACCACTTCATGTTCCTCCTATTTTTCAATCCGTTTGATGCTCCTCATATTTTTGACACCTTTTGAAGCTCTTCATATTTTTCACACCTTTTGAAGCTCTTCATATTTTTCACACCTTTTCAGTATCTTCAAGTTTTGAACACCGCTTCATGCTCCTCATATTTTTCACACCTTCTGAAGCTCTTCATATTTTTCATAACTTTTCAGGCTCTTCATGTTTTTGAACACCGTTTCATGCTCCTCCTATTTTTCATACCGTTTCATGCTCCTCATATTTTTGCCACTTTTTGAAGCTCTTCATATTTTTCACACCTGTTCAGTATCTTCAAGTTTTTGATAACCGCTTCATGCTTCTCATATTTTTCACACCTTCTGAAGCTCTTCATATTTTTCACACCTTTTCAGGCTCTTAATGATTTTGAACACCGTTTCATTTTCCTCCTATTTTTCAGAACGTTTCATGCTCCTCTTATTTTTGACACCTTTTTAAGCGCTTCATATTTTTCACATGTTTTCAGGATCTTCATGTTTTTGAACACCATTTCATGCTCCTCCTATTTTTCAGACCGTTTCATGCTCTTCATGTTTTTCAAGACCGTTTCATGCACCTCATATTTTCACACGTTTTGAAGCTCCTCAAATTTTGCACACCTTTTCAGGCTCTTCATGTTTTTGAACACCGTTTCATGCTACTCCTATTTGACACCTTTTGAAGCTCTTCATATTTTTCACACCTTTTCATGCTCTTCATGTTTTTCAACACCGTTTCACGCTCCTCCTATTTTCAGACTGTTTCATGCTCCTCATATTTTTGACACCTTTTCAGGCTCTTAATGATTTTGAACATCGTTTCATACTCCTCTTATTTTTCAGACAGTTTCATGCTCCTCATATATTTGACACCTTTTGAAGCTCTTCATATTTTTCACAACTTTTCGGCCTCTTCATGTTTCTGAACACCGTTTCATGCTCCTCATATTTTTACATGTTTTGAAACTCTTCATATTTTTCACACCTTTTCAGGCTCTTCATATTTTTCAACACCGCTTCATGCTCCTCCTATTTTTCAGACCGTTTCATTCTCATTATATTATTGACAAGTTTTGAAGCTCTTCATATTTTTAACACCTTTTCAGGCTCTTCATGTTTTTGAAGACCGTTTCATGCTCCCCCTAATATTCAGAGCGTTTTATGCTCCTCATATTTTTGACACCTTTTGAAACTTTTTGTATTTTTCACACATTTTCAGGCTCTTCATGTTTTTGAACACCGGTTCATGCTCCTCCTATTTTTCACACCTTTTCATGCTCCTCATATTTTTCACACCTTTTGAAGTTCTTCATATTTTTCACACCTTTTCAGGCTCTTCATGTTTTTCAACATGGCTTCATGGTCCTCCTATTTTTCAGACCGTTTCATGCTCCTCATGTATTTCACACATTTTGAAGCTCTTCATATTTTTCACACCTTTTCAGGCTCTTCATGTTTTTCAACACCACTTCATGTTCCTCCTATTTTTCAATCCGTTTGATGCTCCTCATATTTTTGACACCTTTTGAAGCTCTTCATATTTTTCACACCTTTTGAAGCTCTTCATATTTTTCACACCATTTCAGGCTCTTCATGATTTTCAACACCGCTTCATGCTCCTCCTATTTTTCAGTCCGTTTCATGCTCATCTCTTTTTTGACACCTTTTGAAGCTCTTCATATTTTTCACACCATTTGAAGCTCTTCATATTTCTCACATTTTTGAAGCTCTTCATATTTCTCACACCTTTTCAGGCTGTTAATGTTTTCAACACCGCTTCATGCCCCTCCTAATTTTCAGACCGTTTCATGCTCACCTCATTTTTGACACCTTTTGAAGCTTTTCATATTTTTCACACCTTTTCAAGCTCTTCATGTTTTTGAACACCGCTTGATGCTCCTATTTTTCAGACCGTTTCATGCTCCTCATGTATTTCACACCTTTTGACGCTCTTCATATTTTTCACACCTTTTCAGGCTGTTCATGTTTTTCTTTTTTTTTTTTTCTTTTTTTTTTCTTATTTTTATTTTTTTCCAGTGGGTTTTGTCATACATTGATATGAATCAGCCATGGATTTACATGTATTCCCAATCCCGATCTCCCCTCCCACCTCCCTCTCCACCCGATTCCTCTGGGTCTTCCCAGTGCACCAGGCCGGAGCACTTGTCTCGTGCGTCCCACCTGGGCTGGTGATCTGTTTCACCATAGATAGTATACATGCTGTTCTTTTGAAATATCCCACCCTCACATTCTCCCACAAAGTTCAAAATTCTGTTCTGTATTTCTGTGTCTCTTTTTCTGTTCTGCATATAGGGTTATCGTTATCACCTTTCTAAATTCCATATACATGTGTCAGTATGCTGTAATGTTCTTTATCTTTCTGGCTTACTTCACTCTGTATAATGGGCTCCAGCTTCATCCATCTCATTAGGACTGGTTCAAATGAATTCGTTTTAATGGCTGAGTAATATTCCATGGTGTATATGTACCACAGCTTCCTTATCCGTTCATGGATTAAAGATCTAAATGTAAGACCAGAAACTATAAAACTCCTAGAGGAGAACATAGGCAAAACACTCTCCGACATAAATCAAAGCAAGATCCTCTATGACCCACCTCCCAGAATATTGGAAGTAAAAGCAAAACTAAACAAATGGGACCTAATGAAACTTAAAAGCTTTTGCACTACAAAGGAAACTATAAGTAAGGTGAAAAGACAGCCCTCAGATTGGGAGAAAATTATAGCAAATGAAGAAAGAGACAAAAGATTAATCTCAAAAATATACAAGCAACTCCTGCAGCTCAATTCCAGAAAAATAAATGACCCAATCAAAAAATGGGCCAAAGAACTAAACAGACATTTCTCCAAAGAAGACTTACAAATGGCTAACAAACACATGAAAAGATGCTCAACATCACTCATTATTAGAGAAATGCAAATCAAAACCACAATGAGGTACCATTACACGCCAGTCAGGTTGGCTGCTATCCAAAAGTCTACAAGCAATAAATGCTGGAGAGGGTGTGGAGAAAAGGGAACCCTCTTACACTGTTGGTGGGAATGCAAACTAGTACAGCCGCTATGGAAAACAGTGTGGAGATTTCTTAAAAAATTGGAAATAGAACTGCCATATGACCCAGCAATCCCACTTCTGGGCATACACACTGAGGAAACCAGATCTGAAAGAGACACGTGCACCCCAATGTTCATCGCAGCACTGTTTATAACAGACAGGACATGGAAGCAACCTAGATGCCCATCAGCAGATGAATGGATAAGGAAGCTGTTCATGTTTTTCAACACCGCTTCATGATCCTCTTATTTTGCAGACCGTTTCATGCTCCTCATATTTTTGACAACTTCTGAAGCTCTTCACATTTTTCACATCTTTTCAGGCTCTTCATGTTTTTCAACACGACTTCATGCTCCTCTATTTTTCAGACCGTTTCATGCTCTTCTTATTTTTGACAATTTTGAAGCTCCTCATATATTTCACATCTTTTCAGGTTCTTCATGTTTTTCAACACCACTTCATGCTCCTCCTATTTTTCAGACCGTTTCATGTTCCTCATATATTTCACACCTTTTGAAGGTCTTCATATTTTTCACACCTTTTCAGGCTCTTCATGTTTTTGAACACCATTTCATGCTCCTCCTATTTTTCAGGCCGTTTCATGCTCCTCATATTTTTGACACCTTTTGAAGCTCTTCATATTTTTCACACGTTTTCAGGCTCTTCATGTTTTTCAAAACCGCTTCTTGCTCCTCCTATTTTTCAGATCTTTCCATGCTCCTCATTATTTTGACACGTTTTGAAGCTCTTCATATTTTTCACACCTTTTCAGGCTCTTCATGTTTTTGAACACCTTTTCATGCTCCTCCTATTTTTCAGACCTATTCATGCTTCTCATATATTTGACACGTTATGAAGCTCTTCACATTTTTCACACCTTTTCAGGCTCTTAATGTTTTTCAACACCACTTCATGATCCTCCTATTTTTTAGACCGTTTCATCCTCCTCTTATTTTTGACACCTTTTGAAGCTCTTCATGTATTTCACGCCTTTTCAGGCTCTTCATGTTTTTGAACACGACTTCATGCCCCTCATTTTTCAGACGGTTTCATGCTCATCTCATTTTTGACACCTTTTGAAGCTCTTCATATTTTTCACACATATTCAGGCTGTTCATGTTTTTCAACACCGCTGCATGATCCTCCTATTTTTCAGACCGTTTCATGCTCCCCGTATTTTTCACACCTTTTAAAGTTCTTCATATTTTTCACACCTTTTCAGGCTCTTCATGTTTTTCAACACCGCTTCATGCTCCTTTTTTTTTTTCAGACCGTTTCATGCTCCTCATATATTTCACACCTTTTGAAGCTCTTCATATTTTTCACACCTTTTCAGGCTCTTCATGTTTTTGAACACCTTTTCATGCTCCTCTTATTTTTCAGACCTATTCATGCTTCTCATATATTTGACACGTTATGAAGCTCTTCACATTTTTCACACCTTTTCAGGCTCTTCATGTTTTTCAACACCGCTTCATGATCCTCCTATTTTTCAGACCGTTTCATGATCCTCCTAATTTTCAGACCGTTTCATGCTCCTCATATATTTGACAGCTTTTGAAGCTCTTCATATTTTCCACAACTTTTCAGGCTCTTCATGTTTTTGAACACAGCTTCATGCTCCTCCTATTTTTCAGACCGTTTCTTGCTCCTCATGTTTTTGACATTTTTTGAAGCTCTTCATATATTTCACACCTTTTCAGGCTCTTCATGTTTTTCAACACCAGTTCATGTTCCTCCTATTTTTCAGACCGTTTCATGCTCCTCATATTTTTGACAAGTTTTGAGGCTCTTCATGTTTTTGAACAACGCTTCATGCTCCTCATATTTTTCAGACCGTTTCATGCTCCTCATGTATTTCACACCTTTTGAATCTCTTCATATTTTTCACATTTTCAGGCTCTTCATGTTTCCCATCAAAGCTTCAGGCTCCTCCTATTTTTCAGACCGATTCCTGCTCCTCATATTTTTGACACCTTTTGAAGCTCTTCATATATTTCACACCTTTTCAGGAAATTCATGTTTTTCAACGCCGCTTCATTCTCCTCCTACTTTTCAGACCGTTTCATGCTTCTCATATTTTTGACAACTTTTGAAGCTCTACATATTTTTCACACCTTTTCATGCTCTTCATCTTTTTAAAAACCGTTTCATGCTCAACCTATTTTTCAGACAGTATCATGCTCCTCATATTTTTGACACCTTTTGAAGCTCTTCATATTTTCCACAACTTTTCAGGCTCTTCATGTTTTTGACCACCGCTTCATGTTCCTCCTATTTTTCAGACCGTTTCATGCTCCTCATATTTTTGAGACATTTTGAAGCTCCTCATATTTTTCTCACCTTTTCAGGCTCTTCATGCTTTTCAACACCGCTTCATGCTCCTCCTATTTTTCAGACCGCTTCATGCTCCTCATATTTTTGACACCTTTTGAAGCTCCTCATATTTTTGACACCTTTTGAAGCTCTTCATATTTTTCACACCTTTTAAGGCTCTTCATGTTTTTCTTCACCGCTCATGCTCCTCCCATTTTTCAGACCGTTTAATGCTCCTCATATTTTTGACACCTTTTGAAGCTCTGGCTATTTTTCACACCTTTTGAGGCTCTTCATTTTTATAAACACCGCTTCATGCTCCTCCTATTTTTCAGACCGTTTCATGCTCCTCATATATGTGACACCTTTTGAAGCTCTTCGTATTTTTCACACGTTTTCAGGCTCTTCATGTTTTTCAACACCACTTCATGCTCCTCCTATTTTTCAGACTGTTTCATGCTCCTCATAATTTTGACACCTTTTGAAGCTCTTCATATATTTCAAACAATTTCAGGATCTTCATCTTTTTCAAAACCGTTTCATTCTCATCCTATTTTTCAGAATGTTTCATGCTCCTCATATATTTGGCACCTTTTGAAGCTCTTCATATTTTTACACCTTTTCAGGCTCTTCATGTTTTTGAACACCGCTTCATGCACCTCATATTTTTCAGACCGTTTCAGGCTTCTCCTAATTTTGACACCTTTTGAAGCGCTTCATATATTTCACACCTTGTCATGCTATTCATGTTTTTCAACGCCGCTTCATGCTCCTCCTATTTTTCTGTCCGTTTCATGCTCCTCATATTTTTGACACCTTTTGAAGCTCTTCATATTTTTCACACATTTTCATACTCTTCATCTTCTTCAAAACCATTTCATGCTCATCCTATTTTTCAGACCGTTGCATGCTCCTCATATTTTTGACACCTTTTGAAGCTCTTCATATTTTTCACACCTTTTCATGCTCTTCATCTTTTTCAAAACCGTTTCATGCTGATCTTATTTTTCAGACTGTTTCATGCTCCTAATATCTTTGACACCTTTTGAAACTCTACATATTTTTCACACCTTTTCAGGCTCTTCATGTTTTTGAACACCGCTTCATGCACCTCATATTTTTCAGACCGTTTCAGGCTTCTCCTAATTTTGATACCTTTTGAAGCGCTTCATATATTTCACACCTTGTCATGCTATTCATGTTTTTCAACACCGCTTCATGCTCCTCCTATTTTTCTGTCCGTTTCATGCTCCTCATAATTTTGACACGTTTTGAAGCTCTTCATATTTTTCACAGCTATTCAGGCTCTTCATGTTTTTGAACACCATTTCATGCACCTCCTATTTTTCTGTCCGTTTCATGCTCCTCATATTTTTGACACCTTTTGAAGCTCTTCATATTTTTCACACGTTTTCATGCTCTTCATCTTTTTCACAACCGTTTCATTCTCCTCCTATTATCAGACCGTTTCATGCTCCACATATTTTTGACACCTTTTGAAGCTCTTCATATTTTTCACACATTTTCAGGCTCTTCATGTTTTTGAACACCATTTCATGCACCTCCTATTTTTCAGACCGTTTCATGCTCCTCATATATGTGACACCTTTTGAAGCTCTTCGTATTTTTCACACGTTTTCAGGCTCTTCATGTTTTTCAACAGCGCTTCATGCTCCTCCTATTTTTCTGACCGTTTCATGCTCATATTTTTGACACCTTTTGAAGCTCTTCATATTTTTCACACCTTTTCAGTCTCTTCATCTTTTTCAAAACCGTTTCATGCTCATCTTATTTTTCAGGCTGTTTCATGCTCCTCATAATTTTGACACGTTTTGAAGCTCTTCATATTTTTCACAGCTTTTCAGGCTCTTCATGATTTTGAACACCATTTCATGCGCCTCCTATTTTTCAGACCGTTTCATGCTCCTCATATATTTGACACCTTTTGAAGCTCTTCATATATTTCAAACAATTTCAGGATCTTCATCTTTTTCACAAGGGTTTCATTCTCCTCCTATTTTTCAGACCGTTTAAGATTTCTCATATTTTTGACACCTTTTGAAGCTCTTCATATATTTCACACCTTGTCAGGCTCTTCATGTTTTTCAACACCGCTTCATGCTCCGCCTATTTTTCAGACCGTTTCATGCTCCTCATATTTTGGCACCTTTTGAAGCTCTTCATATTTTTCACACCTTTTCATGCTCTTCATCTTTTTCAAAACCGTATCATGCTCATGGTGTTTTTCAGAGTGTTTCATGCTCCTCATATTTTTGACACATTTTGAAGCTCTTCATATTTTTCACACCTTTTCAGGATCTTCATGTTTTTAAACACCGCTTCATGCTCCTCCTATTTTTCAGACCGTTACATGCTGCTCATATATGTGACACATTTTGAAGCTCTTCATATTTTTCACACCTTTTCATGCTCTTCATATTCTTCAAAACCATTTCATGCTCATCCTGTTTTTCAGACTGTTTCATGCTCCTCATATTTTTGACACCTTTTGAGCTCTTCATATTTTCACACCTTTTCAGGCTCCTCATGTTTTTCAACACCGCTTCATGCTCCTCCTTTTTTTCAGTCAGTTCATGGTTCTCATATTTTTGACACCTTTTGAAGCTCTTCATATTTTTCACACTTTTTATGCTGTTCATGTTTTTCAAAACCGTATCATGCTCATGGTATTTTTCAGACTGTTTCATGCTCCTCATATTTTTGACACCTTTTGAAGCTCTTCATATATTTCACACATTTTCATGCTCTTCATGTTTTTCAAAACCGCTTCATGCTCCTCCTATTTTTCAGACGGTTTCATGCTCCTCATATTTTTGACACCTTTTGAAGCTCTTCGTATTTTTCACACCTTTTCATGCTCTTCATGTATTTGACCACCGCTTCATGATCCTCCTATTTTTCAGACCGTTTCACGCTCCTCATATTTTTGACACATTTTGAAGCTCTTCGTATTTTTCACAAGTTTTCAGGTTCTTCATGTTTTTCAACACCACTTCATGCTTATCCTATTTTTCAGACTGTTTCATGCTCCTCATATATTTGACACCTTTTGAAGCTCTTCACATATTTCAAACAATTTCAGGATCTTCATCTTTTTCAAAACCATTTCATTCTCCTCCTATTTTTCAGACCGTTTCATGCTCCACATATTTTTGTCACCTTTTGTAGCTCTTCCTATTTTTCACACCTTTTCACTCTCTTCATGTTTTTGACCACCGCTTCATGCTCCTCCTATTTTTCAGACCGTTTCATGCTCCTCATATTTTTCAGACATTTTGAAGCTCCTCATATTTTTCTCACCTTTTCAGGCTCTTCATGCTTTTCAACACCGCTTCATGCTCCTCCTATTTTTCAGACCGCTTCATGCTCCTCATAATTTTGACACCTATAGAAGCTCTTCATAATTTTCACACCTTTTAAGGCTCTTCATGTTTTTGTTCACCGCTCATGCTCCTCCTATTTTTCAGACCGTTTAATGCTCCTCATATTTTTGACACCTTTTGAAGCTCTTGCTATTTTTCCCAACTTTTGAGGCTCTTCATTTTTATAAACACCGCTTCATGCTCCTCTTATTTTTCAGACCGTTTCATGCTCGTCATATATGTGACACCTTTTGAAGCTCTTCATATTTTTCACACCTTTTCATGCTCTTCTTGTTTTTCAACACCGCTTCATTCTCCTCATTTTTTTCACTCATTTCATGCTTCTCATATTTTTGACAGCTTTTGAAGCTCTTCATATTTTTCACACCTATTCATGCTCTTCATATTCTTCAAAAGCATTTCATACTCATCCGATTTTTCAGACTGCTTCATGCTCCTCATATTTTTGACACCTTTTGAAGCTCTTCATATTTTTCACACCTTTTCAGTCTCTTCATGTTTTTGAACACAGCTTCATGCTCCTCCTATTTTTCAGACCGTTCATGCCCCTCATATTATTGAAATATTTTGAACCTCTTCATATTTTTCACACCTTTTCAGGCTCTTCATTTTTTTCAACGCCGCTTCATGCTCCTAGTGTTTTTCAGACCGTTCATGCTCCTCATATTTTTGACACCTTTTGAAGCTCTTCATATTTTTCACACCTTTTCAGGCTCTTCATATTTTTCAACACTGCTTCATGCTCCTCCTATTTTTCAGACCGTTTCATGCTCCTCCTATTTTTCAGACCGTTTTATGTTCCTCATATTTTTGACACCTTTTGAAGCTCTTCATTTTTTTCACACCTTTTCAGTCTATTCATGTTTTTCAACACCACTTCATGCTCCTCCTATTTTTCAGACCGTTTCATGCTCATCTCATTTTTTACACCTTTTGAACCTGTTCATATTTTTCACACATTTTGAAGCTCTTCATATTTTTCACACCTTTTCAGGCTCTTCATATTTTTGAACACCGCTTCATGCTCCTCCTATTTTTCCGACCGTTTCATGCTCCTCCTACTTTTCACACTTTTTGAAGATCTTCATGTTTTTCACACCTTTTCAGGCTCTTCATGTTTTTGAACACCACTTCATGCTCCTCCTATTTTTCAGACCGTTTCATGCTCCTCCTATTTTTCAGACCGTTTCATGTTCCTCATATTTTTGACACCTTTTGAAGCTCTTAATATTTTTCACAGCTTTACAGGCTCTTCATGTTTTTAAACACCGCTTCATGCGCCTTCTATTTTTCAGACCGTTTCATGTTCCTCATATTTTTGACACCTTTTGAAGCTCTTCATATTTTTCACACCTTTTCAGGCTCTCCATATTTTTGAACACCGCTTCGTGCTCCTCCTAATTTTGAGACGGTTTCATGCTCCTCATATTTATAACCAATATTGAAGCTCTTCATATTATTCACACCTTTTCAGGCTCTTCATGGTTTTGAACACCGCTTTAAGCTCCTCCTATTTTTCAGACCGTTTCATGCTCTTCATATTTTTCACACCTTTTGAAGCTCTTCATATTTTCCACACCTTTTCAGGCTCATCATGTTTTTCCACACTGCTTCATGCTCCTTCTATTTTTCAAACCGTTTCATGTTCCTCATATTTTTGACACCTTTTGAAGCTCTTCCTTTTTTTCACACCTTTTCATGCTCTTCATGTTTCTAACACCGTTTCATGCTTCTCCTATTTTTCAGACCGTTTAATGCTCCTCATATTTTTCATACCTTTTGAATCTCTTTATATTTGTCAAACCTTTTCAGGCTCTTCATGTTTTTCAACACCGCTTCAGGCTCCTCCTATTTTTCAGATCGTTTCTTGCTCCTCCTACATTTCTAAGTGTTTCATGCACCTCTTCTTATTGACACCTTTTGAAGCTATTCATATTTTTCACACCTTTTCAGGCTCTTCATGTTTTTCAACACCACTTCATGCTCCTCCTATTTTTGAGACCGGTTCATGCTCCTCATATTTTTCACACATTTAGAAGCTCTTCATATTTTTCCCACCTTCCCAGGCTCTTCATGTATTTGAGCACAGCTTCATGCTCCTCCTATTTTTCAGACCGTTTCATGCTCCTCATATTTTTGACACCTTTTGAAGCTCTTCATATTTTTCACACCTTTTCAGACTCTTCATGTTTTTGAACACCATTTCATGCTGCTCCTATTTTTCAGACCGTTTCATGCTCCTCATGTTTTCGACACGTTTTGGGGCTCTTCATATTCTTCACACCATTGCAGGCTCTTCATGGTTTTGAACAGCGTTTCATGCTCCTCCTATTTTTCAGACCGTTTCATGCTCCTCATATTTTTGACACCTTTTGAAGCTCTTTACATTTTTCATACGTTTTCAGGCTCTCCATATTTTTGAACACCGCTTCATGCTCATCCTATTTTTCAGACCGTTTCATGCTCATCTCTTTTTTGACACCTTTTGAAGCTCTTCATACTTTTCACACCTTTTGAAGCTCTTCATGTTTTTCACACCTTTTGAAGCTCTTCATATTTTTCACACCTTTTCAGGCTCTTCAGGTTTTTGAACACCGCATCATGCTCCTCCTATTTTTCAGACCGTTTCATGCTCCTCATGGATTTCACATCTTTTGAACCTCTGAATATTTTTCACACCTTTTCAGGCTCTTCATGATTTTCAACACCGCTTCATGCTCCTCCTATTTTTCAGACCGTTTCATGCTCATCTCTTTTTTGACACCTTTTGAAGCTCTTCATACTTTTCACACCTTTTGAAGCTCTTCATGTTTTTCACACCTTTTGAAGCTCTTCATATTTTTCACACCTTTTGAAACTCTTCATATTTTTCACACGTTTTCAGGCTCTTCATGTTTTTCAACACCGCTTCATGCTCCTAATATTTTGAAAAACGTTTCATGCTCATCTCATTTTTGACACCTTTTGAAGCTCTTCATATTTTCCACACCTTTTGAAGCTCTTCATATGTTTCACACGTTTTCAGGCTCTTCATGTTTTTCAACACCGCTTCATGCTCCTCCTATTTTTCAGACCGTTTCATGCTCCTCATATTTTTGACACCTTTTGAAGCTCTTCATATTTTTCACATTTTTCAGGCTCTTCATGTATTTGAACACCGCTTCAATGCTCATCCTATTTTTCGGACCATTTCATGCTCCTCATAGTTTTTGACACGTTTTGTAGCTCTTCATATTTTTCACAACTTTTCAGGCTCTTCATGTTTTTGAACACCGCTTCATGCTCCTCCTATTTTACAGAACGTTTCAGTCTCCTCCTGTATTTCACACCATTTGAAGCTCTTCATATTTTTCTCACCTTTTCAGGCTCTTCATGGTTTTGAACACCGCTTCATGCTCCTCCTATTTTTCTGACCGTTTCATGCTCCTCATATTTTTGACACGATTTGAAGCTCTTCATATTTTTCACACCATTTCAGGCTCTTCATGTTTTTCAACACCTCTCATGCTCCTCCTATTTATCAGACCGTTTCATGCCCCTCATTTTTTTCACACCTTTAGAAGCTCTTCATAATTTTCACACCTTTTCAGGCTCTTCATGTTTTTCAACACCGTTTCATGCTTCCCCTTTTTTCAGACAGTTTCATGCTCCTCATATTTTTGACACCTTTTGAAGCTCCTCATATTTTTCACACCTTTTGAAGCTCTTCATATTTTTCACAACATTTCAGGCTCTTCATGTTTTTGAACACCGTTTCATGCTCCTCCTATATTTCAGACCATTTCATGCTCCTCATATTTTTGACACCTTTTGAAGCTCTTCATATTTTTCACATCTTTTCAGGCTCTTCATATTTTTCAACACCGCTTCATGCTCCTCCTATTTTTCAGACCGTTTCATGCTCCTCTCATTTCTGACACTTTTTGAAGCTCTTCAAATATTTCACACATTTTCAGGCTCTTCATGTTTTTCAACACCACTTCATGCTCCTCCTTTTTTTCAGACCGTTTCATGCTCATCTCATTTTTGACACCTTTTGAATCTCTTCATATTTTTCAAAACTTTTGAAGCTTTTCATATTTCATACACATTTTCAGGCTCTTCAGGTTTTCAACACCGCTTCTTGCTCCTCCTAATTTTCAGACCGTTTCATGCTCCTCATATTTTTGACACCTTTTGAAGCTCTTCATATTTTTCACACCTTTTCAGGCTCCTCATGTTTTTGAACACCGCTTAATGCTCCTCCTATTTTTGACACCTTTTGAAGCTCTTTATATTTTTCACACCTTTTCAGGATCTCATGTTTTTGAACACAGCTTCATGCTCGTCCTGTTTTTAAGGTTGTTTCATGCTCCTCATGTATTGCACACCTTTTGAAGTTCTTCATATATTTCACACCTTTTAAGGCTCTTCATGTTTTTGAACACCGCTTCATGCTCGTCCTATTTTTCAGACCGCTTCATGCTCCTCCTATTTTTCAGACCGCTTCATGCTTCTCCTATTTTTCAGACTGCTTCATGCTCCTCATATTTTTGACACCTTTTGAAGCTCTTCATATTTTTGACACCTTATGAAGTTCTTCATATTTCTCACACGTTTTCAGGCTCTTCATCTTTTTCAACACCACTTCATGCTCCTCCTATCTTTCAGCACGTATCATGCTCATCTCATTTTTGACACCTTTTGAAGCTCTTCATATTTTTCACAACTTTTAAAGCTTTTCATATTTTTCACACATTTTCAGGCTCTTCAGGTTTTTCAACACCGCTTCTTGCTCCTCCTAATTTTCAGACAGTTTCATGCTCCTCATATTTTTGACACCTTTTGAAGCTCTTCATATTTTTCACACCTTTTCAGGCTCTTCATGTTTTTGAACACCGCTTCATGCTCCTCCTATTTTGACACCTTTTGACTCTTCATATTTTTCACACCTTTTCAGGATCTCATGTTTTTGAACACAGCTTCATGCTCGTCCTGTTTTTAAGGTTGTTTCATGCTCCTCATGTATTGCACACATTTTGAAGCTCTTCATATATTTCACACCTTTTCAGGCTCTTCATGTTTTTGATCACCACTTCATGCTCCTTCAATTTTTCAGACCGTTTCATGCTCATCTCATTTTTGACATCTTTTGAAGCTCTTCATATTTTTCACACCTTTTGAAGCTCTTCATATTTTTCACACGTTTTCAGGCCCTTCATGTTTTTCAACACCACTTCATGCTTCTCCTATTTTCAGACCGTTTCATGCTCCTCATATTTTTGACAAGTTTTGAAGCTCTTCATATTTTTCACACCTTTTCAGGCTCTTCATATTATTGAAAACAGTTTCATGCTCCTCGTATTTTTCAGACCGTTTCATGCTCCTCATATTTTTGACACCTTTTGAAGCTCCTCATATTTTTCACACCTTTTGAAGCTCTTCATATTTTTCACACCTTTTGAAGCTCTTCATATTTTTCCCAACATTTCAGGCTCTTCATGTTTTTGAACACCGTTTCATGCTCCTCCTATATTTCAGACCATTTCATGCTTCTCATATTTTTGATACCTTTTGAAGCTCTTCATATTTTTCACATCTTTTCAGGCTCTTCATGTTGTTCAACACCGCTTCATGCTCCTCCTATTTTTCAGACCGTTTCATGCTCATCTCATTTCTGACACATTTTGAAGCTCTTCAAATATTTCACACATTTTCAGGCTCTTCATGTTTTTCAACACCACTTCATGCTCCTCCTATTTTTCAGACCGTTTCATGCTCATCTCATTTTTGACACCTTTTGAAGCTCTTCATATTTTTCACAACTTTTGAAGCTTTTCATATTTTTCACACATTTTCAGGCTCTTCAGGTTTTTCAACACCGCTTCTAGCTCCTCCTAATTTTCAGACTGTTACATTCTCCTCATATATTTGACACCTTTTGAAGCTCTTCATATTTTTCACAACTTTTCAGGCTCTCATGTTTTTGAACACCGTTTCATGCTCCTCCTGTTTTTCAGACTGTTACATTCTCCTCATATATTTGACACCTTTTGAAGCTCTTCATATTTTTCACACCTTTTCAGGCTCTCATGTTTTTGAACACAGCTTCATGCTCCTCCTATTTTTCAAACCGTTTCATGCTCCTCATATTTTGAAAACTTTTGAAGTTCTTCATATTTCTCACTCCTTTTCAGGCTCCTCCTGTTTTTGAAAATCGCTTCATTCTCCTCCGATTTTTCATAGCCTTTCATGCTCCTCATATTTTTGACACCTTTGGAAGCTCTTCCAATTTTTCACACCTTTTCAGGCTGTCCATGTTTTTCAACACCGCTTCATGATCCTCCTAATTTTCAGACCGTTTCATGCTCCTCATATATTTGACACCTTTTGAAGCTCTTCATATTTTTCACACCTTTTCAGGCTTTTATATTTTTCAACACCACTTCAGGCTCCTCCTATTTTTCAGATCGCTTCATGATCATCTCATTTTTTACACCTTTTGAAGCTGTTCATATTTTTCACACCTTTTGAAGATCTTCGTATTTTTCACACATTTTCAGGCTCTTCATGTTTTTCAACACCGCCTGATGCTCCTCCTATTTTTCAGACCGTTTCATGCTCCTCATATTTTTGACACCTTTTGAAGCTCTTCATATTTTTACACCTTTTCAGACTCTTCAAGTTTTTGAACACCGTTTCATGCTCCTCCTATTTTTCAAACCGTTTCATGCTCCTCATATTTTTGAAATCCTATGAAGCTCTTCATATTTTTCACAACTTTTCAGGCACTTCAAGTATTTCAACACCGTTTCAAGCTCCTCCTATTTTTCAGACCGTTTCATGCTCCTCATGTATTTCACAACTTTTGAACCTCTTCATATTTTTCACACCTTTTCAGGCTCTTCATGTTTTTGAACACTGTTTCCTGCTCCTCACATTTTTGACACATTTTGAAGCTCTTCATATTTTTCACACCTTTTCAGCCTCCTCATGTTTTTGAACACCGCCTCATGCTCCTCCTATTTTTCAGTCCGTTTCATGCTCCTCATGTATTTCCCACTTTTGAAGCTCTTCATATTTTTCACACCTTTTGACGCTCTTCATTTTTTTCAACATCACCTCATGCTCCTCCTCTTATTCAGATCATTTCATGCCCCTCATATTTTTGACACCTTTTGAAGCTCTTCATATTTTTCACATTTTTTGAAGCTCTTTATATTTTTCACACTTTTTCAGGCTCTTCATGTTTTTCAACACCGTTTCATGCTGCTTCAATTTTTCAGACCGTTTCATGCTCATCTGATTTTGACACCTTTTGAAGCTCTTCATATTTTTCACATCTTTTGAAGCTCTTCATATT
This sequence comes from Dama dama, assembly GCF_033118175.1. Lineage (NCBI taxonomy): Eukaryota > Metazoa > Chordata > Mammalia > Artiodactyla > Cervidae > Dama > Dama dama. The sequence goes on along the minus strand of NC_083714.1, from coordinate 1,201,902 downwards.
TTTCATGCCTTTTCAGGCTCTTCATGATTTTCAACACCGCTTCATGCTCCTCGTATTTTTCAGACCGTTTCATGCTCATCTCATTTTTGACACCTTTTGAAGCTCTTCATATTTTTCACACCTTTTGAAGCATTTCATATTTTTCATATTTTTGAAGCTCTTCATACTTTCACACGTTTTCAGGCTCTTCATGTTTTTCAAAACCGCTTCATGCTCCTCCTATTTTTCAGACCGTTTAATGCTCCTCATATTTTTAACACCTTTAGAAACTCTTCATATTTTTCACACCTTTTCAGGCTCTTCATGTTTTTAAACACCGATTCATGCTCCTGCTAATTTTCAGACCGTTTCATGCTCCTCATATTTTTGACACCTTTTGAAGCTCTTCATATTTTTTGCACCTTTTCATGCTCTTCATATTTTTCAACACCACTTCATGCTCCTCCTATTTTTCAGACCGTTTAATGCTCCTCATATTTTTAACACCTTTAGAACCTCTTAATATTTTACACACCTTTTCAGGCTCTTCATGTTTTTCAACACCGCTTCATACTCCTCCTCTTTTTCAGAACGTTTCATGCTCCTCATATTTTTGACAACTTTTGAAGCTCTTCATATTTTTCACACCTTTTCAGGCTCTTCATGATTTTCAACACCGCTTCATGCTCCTCCTATTTTTCAGACCGTTTCATGCTCCTCATATTTTTGACACGTTTTGAAGCTCTTTATATTTTTCACGCCGTTTCAGGCTCTTCATGTTTTTCAACACCGCTTCATGCCCTCCTATATTTCAGACCGTTTCATGCTCATCTAAATTTTGACACCTTTTGAAGCTCTTCATATTTTTCACACCTTTTGAAGCTCTTCATATTTTTCACACTTTTTCAGGCTATTCATGTTTTTCAACACCGTTTCATGCTGGTTCTATTTTTCAGACCGTTTCATGCTCATCTCATTTTGACACCTTTTGAAGCTCTTCATATTTTTCACATCTTTTGAAGCTCTTCATATTTTTCACGCCTTTTCAGGCTCTTCATGATTTTCAACACCGCTTCATGCTCCTCATATTTTTCAGACCGTTTCATGCTCATCTCATTTTTTACACCTTTTGAAGCTCTTCATATTTTTCACACCTTTTGAAGCTCTTCATATTTTTCATATTTTTGAAGCTCTTCATACTTTCACACGTTTTCAGATTCTTCATGTTTTTCAACACCGCTTCATGCTCCTCCTATTTTTCAGACCGTTTCATGTTCCTCTTATTTTTGACAACTGTTGGAGCTCTTCATATTTTTCACACCTTTTTAGGCTCTTCATGTTTTTCAACACCGTTTCATGCTCCTCCTATTTTTCAGACCTTTTCATGCTCCTCATATTTTTGAAAATTTTGAAGTTCTTCATATTTTTCACACGTTTTCAGGCTCTTCATATTACTGAACACCGCTTCATGCTCCTATTTTTCAGACGGTTTCATGCTCCTCATATTTTTCACACTTTTTGAAGTTCTTCATATTTTTCACGCCTTCTGAGGCTCTTCATGTTTTTGAGCAGAGCTTCATGCTCCTCCTATATTTCAGACCGTTTCATGCTCCCCATGTATTTCAAACCTTTTGAAGCTCTTCATATATTTCACACCTTTTCAGTCTCTTCATGATTTTCAACACCACTTCATGCTCCTCGTATTTTTAAGACTGTTATATGCTCCTCATATTTTTGACTCCTTTAGAAGCTCTTTATATTTTTCACACCTTTTGAGGCTATTCATGTTTTTCAATACCGCTTCATGCTCCTCCTCTTTTTCAGACCGTTTCATGCTCCTCTTATTTTTGACACTTTTTGAAGCTCTTCATATTTCTCACACCTTTTCAGGTTCTTCATGTTTTTCAACACCGCTTCATGCTCCTACTATTTTTCAGACTGTTTCATGCTCATCTCATTTTTGACACCTTTTGAAGCTCTTCATATTTTTCACATCTTTTGAAGCTCTTCCTATTTTTCACACGTTTTCAGGCTCTTCATGTTTTTCAACACCCTTTCTTGCTCCTCCTTTTTTTCAGACCCTGTCATGCTCCTCATATTTTTGACACCTTTTGAAGCTCTTCATATTTCTCACACCTTTCAGGCTGTTCATGTTTTTCAACACAGCTTCATGCACCTCCTATTTTTCAGAAAGTTTCATGCTCATCTTATTTTGACAACTTTTGAAGCTTTTCATATTTTTCACAACTTTTCAGGCTCTTCAGGTTTTTGAACACCGCTTCATGATAATCCCATTTTTCAAACCATATCATGCTCCTCATATTTCTCACACCTTTTGAAGCTCTTCATATTTTTCACACCTTTTCAGGCTCTTCATGTTTTTGAAAACCACTTCATGCTCCTTCTATTTTCCAGAGAGTTTCATGCTCCTCATGTATTTCACACCTTTTCAAGCTCTTCATATTTTTCACACCTTTTCAGGCTCTTCAGGTTTTTCCACACCACTTCATGCTTCTCCTATTTTTCAGCCCGTTTCATGCTCCCCATGTATTTCACACCTTTTGAAGCTCTTCATATTTTTCACAGCTTTTCAGGCTCTTCATGTTTTTGAACAACGCTTCATGCTCCTCCTATTTTTCAAACCGTTTCATGCTCCTCATGTATTTCACAATTTTTGAAGCTCTTCATACTTTTCACACCTTTTCAGGCTCTTCATGTTTTAGAACACGGTTTCATGCTTCTCCTATTTTTCAGACCGTTTTATGCTCCTCATATTTTTCCCACCTTTTGAAGCTCTTCATATTTTTGAACACCGCTTCATGCTCCTCTTCTTTTTCAGACCGTTTCTTGCTCCTCATATTTTTCACACCTTTTGAAGCTCTTCATATTTTTGAACACCGCTTCATGCTCCTCCTCTTTTTCAGACCGTTTCACGCTCCTCATATTTTTCACACCTTTTGAAGCTCTTCATATTTTTCACACCTTTTCAGGCTCTTCATGTTTTTGAACACCGTTTCATGCTCCTCCTGTTTTTCAAACCATTTCATGCTCCTCATATTTTTGACACCTTTTGAAGCTCCTCATATTTTTCACACCTTTTGAAGCTCTTCATATATTTCACACTTTTTCAGGCTCTTCATGTTTTTCAACACCGCTTCATGCTCCTCCTATTTTTCAGAACGTTTCATGCTCATCTCTTTTTTGACAGCTTTTGAAGCTCATGATATTTATCACACCTTTTGAAGCTCTTCATATATTTCACACCTTTTCATGCTCTTAATGTTTTCATCACCGACTCATGCTCCTCCTATTTTTCAGACCGTTTCATGCTCCTCCTATTTTTCAGGCCGTTTCATGCTCCTCATATTTTGACAACTTTTGAAGCTCTTCATATTTTTCACACCTTTTCAGGCTCTTCATGTTTTTCAACACCGCTTCTTGCTCCTCCTCTTTTTCAGACCGTTTCATTCTCCTCATATATTTGACACCTGTTGAAGCTCTTCATATTTCTCACAACTTTTCAGGTTCTTCATGTTTTTCAACACCGCTTCATGCTCCTCCTATTTTTCAGAGCGTTTCTTGGTCATCTCATTTTTGACTCCTTTTGAAGCTCTTCATATTTTTCACATCTTTTGAAGCTCTTTATATTTTTCACACATTTTCAGGCTATTCATGTGTTTCAACACCCCTTCTTGCTCCTCCTATTTTTCAGACCGTTTCATGCTCCTCATATTTTTCACACCTTTTGAAGCTCTTCATATTTTTCACACCTTTTCATGCTCTTCATGTTTTTGAACACCATTTCATGCTCCTCCTATTTTGCAGACCGTTTCATTCTCCTCATATTTTTGAAACCTTTTGAAGCTCTTCATATATTTCACACCTTTTCAGGCTTTTCATTTTTTTCAACACCATTTCATGCTCCTCCTATTTTTTAGACCGTTTCATGTTCATCTCATTTTGACACCTTTTGAAGCTCTTCATATTTTTCAGGCCTTTTCAGGCTCTTCATGATTTTCAACACCGCTTCATGCTCCTCGTATTTTTCAGACCGTTTCATGCTCCTCATATTTTTGACACCTTTAGAACCTCTTAATATTTTACACACATTTTCAGGCTCTTCATGGTTTTCAACACCGCTTCATACTCCTCCTCTTTTTCAGACCGTTTCATGCTCCTCATATATTTGACACCTTTTGAAGCTCTTCAAATTTCTCACTCCTTTTCAGATTCTTCATGTTTTTCAACGTCGCTTCATTCTCCTACTATTTTTCAGACCATTTCATGCTCATCTAATTTTTGACACCTTTTGAAGCTCTTCATATTTTTCACACCTTTTGAAACTCTTCATATTTTTCACACTTTTTCAGGCTCTTCATGTTTTTCAACACCGTTTCATGCTACTTCTATTTTTCAGACCGTTTCATGCTCATCTCATTTTGACACCTTTTGAAGCTCTTGATATTTTTCACACCTTTTGAAGCTCTTCATATTTTTCACACCTCTTCTGGCTCTTCATGTTTTTCAACACCGCTTCATGCTCCTCCTATTTTTCAGACCATTTAATCCTCATCATGTATTTCACAACTTTTGAAGCTCTTCATATTGTTCACACCTTTTCATGCTCTTCATGTTTTTGAACACCATTTCATGCTCCTCCTATTTTGCAGACCGTTTCATTCTCCTCACATTTTTGAAACCTTTTGAGGCTCTTCATATATTTCACACCTTTTCAGGCTTTTCATTTTTTTCAACACCATTTCATGCTCCTCTATTTTTTAGACCGTTTCATGCTCATCTCATTTTGACACCTTTTGAAGCTCTTCATATTTTTCATGCGTTTTCAGGCTTTTCATGATTTTCAACACCGCTTCATGCTCCTCGTATTTTTCAGACCGTTTCATGCTCCTCATATTTTTGACACCTTTAGAACCTCTTAATATTTTACACACCTTTTCAGACTTTTCATTTTTTTCAACACCGCTTCATACTCCTCCTCTTTTTCAGACCGTTTCATGCTCCTCATATTTTTGACAGGATTTGAGGCTTTTCATATTTTTCACACATTTTCACGCTCTTCATGTTTTTCAACTCCACTTCATTCTCCTCGTATTTTTAAGACCGTTTCATGCTCCTCATATTTTTGACACCTTTAGAACCTCTTAATATTTTACACACCTTTTCAGGCTCTTCATGTTTTTCAACACCGCTTCATACTCCTCCTCTTTTTTAGACCGTTTCATGCTCCTCATATTTTTGACAACTTTTGAAGCTCTTCATATTTTTCACACCTTTTCAGGCTCTTCATGATTTTCAACACCGCTTCATGCTCCTCCTATTTTTCAGACCGTTTCATGCTCCTCATATTTTTGACACGTTTTGAAGCTCTTTATATTTTTCACGCCGTTTCAGGCTCTTCATGTTTTTCAACACCGCTTCATGCCCTCCTATATTTCAGACCGTTTCATGCTCATCTAAATTTTGACACCTTTTGAAGCTCTTCATATTTTTCACACCTTTTGAAGCTCTTCATATTTTTCACACTTTTTCAGGCTATTCATGTTTTTCAACACCGTTTCATGCTGGTTCTATTTTTCAGACCGTTTCATGCTCATCTCATTTTGACATCTTTTGAAGCTCTTCATATTTTTCACATCTTTTGAAGCTCTTCATATTTTTCACGCCTTTTCAGGCTCTTCATGATTTTCAACACCGCTTCATGCTCCTCGTGTTTTTCAGACCGTTTCATGCTCATCTCATTTTTGACACCTTTTGAAGCTCTTCATATTTTTCACACCTTTTGAAGCTCTTCATATTTTTCATATTTTTGAAGCTCTTCATACTTTCACACGTTTTCAGATTCTTCATGTTTTTCAACACCGCTTCATGCTCCTCCTATTTTTCAGACCGTTTCATGTTCCTCTTATTTTTGACAACTTTTGGAGCTCTTCATATTTTTCACACCTTTTTAGGCTCTTCATGTTTTTCAACACCGTTTCATGCTCCTCCTATTTTTCAGACCTTTTCATGCTCCTCATATTTTTGAAAATTTTGAAGTTCTTCATATTTTTCACACGTTTTCAGGCTCTTCATATTACTGAACACCGCTTCATGCTCCTATTTTTCAGACGGTTTCATGCTCCTCATATTTTTCACACTTTTTGAAGTTCTTCATATTTTTCACGCCTTCTGAGGCTCTTCATGTTTTTGAGCAGAGCTTCATGCTCCTCCTATATTTCAGACCGTTTCATGCTCCCCATGTATTTCAAACCTTTTGAAGCTCTTCATATATTTCACACCTTTTCAGTCTCTTCATGATTTTCAACACCACTTCATGCTCCTCGTATTTTTAAGACCGTTATATGCTCCTCATATTTTTGACTCCTTTAGAAGCTCTTCATATTTTTCACACCTTTTGAGGCTATTCATGTTTTTCAATACCGCTTCATGCTCCTCCTCTTTTTCAGACCGTTTCATGCTCCTCTTATTTTTGACACTTTTTGAAGCTCTTCATATTTCTCACACCTTTTCAGGTTCTTCATGTTTTTCAACACCGCTTCATGCTCCTACTATTTTTCAGACCGTTTCATGCTCATCTCATTTTTGACACCTTTTGAAGCTCTTCATATTTTTCACATCTTTTGAAGCTCTTCCTATTTTTCACACGTTTTCAGGCTCTTCATGTTTTTCAACACCCTTTCTTGCTCCTCCTTTTTTTCAGACCCTGTCATGCTCCTCATATTTTTGACACCTTTTGAAGCTCTTCATATTTCTCACACCTTTCAGGCTGTTCATGTTTTTCAACACCGCTTCATGCACCTCCTATTTTTCAGAAAGTTTCATGCTCATCTTATTTTTGACAACTTTTGAAGCTTTTCATATTTTTCACAACTTTTCAGTCTCTTCAGGTTTTTGAACACCGCTTCATGCTAATCCTATTTTTCAAACCATATCATGCTCCTCATATTTCTCACACCTTTTGAAGCTCTTCATATTTTTCACACCTTTTCAGGCTCTTCATGTTTTTGAAAACCACTTCATGCTCCTTCTATTTTCCAGAGAGTTTCATGCTCCTCATGTATTTCACACCTTTTCAAGCTCTTCATATTTTTCACACCTTTTCAGGCTCTTCAGGTTTTTCCACACCACTTCATGCTTCTCCTATTTTTCAGCCCGTTTCATGCTCCCCATGTATTTCACACCTTTTGAAGCTCTTCATATTTTTCACAGCTTTTCAGGCTCTTCATGTTTTTGAACAACGCTTCATGCTCCTCCTATTTTTCAAACCGTTTCATGCTCCTCATGTATTTCACAATTTTTGAAGCTCTTCATACTTTTCACACCTTTTCAGGCTCTTCATGTTTTAGAACACGGTTTCATGCTTCTCCTATTTTTCAGACCGTTTTATGCTCCTCATATTTTTCACACCTTTTGAAGCTCTTCATATTTTTGAACACCGCTTCATGCTCCTCTTCTTTTTCAGACCGTTTCTTGCTCCTCATATTTTTCACACCTTTTGAAGCTCTTCATATTTTTGAACACCGCTTCATGCTCCTCCTCTTTTTCAGACCGTTTCACGCTCCTCATATTTTTCACACCTTTTGAAGCTTTTCATATTTTTCACACCTTTTCAGGCTCTTCATGTTTTTGAACACCGTTTCATGCTCCTCCTGTTTTTCAAACCATTTCATGCTCCTCATATTTTTGACACCTTTTGAAGCTCCTCATATTTTTCACACCTTTTGAAGCTCTTCATATATTTCACACTTTTTCAGGCTCTTCATGTTTTTCAACACCGCTTCATGCTCCTCCTATTTTTCAGACCGTTTCATGCTCATCTCTTTTTTGACAGCTTTTGAAGCTCATGATATTTATCACACCTTTTGAAGCTCTTCATATATTTCACACCTTTTCATGCTCTTAATGTTTTCATCACCGACTCATGCTCCTCCTATTTTTCAGACCGTTTCATGCTCCTCCTATTTTTCAGGCCATTTCATGCTCCTCATATTTTGACAACTTTTGAAGCTCTTCATATTTTTCACACCTTTTCAGGCTCTTCATGTTTTTCAACACCGCTTCTTGCTCCTCCTCTTTTTCAGACCGTTTCATTCTCCTCATATTTTTGACACCTTTAGAAGCTCTTCATATTTCTCACAACTTTTCAGGTTCTTCATGTTTTTCAACACCGCTTCATGCTCCTCCTATTTTTCAGAGCGTTTCTTGCTCATCTCATTTTTGACTCCTTTTGAAGCTCTTCATATTTTTCACATCTTTTGAAGCTCTTTATATTTTTCACACATTTTCAGGCTCTTCATGTTTTTTAGCACCCCTTCTTGCTCCTCCTATTTTTCAGACCGTTTCATGCTCCTCATATTTTTCACACGTTTTGAAGATCTTCATATTGTTCACACCTTTTCATGCTCTTCATGTTTTTGAACACCATTTCATGCTCCTCCTATTTTGCAGACCGTTTCATGCTCCTCCTATTTTTCAGGCCGTTTCATGCTTCTCATATTTTGACAACTTTTGAAGCTCTTCATATTTTTCACACCTTTTCAGGCTCTTCATGTCTTTCAACACCGCTTCTTGCTCCTCCTCTTTTTCAGACCGTTTCATTCTCCTCATATTTTTGAAACATTTTGAAGCTCTTCATATATTTCACACATTTTCAGGCTTTTCATTTTTTTCAACACCATTTCATGCTCCTCCTATTTTTTAGACCGTTTCATGCTCATCTCATTTTGACACCTTTTGAAGCTCTTCATATTTTTCACGCCTTTTCAGGCTCTTCATGATTTTCAACACCGCTTCATGCTCCTCGTATTTTTCAGACCGTTTCATGCTCATCTCATTTTTGAAACCTTTTGAAGCTCTTCATATTTTTCACACCTTTTGAAGGTCTTCATATTTTTCATATTTTTGAAGCTCTTCATAATTTCACACGTTTTCAGTCTCTTCATGTTTTTCAACACCGGTTCATGCTCCTCCTATTTTTCAGAACGTTTCATGCTCCTCATATTTTTGACAACTTTTGGAACTCCTCATATTTTTCACACCTTTTCAGGCTCCTCATGTTTTAGAACACGGTTTCATGCTCCTCCTATTTTTCAGACCGTTTCATGCTCCTCATATTTTTCACACCTTTTGAAGCTCTTCATATTTTTAAACACCGCTTCATGCTCCTCCTCTTTTTCAGACCGTTTCATGCTCATCTCTTTTTTGACATCTTTTGAAGCTCATGATATTTATCACACCTTTTGAAGCTCTTCATATATTTTACACCTTTTCATGCTCTTAATGTTTTCATCACCGACTCATGCTCCTCCTATTTTTCAGACCGTTTCATGCTCCTCCTATTTTTCAGGCCGTTTCATGCTCCTCATATTTTGACAACTTTTGAAGCTCTTCATATTTTTCAAACCTTTTCAGACTCTTCATGTTTTTCAACACCGCTTCATGCTCCTCCTCTTTTTCAGACCGTTACATGCTCCTCATATTTTTGACACCTTTAGAAGCTCTTCATATTTTTCACACCTTTTCAGGCTCTTCAAGTTTTTCAACACCGTTTCATGCTCCTGCTAGTTTTAATACCGTTTCATGCTACTCATATACTTGACAGCTTTTGAAGCTCTTCATATTTTTCACACCTTTTCAGGCTCTTCATGTTTTTGAACACCGCTTCATGCTCCTCCTATTTCTCAGACCGTTTCTTGTTCCTTAAATTTGACAGCTTTTGAAGCTCATCCTATTTTTGACACCTTTTCAGGCTCTTCATGTTTTTCAACACCGTATCATACTCCTCTTATTTTTCAGACCGTTTCATGCTCCTCCTATTTTTCAGACCGTTTCATGCTCCTCATATTTTTCACACCTTTTGAAGCTCTTCATATTTTTCACACCTTTTCAGGCTCTTCATGTTTTTGAACAGCGCTTCATGCTCCTCCTATTTTTCAGACCGTTTCATATTCCTTATTTTTGACACCTTTGAAGCTCTTCATATTTTCACACGTTTTCAGACTCTTCATGTTTTTCAACACCGCTTCATGCTCCTCCTATTTTTCAGACCGTTTCAAGCTCCTTATATTTTTCACACCTTTGAAGCTCTTCATATTTTTCACACCTTTTCAGGCTCTTCAAGTTTTTCAACACCGTTTCATGCTCCTGCTAGTTTTAATACCGTTTCATGCTACTCATATACTTGACAGCTTTTGAAGCTCTTCATATTTTTCACACCTTTTCAGGCTCTTCATGTTTTTGAACACCGCTTCATGCTCCTCCTATTTTTCAGACCGTTTCTTGCTCCTCATAATTTTGACACCTCTTCAAGCTCCTCCTATTTTTCACACGTTTTCAGCTCTTCATGTTTTTCAACACCGTTTCATGCTCCTCCTATTTTTCAGACCATTTCATGCTCCCCGTATTTTTGAGACGGTTTCATTCGCCTCATATTTTGACACGTTTTGAAACTCTTCATATTTTTCACTCGTTTTCAGGCTCTTCATGTTTTTCAACACCGCTTCATGCTCCTCCTATTTTTCAGACCCTTTCATGCTCCTCATATTTTTGAAACCTTTTGAAGCTCTTCATATTTTTCACACTTTTTCAGGCTCTTCATGTTTTTCAAAACCGCTTCATGCTCCTCCTATTTTTCAGACAGTTTCATGCTCCTCCTATTTTTCAGAATGTTTCATGCAGCTCTTATTAATGACACCTTTTGAAGGTCTTCATATTTTTCATACCTTTTAAAGGTCTTCATATTTTTCACACGTTTTCATGCTCTTCATATTTTTCAACACCGCATCATGCTCCTCCTATTTTTCAGACCGTTTCATGCTCCTCTTATTTTTGACACGTTTTGAAGCTCTTCATATTTTTCACACTGTTTCAGGCTCTTCATGTTTTTCAACACTGTTTCATGCTCCTCCTATTTTTCAGACCGTTTCATGCTCCTCATAATTTTGACACCATTTGAAGCTCTTCTTATATTTCACACCTTTTCAGACTCTTCATGTTTTTGAACACCGCTTCAAGGTCCTCCTTTTTTTCGAGCGCTTCATGCTCCTCATATTTTTGACACCTTTTGAAGCTCTTCATATTTTTCAGGCCTTTTCAGGCTCTTCATGTTTTTGAACACCACTTCATGTTACTCCTATTTTTCAGAGAGTTTCATGCTCCTCATGTATTTCACACCTTTTGAAGCTCTTCATATTTTTCACACATTTTCAGGCTCTTCATGTTTTTGAACACCACTTATTGTTCCTCCTATTTTTCAGAGAGTTTCATGCTCCTCATGTATTTCACACCTTTTGAAGCTCTTCATATTTTTCACACATTTTCAGGCTCTTCATGTTTTTTCACACCACTTCATGCTTCTCCTATTTTTCAGACCGTTTCATGCTCCTCATGTATTTCACAACTTTTGAAGCTCTTCATATTTTTCACACCTTTTCAGGTATTCATGTTTTTGATCACCGTTTCATGCTCCTCCTATTTTTCAGACCGTTTCATGCTCCTCATATTTTGACGCCTTTAGAAGCTTTTCAAATTTTTCACACATTTTCAGGCTCTACATAATTTTCAACACCGCTTCATGCTCCTCCTATTTTTCAGACCTTTTCATGCTCCTCATATTTTTGACACCTTTTGAAGATCTTTATATATTTCACACCTTTTAAGGCTCTTCTTTTTTTTCAACACCACTTCATGCTCCTCCTATATTTCAGACCGTTTCATGCTCGTCTCATTTTTGACACCTTTTGAAGCTCTTCATATTTTTCACCTTTTGAAGCTCTTCATATTTTTCACGCGTTTTCATGCTCTTCACGTTTTTAACACCGCTTCATGCTCCTCCTATTTTTCAGACCGTTTCATGCTCCTCATATTTTTCACAGCTTTTGAAGCTCTTCATCATTTTCACACCTTTTCAGGCTCTTCATGTTTTTGAACACCGCTTCATGCTCCTATATTTTTCAGACCATTTCATGATCCTCATGTATTTCACACCTTTTGAACGTCTTCATATTTTTAACACATTTTCAATGTCTTCATGTTTTTTAACATCGTTTCATGTTGCTCCTATTTTTCAGACCGTTTCATGTTCCTCAAATTTTTGACACCTTTTGAAGCTCTTCATATTTCTTCCACCTTTTCAGGCTCTTCATTTTTGTTAAATCCGCTTCATGCTCCTCCTATTTTTCAGAACGTTTCATGCTCCTCATATTTTTGACACCTTTTGAAGCTCTTCATATTTTTCACACATTTTCAGGCTCTTCATGGTTTTCAACACCACTTCATGCTCCTCCTATTTTTCAGACCGTTTCATGCTCCTCATATATTTCACATATTTTCAGGCTCTTCACGTTTTTGAACACCGCTTCATGATCCTCCTATTTTTGAGACCGTTTCAAGCTCCTTATATTTTTCACACCTTTTGAAGCTCTTCATATTTTTCAAACCTTTTCAGGCTCTTCATGTTTTTCACACGTTTTCAGGCTCTTCATGTTTTTCAACACTGCTTCATGCTGCTTCTGTTTTTCAGACCGTTTCATGCTCCTCATATTTTTCACATCTTTTGAAGCTCTTCATATTTGTCACACATTTTCAGTCTCTTGATGTTTTTGAACACAGTTTCATGCTCCTCCGATATTTCAGACCGTTTCATGCTCCTAATATTTTTGACACCTTTTGAAGGTCTTCATACTTTTCACACCTTTTCAGGCTCTTCATGTTTTTCCACACAACTTCATGCTCCTCCTATTTTTCAGACCGTTTCATGCTCCTCATACTTTTCACACCTTTTGAAGCTCTTCATATTTTTCACACATTTTCAGGCTCTTCATGTTTTTGAACAGAGTTTCATGCTCCTCCTATTTTTCAGACCGTTTCATGCTCCTCATATTTTTGACACCTTTTGAAGCTCTTCATATTTTTCACAACTTTTCAGGCTTCATGTTTTTCAACAGCATTTCATGATCCTCCTATTTTTCAGACCTTTTCATAGTCCTCATATATTTGAGACATTTTTAATCTCTTCATATATTTCACACCTTTGCAGGCTCTTCATGTTTTTCAACACCGTTTCATGCTCCTCATACTTTTCACACCTCTTGAAGCTCTTCATATTTTTCACATCTTTTCAGGCTCTTCATGTTTTTGAACACCGCTTCATGCTCCTCCTATTTTTCAGATCGTTTCATTATCCTCATATTTTTGACACTTTTTGAAGCTCTTCATATTTTTCACAGCTTTTCAAGCTCTTCATGTTGCTGAACACCGCTTCATGCTCCTCGTATTTCCAAACCGTTTCATGCTCCTCATGTATTTCACACCATTAGAAGCTCTCCATATTTTTCACACCTTTTCAGGCTCTTCATGTTTTTCAACACCTTTTCATACTCCTCCTATTTTTCAGACCTTTTCATGCTCCTCATATTTTTGAAACGTTTTGGGTCTATTCATATTTTTCAAACCTTTTCAGGCTCTTCATATTTTTGAACACCCTTTCATGCTCCTCCTATTTTTCAGACAGTTACATTCTCCTCATATATTTGACACCTTTTGAAGCTCTTCATATTTTTCACACCTTTTCAGGCTCTCCATGTTTTTGAACACCGTTTCATGCTGCTCATATATTTCAGACCGTTTCATGTTCCTCATATTTTTGACACCTTTGAAGCTCTTCATATATTTCACATCTTTTCTGGCTCTTCTTTTTTTTTAACACCACTTCATGCTCCTCCTATTTTTCAGACCGTTTCATGCTCATCTCATTTTTGGCACCTTTTGAAGCTCTTCATATTTTTCACACCTTTTGAAGCTCTTCATATTTTTCACACCTTTTCAGGCTCTTCATATTTTTCAACACCGCATCATGCTCCTCCTATTTTTCACCGTTTCATGCACCTCATATTTTTCACACCTTTTAAAGCTCTTTATATTTTTCACACCTTTTCAGGATCCTCATTTTTTCAACACCGCTTCATGCTCCTCCTATTTTTCAGACCGTTTCATGCTCCTCATATTCTTGACACATTTTAAAGCTCTTCATATTTTTCACATCTTTTCAGGCTCTTTATGTTTTTGAACACCGCTTCATGCTCCTCCTATTTTTCAGACCGTTTCATGCTCCTCATATTTTTGACACCTTTTGAAGCTCTTCATATTTTTCACACCTTTTCAGGCTCTTCATGTTTTTCAACACCACTTCATGCTCCTCCTATTTTTCAGGCCGATTCTTGCTCTTCATATTTTTCACACCTTTTGAAGCTCTTCATAATTTTGACACCTTTTGAATCTCTTCATATTTTTCACACGTTTTCAGGCTCTTCATGGTTTTCAAAACCACTTCATGCTCCTCCTATTTTTCAGACCATTTGATGCTCCTCATATTTTTGACACCTTTTGAAGCTCTTCATATTTTTCACACCTTCTCAGGCTCTTCATGTTTTTCAACACCACTTCATGCTCTTCGTATTTTTAAGACCGTTTCATGCTCCTCATATTTTTGACACCTTTAGAAGCTCTTCATATTTTTCACGCCTTTTCAGGCTCTTCATGTTTTTCAACACCACTTCATGCTCTTCGTATTTTTAAGACCGTTTCATTCTCCTCATATTTTTGACACCTTTTGAAGCTCTTCATATTTTTCACACCTTTTCAGGTTCTTCATGTTTTTCCACACCGCTTCATGCTCCTACACATTTTCAGACCGTTTCATGCTCATCTCATTTTTGACACCTTTTGAAGCTCTTCATATTTTTCACATCTTTTGAAGCTCTTCATATTTTCACACCTTTTCAGGCTCTTCATGTTTTTCAACACCGATTCATGCTCCTCCTATGTTTCAGACCGTTTCATTCTCCCAATATGTTTGACACCTTTTGAAGCTCTTCATATATTTCACAACTTTTCAGGCTCTTCATTTTTTTCAACACCACTTCATGGTCCTCCTATTTTTCAGACCGTTTCATGCTCCTCATATTTTTGATACGTTTTGAAGCTCTTCATATTTTTCACACCTTTTCAGGCTTTTCATTTTTTTCAACACCACTTCATGCTCCTCCTATTTTTCAGACCGTTTCATGCTCATCTCATTTTGACACCTTTTGAAGGTCTTCATATTTTTCACATCTTTTGAAGCTCTTCATATTTTTCACAACTTTTCAGGCTATTTATGATTTTCAACACCGCTTCATGCTCCTCCTAATTTTCAGACCTTTTCATGCTCATCTCATTTTGACACCTTTTGAAGCTCTTCATATTTTTCACACCTTTTGAAGCTCTTCATATTTTTCATATTTTTGAAGCTCTTCATATTTTTACACGTTTTCAGACTCTTCATGTTTTTCAACACCGCTTCATGCTCCTGCTATTTTTCAAACCGTTTCATGCTCCTCATATTTTTGACAGGTTTTGAAGCTTTTCATATTTTTCCCACCTTTTCTTGCTCTTCATGTTTTTGATAACTGTTTCATGCTCATCCTATTTTTCAGACCGTTCATGCTCCTCAAATTTTTAACACCCTTTGAATCTCTTAATATATTTACCACCTTTTCAGGCTCTTCATGTTTTTGATAACTGTTTCATGCTCCTCCTATTTTTCAGACCTTTTCATGCTCCTCATATTTTTGACACCTTTTGAAGCTCTTCATATTATTCACATCTTTTCGGGCTCTTCCTGTTTTTGACGACCACTTCATGCTCCTCATATTTTTCAGATCGTTTCATGCTCCTCATATTTTTCACACCTTTAGAAGCTCTTCATATTTTTCACACTTTTTGAGGCTCTTCATGTTTTTGACGACCGCTCGATGCTCCTCATATTTTTCAGACCGTTTCCTGCTCCTCATATTTTTCAGACCTTTTGAAGCTCTTCATATATTTCACACTTTTTCAGGCTTTTCATGTTTTTCCACAACACTTCATGTTCCTCCTATTCTTCAGACCGTTTTATGCTTCTCATAACTTTGACAAATTTTGAAGCTCTACATATTTTTCACATCTTTTCATGCTCTTCAACTTTTTTTTTTTTCCACATATTTACCAATTTATTCATTGATCACTTCTTTTTCTCAAACTTTTAAATCATCTGACATTTGTTTTTAGAATGTACAGTAGTTACATTTTGGGGATGGTAGTAATTCTATTTTTATTTTTTAATTTTTTCAAAAATTTTACATTTCCCTCATTTTAAATAATTTTGCTGGTTAAAGAATTATAAGTTGCAAGCAACTTTCTCTAATCTCTTTGAATATATGGAATTACCAAATTTGGATTTCTCTTTCACTAAGTCAATTGTTAATCTGTCTTTCTTTTTTTTTTTTTTTTTTTACATGTATTCCCAATCCCGATCCCCCCTCCCACCTCCCTCTCCACCCGATTCCTCCGGGTCTTCCCAGTGCACCAGACCGGAGCACTTGTCTCGTGCATCCCTCCTGGGCTGGTGATCTGTTTCACCATAGATAGTATACATGCTGTTCTTTTGAAATATCCCACCCTCACATTCTCCCACAAAGTTCAAAAGTCTGTTCTGTATTTCTGTGTCTCTTTTTCTGTTCTGCATATAGGGTTATCGTTATCACCTTTCTAAATTCCATATACATGTGTCAGTATGCTGTAATGTTCTTTATCTTTCTGGTTTACTTCACTCTGTATAATGGGCTCCAGCTTCATCCATCTCATTAGGACTGGTTCAAATGAATTCTTTTTAATGGCTGAGTAATATTCCATGGTGTATATGTACCACAGCTTCCTTATCCATTCATCTGCTGATGGGCATCTAGGTTGCTTCCATGTCCTGGCTATTATAAACAGTGCTGCGATGAACATTGGGGTGCACGTGTCTCTTTCAGATCTGGTTTCCTCAGTGTGTATGCCCAGAAGTGGGACTGCTGGGTCATATGGCAGTTCTATGTCCAGTATTTTAAGGAATCTCCATACTGTTTTCCATAGCGGCTGTACTAGTTTGCATTCCCACCAACAGTGTAAGAGGGTTCCCTTTTCTCCACACCCTCTCCAGCATTTATTGCTTGTAGACTTTTGGATAGCAGCCATCCTGGCTGGCGTGTAATGGTACCTCATTGTGGTTTTGATTTGCATTTCTCTAATAATGAGTGATGTTGAGCATCTTTTCATGTGTTTGTTAGCCATCTGTATGTCTTCTTTGGAGAAGTGTCTGTTTAGTTCTTTGGCCCATTTTTTGATTGGGTCATTTATTTTTCTGGAATTGAGCTGCAGGAGTTGCTTGTATATTTTTGAGATTAATCCTTTGTCTGTTTCTTCATTTGCTATTATTTTCTCCCAATCTGAGGGCTGTCTTTTCACCTTACTTATAGTTTCCTTTGTAGTGCAAAAGCTTTTAAGTTTCATTAGGTCCCATTTGTTTAGTTTTGCTTTTATTTCCAATATTCTGGGAGGTGGGTCATAGAGGATCTTGCTTTGATTTATGTCGGAGAGTGTTTTGCCTATCTTCTCCTCTAGGAGTTTTATAGTTTCTGGTCTTACATTTAGATCTTTAATCCATTTTGAGTTTATTTTTGTGTATGGTGTTAGAAAGTGTTCTAGTTTCATTCTTTTACAAGTGGTTGACCAGTTTTCCCAGCACCACTTGTTAAAGAGGTTGTCTTTTTTCCATTGTATATCCTTGCCTCCTTTGTCAAAGATAAGGTGTCCATAGGTTCGTGGATTTATCTCTGGGCTTTCTATTCTGTTCCATTGATCTATATTTCTGTCTTTGTGCCAGTACCATACTGTCTTGATGACTGTGGCTTTGTAGTAGAGTCTGAAGTCAGGCAGGTTGATTCCTCCAGTTCCATTCTTCTTTCTCAAGATTACTTTGGCTATTCGAGGTTTTTTGTATTTCCATACAAATTGTGAAATTCTTTGGTCTAGTTCTGTGAAAAATACCGTTGGTAGCTTGATAGGGATTACATTGAATCTATAGACTGCTTTGGGTAGAATAGCCATTTTGACAATATTAATTCTTCCAATCCATGAACACGGTATGTTTCTCCATCTGTTTGTGTCCTCTTTGATTTCTTTCATCAGTGTTTTATAGTTTTCTATGTATAGGTCCTTTGTTTCTTTAGGTAGATATACTCCTAAGTATTTTATTCTTTTTGTTGCAATGGTGAATGGTATTGTTTCCTTAATTTCTCTCTCTGTTTTTTCATTGTTAGTATATAGGAATGCAAGGGATTTCTGTGTGTTAATTTTATATCCTGCAACTTTACTATATTCATTGATTAGCTCTAGTAATTTTCTGGTAGAATCTTTAGGGTTTTCTATGTAGAGGATCATGTCATCTGCAAACAGTGAGAGTTTTACTTCTTCTTTTCCTATCTGGATTCCTTTTACTTCTTTTTCTGCTCTGATTGCTGTGGCCAGAACTTCCAACACTATGTTGAATAGTAGTGGTGAGAGTGGGCACCCTTGTCTTGTTCCTGATTTCAGGGGAAATGCCTTCAATTTTTCACCATTGAGGGTGATGCTTGCTGTGGGTTTGTCATATATAGCTTTTATTATGTTGAGGTATGTTCCTTCTATTCCTGCTTTTTGGAGAGTTTTAATCATAAATGAGTGTTGAATTTTGTCAAAGGCTTTCTCTGCATCTATTGAGATAATCATATGGTTTTTATCTTTCAATTTGTTAATGTGGTGTATTACATTGATTGATTTGCGGATATTAAAGAATCCTTGCATTCCTGGGATAAAGCCCACTTGGTCATGGTGTATGATTTTTTTAATATGTTGTTGGATTCTGTTTGCTAGAATTTTGTTAAGGATTTTTGCATCTATGTTCATCAGTGATATTGGCCTGTAGTTTTCTTTTTTTGTGGCATCTTTGTCTGGTTTTGGAATAAGGGTGATGGTGGCCTCATAGAATGAGTTTGGAAGCTTACCTTCTTCTGCAATTTTCTGGAAGAGTTTGAGTAAGATAGGTGTTAGCTCTTCTCTAAATTTTTGGTAGAATTCAGCTGTGAAGCCATCTGGTCCTGGGCTTTTGTTTGCTGGAAGATTTTTGATGACAGTTTCGATTTCCTTGCTTGTGATGGGTCTGTTAAGATCTTCTATTTCTTCCTGGTTCAGTTTTGGAAAGTTATACTTTTCTAAGAATTTGTCCATTTCATCCAAGTTGTCCATTTTATTGGCATAGAGCTGCTGGTAGTAGTCTCTTATGATCCTTTGTATTTCAGTGTTGTCTGTTGTGATCTCTCCATTTTCATTTCTAATTTTGTTAATTTGGTTTTTCTCTCTTTGTTTCTTAATGAGTCTTGCTAATGGCTTGTCAATTTTGTTTATTTTTTCAAAAAACCAGCTTTTAGCTTTGTTGATTTTTGCTATGGTCTCTTTAGTTTCTTTTGCATTTATTTCTGCCCTGATTTTTAAGATTTCTTTCCTTCTGCTAACTCTGGGGTTCTTCATTTCTTCCTTCTCTAATTGCTTTAGGTGTAGAGTTAGGTTATTTAATTGGTTTTTTTCCTGTTTCTTGATGTAAGCCTGTAATGCTATGAACCTTCCCCTTAGCACTGCTTTTACAGTGTCCCATAGATTTTGGGTTGTTGTGTTTTCATTTTCATTCATTTCTATACATATTTTGATTTCTTTTTTGATTTCTTCTATGATTTGTTGGTTATTCAGAAGCGTGTTATTTAGCCTCCATATGTTTGAAGTTTTAACAATTTTTTCCCTGTAATTGAGATCTAATCTTACTGCACTGTGGTCAGAAAAGATGACTGGAATGATTTCAATTTTTTTGAATTTTCCAAGACCAGATTTATGGCCCAGGATGTGATCTATTCTGGAGAATGTTCCGTGTGCACTTGAGAAAAAGGTGAAGTTGATTGTTTTGGGGTGAAATGTCCTATAGATATCAATTAGGTCTAGCTGGTCCATTGTGTCATTTAAGGTTTGTGTTTCCTTGTTAATTTTCTGTTTAGTTGATCTATCCATAGTTGTGAGTGGGGTATTAAAGTCTCCCACTATTATTGTGTTACTATTAATTTCCTCTTTCATACTTGTTAGCGTTTGCCGTACATATTGCGGTGCTCCTATGTTGGGTGCATATATATTTATAATTGTTATATCTTCTTTTTTGATTGATCCTTTGATCATTATGTAGTGTCCTTCTTTGTCTCTTTTCACTTCCTTTATTTGAAAGTCTATTTTATCTGATATGAGTATTGCGACTCCTGCTTTCTTTTGGTCTCCGTTTGCATGAAATATTTTTTTCCAGCCCTTCACTTTTAGTCTGTATGTGTCTCTTGTTTTGAGGTGGGTCTCTTGTAGACAGCATATATAGGGGTCTTGTTTTTGTATCCATTCAGCCAATCTTTGTCTTTTGGTTGGGGCATTCAACCCATTTACATTTAGGGTAATTATTGATAGGTGTGGTCCCGTTGCCATTTACTTTGTTGTTTTGGGTTCACATTTATAAAACCTTTCTGCATTTCCTGTCTAGAGAAGATCCTTTAGCATTTGTTGAAGAGCTGGTTTGGTGGTGCTGAATTCTCTCAGCTTTTGCTTATCTGTAAAGCTTTTGAATTCTCCTTCATATCTGAATGAGATCCTTGCTGGATACAGTAATCTAGGTTGTAGGTTATTCTCTTTCATTACTTTCAGTACGTCCTGCCATTCCCTTCTGGCCTGGAGGGTTTCTATTGATAGATCAGCTGTTATCCTTATGGGAATCCCTTTGTGTGTTATTTGTTGTTTTTCCCTTGCTGCTTTTAATATTTGTTCTTTGTGTTTGATCTTTGTTAATTTGATTAATATGTGTCTTGGGGTGTTTCGCCTTGGGTTTATCCTGTTTGGGACTCTCTGGGTTTCTTGGATTTGGGTGGCTATTTCCTTCCCCATTTTAGGGAAGTTTTCAGCTATTATCTCCTCGAGTATTTTCTCATGGCCCTTCTTTTTGTCTTCTTCTTCTGGAACTCCTATGATTCGAATGTTGGGGCGTTTCACAGTGTCCCAGAGGTCCCTGAGGTTGTCCTCATTTCTTTTGATCCTTTTTTCTTTTTTCCTCTCTGCTTCATTTATTTCCACCATTTTATCTTCTACCTCACTTATCCTATCTTCTGCCTCCGTTATTCTACTCTTGGTTCCCTCCAAAGTGTTTTTGATCTCATTCATTGCATTATTCATTTGTAATTGACTCTTTTTTATTTCTTCTAGGTCTTTATTAAACAGTTCTTGAATCTTTTCAATCTTTGTTTCCAGGCTATTTATCTGTAACTCCATTTTGTTTTCAAGATTTTGGATCATTTTTATTATCATTATTCTAAATTCTTTTTCAGGTAGATTCCCTATCTCCTCCTCTTTTGTTTGACTTGGTGGGCATTTTTCATGTTCCTTTACCTGTTGGGTATTTCTTTGCCTTTTCATCTTGTTTAGATTGCTGTATCTGGAGTGGGCTTTCTGTATTCTGGAGGTCTGTGGTTCCTTTTTGTTGTGGAGGATTAACCCAGTGGGTGGGGTTAGACTTGTCAAGGTTTCCTGGTTAGGGAAGCTTGCATCAGTGTTCTGGTGCGTGGAACTTGATTTCTACTCTTTGGAGAGCAATGGAGTGCCCAGTAATGAGTTTTGAGATGGGTCTATGTGTTAGGTGTGACCTTGGGCAGCCTGTATGTTGATGTTCAGGGCTATGTTCCTGCGTTGCTGGAGAATTTGTGTGGTATGTCTTGCTCTGAAACTTATTGGCTCTTGTGTGGTGGTTGGTTTCAGTGTAGGTATGGAGGCTTTTGGACAGTCACTTATTACTTAAAGTTCCTTGTAGTCAGGAGTTTTCTGGTGTTCTCAGGTTTTGGGCTTAAGTCTCCTGCCTCTGGATTTCAGTTTTATTCTTCCTGTAGTCTCAGGACTTCTCCAACTATGCAGCCCTGATAAGAAAACTTCTAGGTTAATGGCTAAAAGATTCTCCCCCGTTAGGGACACCCAGAGAGGTTCACAGAGTCACATGAAGAAGAGGAGAGGGAGGAGGGAGATAGAGATGAACAGGAGGAGAAAAAGGGGGACTCAAGAGGAGAGAGACAGATCTACACAGCTGTCTGTTCCCAGAGTGTTCTCCGTAGCCCAGTCACCTACAAAGATTCACAGAATTGGATTGGGAAGAGAAGGGGAAAGGAGGAAATAGAGATGTTCTGAGGTAGAAAACAGAGAGTCAAGATTGGGAGAGAATAATCTTCGGTTTAAAAATAGGGCTTCTCTTCTTTTTTTTTTTTTTTTTTTGTAAGGTTATAGTGTATTGAAAATGAAAATTAAGGAGTAGTAGAGGAGTACTAGAGGACTTTAAAAGAAATAAGATAAAAAGAAAAATAGAAAATAGAAGAGAGAAAGGAAAGAAAGAAAAGAAAGAAAAAGAAAAAAAAAGAAAAAAAAGAAAAAAAAAAAAAGGGAAAAAAAATTATTTTTCCCCCCTAATTAAAAAATCGTAAAAGTCTATGGAAATGAAAGTTAAGGAGTAATGGGGGAGTAATAGGGGATTTTAAAGGAAAATAAAAGAGAAAAAATAAAAAAGAAAAAAAGAAAAATAAAATAAAAAAAAATAAAAAAAAGAGAAAAAAGTAAAATTATATCTAGGAGTTTCTCTGGAGCTGTTGCGGTCAGTGTGGGTTCGGCTCAGTTTCAGATAGCTCCTCGTTCCAGCTTATGCTTCTCGATATCTACAGGCTCCTCTGGTGTAGACAATGTTTCCTAGAGGGATTTTAATCTGTTGCACCAGTCCCTTCTGAAGCGGTTCCCTTTGTTTATTTGGCTTCTGTTTGCCGGTCTCTTCAGAGCCTCATTTCCGCCCTGACACAGGCGGGCGGAGGTGGACTCTTATTCAGGCAGCTAGTTCCGTCGCTCTGCGGGGAGGGGCTGGCGCCGCAGGGCTTGCGCCGCGGGGGTGGGCTGGGGCTGCCAGGAGGGGCTGACGCTGCTCTCTCCTCTGCGCTGCTCAGGCTCCCGGCTGTTCTATATGGAGCGCGCCCCGCGCTGCGCGAGGTTCCAGCCCTCGGGTGTTCCACAAAAGCGCGGAGGGGAAAGCTGCGCCTGCTCTCAGTGCCTTCCCCGTCAGAGCGGTCCAGGCAGCCAGGGGCTCGGTGGGCGCACTCTCCCCAGGTGTGGCGCGCCCCCTCCCCTCCGCGGACCCAGTCTCAGTTTCCGCTGGCGCCAGTCGGGTGCGCGCGCCTTCTGCCCTCCGCGTCCCCAGCCCCAGTCCCCGCCCGCGCCGGTCGGGTGCCTGCGCCCTGTGTCTCGCCGCGACCTTCCCCTCCCCCCTGCCTCCTGCCTCCGGCGGGGCTGGGCCGGTCCGCAGCCTGCGAGCTCCTCTCTGGACCCTCTCGGTCTCTTTGTTCTGCGAACGGCCGGCAGTGTGTTCGGGCCGGCTAATTTACTCTCTCTCCTTTGGTCTCCCACAGTTCAAGTTGGCAACTCACAGAAGTTCCCTCCGATTGTCCTCAGGGCACTCAGGCCCGGACCCTACCCCAAGCAATGCCGCCTAAGAGCTCCCGGGACGGATCTCCGTCCTTAGCTCTTTTGTTTCACTTTTTATCTTTTATATTTTGTCCTACCTCCTTTCGAAGACAATGGGTTGCTTTTCTGGCCGCCTGATGACCTCAGCTAGTGATCAGAAGTTGTTTTGCGAAGTTTGCTCTGCGTTCAGTTATTCTTTTGATGAATTTGTAGGAGAGAAAGTGGTCTCCCCGTCCTACTCCTCCGCCATCTTCCATGCTCTTCATCTTTAAAAACCGTTTCATGCTATTCCTATTTTTCAGACAGTTTCAGGCTCCTCATATTTTTGACACCTTTTGAAGCTCTTCATATTTTTCACATCTTTTCAGGCTCTTCATGTTTTTCAACACCGCTTCATGCTCCTCCTATTTTTCAGACCGTTACATGCTCCTCATATTTTTGACACCTTTTGAAGCTCTTCTTATTTTTCACACCTTTTCAGGTTCTTCATGTTTTTCAACACCGTTTCATGCTCCTCCTATTTTTCAGACCGTTTCATGCTCCTTTTATTTTTGACACCTTTTGAAGCTCTTCATATTTTTCACAACTTTTCAGGCTCTTCATGTTTTTCAACACCATTTCATGCTCCTCTTATTTTTCAGACCGTTTCATACTCCTCATATTTTTGACACCTTTTGAAGATCTTCGTATTTTTCACACCTTTTTGGGCTCTTCAAGTTTTTCAACACCACTTCATGCTCCTCCTATTTTTCAGACTGTTTCATCCTCATCCTATTTTTGACACCTTTTGAAGCTCTTCATATATTTCTTACCATTTCAATCTCTTCCTGTTTTTCAACACCACTTCATGCTCCATCTATATTTCAGTCGTTTCATGCTTTTCATATTTTGACACATTTTGAAGCTCTTAATATTTTTCACACCTTTTCAGGCTCTTCAAGTTTTTCAATACGACTTCATGCTCCTCCTATTTTTCAGACGGTTTCATGCTCTTCATGTATTTCACACCTTTTGAAACTCTTCATATTTTTCACACCTTTTCAAGCTCTTCCTGTTTCTGAACACCGTTTCATGCTCCTCCTATTTTTCATACCGTTTCATGCTCCTCATATTTTGACACCTTTTGAAGCTCTTCATATTTTCCACACCTTTTCTGGCTCCTCATGTTTTTGAAAACCGCTTCATCCTCCTCCTATTTTTCAGATTGTTTCATGCTCTTCATATTTTTGACACCTTTTGAAGCTCTTCATATTTGTCACAGCTTTTCAGGCTCTTCATGTTTTTCAGCACCGCATCATGATCCTCCTCTTTTCAGACCGTTTCATGCTCCTCATATTTGACACCTTTTGAAGCTTGTCATATTTTTCACACCTTTTCAAGCTCTTCATTTTTTTGAACACCGCTTCATGCTCCTCCTATTTTTCAGACCGTTTCTTGCTCCTCATATTTTTGACACCTTTTGATGCTCTTCATATTTTTCACAATTTTTCCGGCTCTTCATATTTTTGAAAACCGCTTCATGCTCCTCGTATTTTTCAGACCGTTTCATGCTCCTCATGTATTTCACACCTTTTGAAGCGCTTCATATTTTTCACACCTTTTCAGGCTCTTCATGTTTTTCAACACCGCTTCATGCTCCTCCTATTTTTGAGACCGTTTCATGCTTCTAATATTTTTGACACGTTTTGAAGCTCTTCATATTTTCCACACATTTTCAAGCTCTTCATTTTTTTGAACACCGCTTCATGCTCCTCCTATTTTTCAGACCGTTTCATGCTAATCTCATTTTTGACACCTATTGAAGCTCTTCATATTTTTCCCACCTTTTGAAGTACTTCATATTTTTCACACCATTTCAGGCTCTTCATGTATTTCAACACCGTTTCATGCTCCTCTTAATTTTCAGACCGTTTCATGCTCTTCATGTTTTCACACCTTTTGAAGCTCTTCATATTTCTCACACCTTTTCAGGCTCTCATGTGTTTGAACACAGCTTCATGCTCCTCCTATTTTTCAGACCGTTTCAGGCTCCTCATATATTTCACACCTTTTGAAGCTCTGCATATTTTTCACACCTTTTCAGGCTCTTCATGTTTTTGAACACTGTTTCATGATCCTCCTAATTTTCAGACCGTTTCATGCTCCTCATATTTTTGACACCTTTTGAAGGTCTTCATATTTTTCACACCTTTTCAGGCTCTTCATATTTTTCAACACCACTTCATGCTCCTCCTATTTTTCAGATCGCGTCATGCTCATCTCATTTTTTACACCTTTTGAAGCTGTTCATATTTTTCACATCTTTGGAAGATCTTCATATTTTTCACACGTTTTCAGGCTCTTCATGTTTTTGAACACTGCCTGATGCTCCTCCTATTTTTCAGACCGTTTCATGCTCCTCATATTTTTGACACGTTTTAAAGCTCTTCATATTTTTCACACCATTTCAGGCATTTCATGTATTTCAACACAGTTTCATGCTCCTCCTATTTTTCAGACCGTTTCATGCTCCTCATATTTTTGACACCTTTTGAAGCTCTTCATATTTTTCACACCTTTTCAGGCTCTACATGTTTTTGAAAACTGCTTCATGTTCCTCCTATTTTTCAGACAGTTTCATGCCCCTCATACTTTTGACATCATTTGAAGCTCCTCATATTTTTCACACCTTTTGAAGCTCTTCATATTTTTACACCTTTTCAGACTCTTCATGTTTTTGAACACCGCTTCATCCTCCTCCTATTTTTCAGACCGTTTCTTGCTCCTCATATTTTTGACACCATTTGATGCTCTTCATATTTTTCACAATTTTTCCGGCTCTTCATATTTTTGAAAACCGCTTCATGCTCCTCGTATTTTTCAGACCGTTTCATGCTCCTCATGTATTTCACACCTTTTGAAGCGCTTCATATTTTTCACACCTTTTCAGGCTCTTCATGTTTTTCAACACCGCTTCATGCTCCTCCTATTTTTGAGACCGTTTCATGCTTCTAATATTTTTGACACGTTTTGAAGCTCTTCATATTTTCCACACATTTTCAAGCTTTCATGTTTTGGAACACCGTTTCATGCTCCTCCTATTTTTCAGACCGTTTCATGCTCCTCATATTTGACACATTTTGAAGCTTTTCATATTTTTCACACCTTTTCAGACTCTTCATGTTTTGAACACCGCTTCATGCTCCTTCTATTTTTCAGAGCGTTTCATGCTCCTCATATTTTTCACACCTTTTGAAGCTCTTTATATTTTCACACCTTTTCATGCTCTTCATGTTTTTGAACACCACTTCATTCTCCTCCTATTTTTCAGACCGTTTCATGCTCATCTCAATTTTGACAGCTTTTGAAGCTCTTCATATTTTTCACACCTTTTGAAGCTCTTCATATTTTTCACACCTTTTCAGGCTCTTCATGTTTTTGAACACCGTTTCATGCTCCTCCTATTTTTCAGACCGTTTCATGCTCCTCATGTATTTCACATCTTTTGAAGCTCTTCATATTTTCACACCTTTTCAGGCTCTTCATGTTTTTCAACACCGCTTCATGCTCGTGCTATTTTTCAGACCGTTTCATGCTCCTCATGTATTTCACATCTTTTGAAGCTCTTCATATTTTTCAAACTTTTCAGGCTCTTCATGATTTTCAACACCACTTCATGCTCCTCCTAATTTGCAGACCGTTTCATGCTCCTCATATTTTTCACACCTTTTGAAGCTCTTCATATTTTTCACACCTTTTCAGTCTCTTCATGTTTTTCAGCACCGCCTCATGATCCTCCTATTTTTCAGACAGTTTCATGCACCTCATATTTTTCACACCTATTGAAACTCTTCATATTTTTCACACCTTTTCAGGATCTTCATGTTTTTGACCACCGCTTCATGCTCCTCCTATTTTTCAGACAGTTTCATTCTCCTCATCTTTTTGACACCTTTGAAGCTCTTCATATATTTCACACCTTTTCAGGCTCTTCATGTTTATCAACACCTCTTCATGCTCCTCCTATTTTTCGGTCGTTTCATGCTTCTCATATTTTTGACACTTTTTGAAGCTCTTCATAATTTTCACAACTTTTCATTCTATTCATCTTTTTCAACACCGCTTCATGCTCCTCTTATTTTTCATACCGTTTCATGCTTCTCATATTTTTGACACCTTTTGAAGCTCTTCATATTTTTCACACCTTTTCATGCCCTTCATCTTTTTCAAAACCGTTTCATTCTCATCCTCTTTTTCAGAAGGTTTCATGCTCCTCATAATTTTGATACCTTTTGAAGCTCTTCATGTTTTTCACACCTTTTCTGGCTCTTCATGTTTTTCAACACCGCTTCATGCTCCTCCTATTTTTCAGCCCGTTTTATGCTCCTCATATTTTTGAAACCCTTGAAGCTCTTCATATTTTTCACACCTTTTCAGGGTCTTCATGTTATCAACACCGCTTCTTGCTCCTCCTATTTTTCACATCGTTTTACGATCCTCATGTTTTTGACACATTTTGAAGCTCTTCATATTTTTCACACCTTTTCATGCTCTTCACAGTGTTGAACACCGCTTCATGCTCCTCCTATTTTTTAGACCGATTCATGCTCCTCATATTTTTGACACCTTTAGAAGCTCTTCATATTTTTCACAGCTTTTCAGGCTGTTCATGTTTTTCCACACAACTTCATGCTCCTCCTTTTTTGCAGACCGTTTCATGCTCCTCATGTATTTCACGCCTTTTGAAGCTCTTCATATTTTTCCCACCTTTTCCGGGCTCTTCATTTTTTTCAACACCGCTTCATGCTCCTCCTATTTTTCAGACCGTTTCATGCACATCTCATTTTTGACACCTTTTGAAGGTTTTCATATTTTTCACACCTTTTCAGTCTCTTCATGTTTTTGAACACCGCTTCATGCTCCTCTTATTTTTCAGACCGTTTCATGCTCCTCATGTATTTCACAACTTTTGAAGCTCTGCATATTTTTCACACCTTTTCAGGCTCTTCATGTTTTCAACACTGCTTCATGCTCCTCCTATTTTTCAGACCGTTTCCTGCTCCTCATATTTTGACACCTTTTGAAGCTCTTCATATATTTCATAACTTTTCAGGCTCTTCATATTTTTCAAAACTGCTTCATGATCCTCCTCTTTTTCAGACCGTTTCATGCTCTTCATATTTTTGCTACATTTTGAAGCTCTTCATATTTTTCACAACTTTTCATGCTCTTCATGTGTTTTCAACACCGTGTCATGCTCCTTATATATTTGAGACCATTTCATGCTTCTCAAATTTTGACACGTTTTGAAGATCTTCATATTTTTCACACCTTTTCATTCTTGTCATTTTTTTCAACACAGTTTAACACTCCTCATATTTTTGACACCTTTTGAACTCTTCATATTTTTCACACCTTTTCAGGCTCTTCATGTTTTTGATCACCGTTTCATGCTCCTCCTATTTTTCAGACCGTTTCATGCTCATCTCATTTTTGACACCTTTTGAAACTCTTCATATATTTCACACCTTTAAGGCTCTTCAGGTTTTTGGAGACCGCTTCATGCTCCTCCTATTTTTCAGACGGTTTCATGTTCCTCCTATTTTTCACATCATTTCATGCTCCTCATATTTTTGACACCTTTTGAAGCTCTTCATATTTTTCACACCTTTTCAGGCTCTTCATATTTTTGAACACCGCTTCATGCTCCTCCTATTTTTCAGTCCGTTTCTTGCTCCTCATGTATTTCCCACCTTTTGAAGCTCTTCATATTTTTCACACCTTTTCAAGCTCTTCATGTTTTTGAACACAACTTCATGCAACTCCTATTTTTCAGACGGTTTCATGCTCCTCATATTTTTGACACATTTTGAAGCTCTTCATATTTTTCACACATTTTCAGGCTCTTCATGTTTTTGAACACCGCTTCGTACTCCTCCTAGTTTTCAGGCAGTTTCATGCTCCTCATATTTTTGACACCTTTTGAAGCTCCTCATATATTTCACACATTTTTAGGCTCTTCATGTTTTTCAACACCACTTCATTCTCCTCCTATTTTTCAGACCGTTTCATGCTCCTTATATGTTTGTCTCCTTTTGAAGCTCTTCATATTTTTCACAGCTTTTGAAGCTCTTCATATTTTTCACACCGTTTCAGGCTCTTCATGGTTTTCAACAGCGCTTCATGCTCCTCCAATTTTTCAGACCGCTTCATTATCATCTCATTTTTGACACCTTTTGAAGCTCTTCATATTTTTCACACCTTTTCAGGCTCTTTATGTTTGTCAACAATAATTCATGCTCCTCCTATGTTTCAGACCGTTTCATGCTCCTCATATTTTTGACACCTTTTGAAGCTCTTCATATATTTCACACCTTTTCATGCCCTTCATGTTTTCAACACCACTTCATCCTCCTCCTATTTTTCAGACCGTTTCATGCTCATCTCATTTTTGACACCTTTTGAAGCTCTTCATATATTTCACACCTTTTCAGGCTCTTCATGTTTTCAACACCGCTTCATCCTCCTCCTATTTTTCAGACCGTTTCATGCTCCTCATATTTTTGATACCTTTTGAAGCTCTTCATATATTCAACACCTTTTCATGCTCTTCATGTTTTCAACACCACTTCATCCTCCTCCTATTTTTCAGACCGTTTCATGCTCATCTCATTTTTGACACCTTTTGAAGCTCTTCATATTTTTTACAGCTTTTGAAGCTGTTCATATTTTTCACACCTTTTCAGGCTCTTCATGTTTTTGAACACCGTTTCATGCTTCTCCTATTTTTCAGACCGTTTCATGCTCCTCATATTTTCGACACCTTTTAAAGCTCTTCATATTTTTCACACCTTTTCAGGTTCTTCAAGTTTTTCAACACCGTTTCATGCTCCTCGTATTTTTCAGACCGTTTCATGCTCCTCATATTTTTGACACCTTTTGAAGCTCTTCCTATTTTCCACACCTTTTCAGGCTCTTCATGTTTTAGAACATCGCTTCATGCTCCTTCTATTTTTCTTACCGTTTCATGCTCCTCTCATTTTTCACACCTTTTGACGCTCTTCATATTTTTCACACCTTTTCAGGCTCTTCATGTTTTTGATCACCGCTTCATGCTCCTCCTATTTTTCTGACCGTTTCATGCTCCTCATATTTTTGACACCTTTTGAAGCTCCTCCTATTTTTCACACGTTTTCAGGCTCTTCATGTTTTTCAACACCGTTTCATGCTCCTCCTATTTTTCCTACCGTTTCATGTTCCTCCTATATTTCAGACCGTTTCATGCTCCTCATATTTTTGACAATTTTGGAAGCTCTTCATATTTTTCACACCTTTTCAGGCTCTTCATGTTTTTCAACAAGGCTATATGCTCCTACTAATTTTCAGACTGTTTCATGCTCCTCATATTTTTCACACCTTTTGAAGCTCTTCATATTTTTCACACCTTTTCAGGCTCTTCATGTTTTGGAGCACACCTTCATGCTCCTCCCATTTTTCAGGCCGTTTCATGCTCCTCATGTATTTCACACCATTTGAAGCACTTCATATTTTTCACACCTTTTCAGTCTCTTCATGTTTTTCAACACCACTTCATGTTCCTCCTATTATTCAGACCGTTTCATGCTCATCTCATTTTTGACACGTTTTGAAGCTCTTGATATTTTTCACACCATTTGAAGCTCTTCATATTTTTCACACCTTTTCAGTATCTTCATGTTTTTAAACAACGCTTCATGCTCCTCCTATTTTTTAGACCTTTTCATGCTCCTCATATTTTTCAAATCTTTTGAAGCTCTTCCTATTTTTCAAAACTTTTCAGGCTCTTCATGTTTTTCAACACCGTTTCATGCTCCTCCTATTTTTCAGACTGTTTCATGCTCCTCATATTTTGACACCTTTTGAAGCTCTTCATATTTTTCACAGCTTTTCAGGCTCTTCATGTTTTACAACACCACATCATGCTCCACCTATTTTTCAGACTGTTTCATGCTCCTCATATTTTTGACACCTTTTGAAGCTCTTCATATTTTTCACACCTTTTCAAGCTCTTCATGTTTTTCAACACCGCTTCATGCTCCTCCTATTTTTCAGACCGTTTCATGCTCCTCATATTTTCACACATTTTGAAGCTCTTCATATTTTTGACACCTTTTCAGGCTCTTCATATTTTTGAACACTGCTTCATGCTCCTATTTTTCCGACCGTTTCATGCTCCTCATATTTTTCACACCTTTTGAAGCTCTTCATGTTTTTCACACCTTTTCAGGCTCTTCATGTTTTTTAGCGCACATTCAGGCTCCTCCTATTTTTCAGACCGTTTCATGCTCCTCATGTATTTCACACCATTTGAAGCTCTTCATGTTTTTCACACCTTTTCAGTCTCTTCATGTATTTAAACACCATTTCATGCTCCTCCTGTTTTTCAGACCGTTTTATGCTCCTCATATTTTTGACACCTTCTGAAGCTGTTCATATTTTTCACACCTTTTCAGGCTCTTTATATTTTTGAACACCGTTTCTTGCTCCTCCTATTTTTCAGACTTTTTCATACTCCTCATATTTTGACACCTTTTGAACCTCTTCATATTTTTCACACCTTTTCAGGCTCTTCATGTTTTTGAACACTGCTTCATGATCCTCCTACTTTTCAGACCGTTTCATGCTCCTCATATTTTTGACACCTTTTGAAGCTCTTCATACTTTTCACACCTTTTCAGGCTGTGCATGTTTTTCAAGACCGCTTCATGCTCCTCCTATTTTTCAGACCATTTCCTGCTCCTCATATTTTTCACACCTTTTGAAGCTCTTCATATATTTCAAACTTTTTCAGGCTCTTCATATTTATCAACACCGCTTCATTCTCCTCCTATTTTTCAGACCGTTTCATGCTCCTCATATTTTTGACAATTTTGGAAGCTCTTCATATTTTTCACACCTTTTCAGGCTCTTCATGTTTTTCAACAAGGCTATATGCTCCTACTAATTTTCAGACTGTTTCATGCTCCTCATATTTTTCACCCCTTTTGAAGCTCTTCATATTTTTCACACCTTTTCAGGCTCTTCATGTTTTGGAGCACACCTTCATGCTCCTCCCATTTTTCAGACCGTTTCATGCTCCTCATGTATTTCACACCATTTGAAGCACTTCATATTTTTCACACCTTTTCAGTCTCTTCATGTTTTTCAACACCACTTCATGTTCCTCCTATTATTCAGACCGTTTCATGCTCATCTCATTTTTGACACGTTTTGAAGCTCTTGATATTTTTCACACCATTTGAAGCTCTTCATATTTTTCACACCTTTTCAGTATCTTCATGTTTTTAAACACCGCTTCATGCTCCTCCTATTTTTTAGACCTTTTCATGCTCCTCATATTTTTCAAATCTTTTGAAGCTCTTCATATTTTTCGCACCTTTCCAGGCTCTTCATGTTTTTGAACACCGCTTCATGCTTCTGCTATTTTACAGACCGTTTCATTCTCCTCATGTATTTCACACCTTTTGAAGCTCTTCCTATTTTTCAAAATTTTTCAGGCTCTTCATGTTTTTCAACACCGTTTCATGCTCCTCCTATTTTTCAGACTGTTTCATGCTCCTCATATTTTGACACCTTTTGAAGCTCTTCATATTTTTCACAGCTTTTCAGGCTCTTCATGTTTTACAGCACCACATCATGCTCCACCTATTTTTCAGAATGTTTCATGCTCCTCATATTTTGACACCTTTTGAAGCTCTTCATATTTTTCACAGCTTTTCAGGCTCTTCATGTTTTACAACACCACATCATGCTCCACCTATTTTTCAGACTGTTTCATGCTCCTCATATTTTTGACACCTTTTGAAGCTCTTCATATTTTTCACACCTTTTCAAGCTCTTCATGTTTTTCAACACCGCTTCATGCTCCTCCTATTTTTCAGACCGTTTCATGCTCCTCATATTTTCACACATTTTGAAGCTCTTCATATTTTTCACACCTTTTCAGGCTCTTCATGTTTTTCAACAAGGCTATATGCTCCTACTAATTTTCAGACTGTTTCATGCTCCTCATATTTTTCACACCTTTTGAAGCTCTTCATATTTTTCACACCTTTTCAGGCTCTTCATGTTTTGGAGCACACCTTCATGCTCCTCCCATTTTTCAGGCCGTTTCATGCTCCTCATATATTTCACACCATTTGAAGCACTTCATATTTTTCACACCTTTTCAGTCTCTTCATGTTTTTCAACACCACTTCATGTTCCTCCTATTATTCAGACCGTTTCATGCTCATCTCATTTTTGACACGTTTTGAAGCTCTTGATATTTTTCACACCATTTGAAGCTCTTCATATTTTTCACACCTTTTCAGTATCTTCATGTTTTTAAACAACGCTTCATGCTCCTCCTATTTTTTAGACCTTTTCATGCTCCTCATATTTTTCAAATCTTTTGAAGCTCTTCCTATTTTTCAAAACTTTTCAGGTTCTTCATGTTTTTCAACACCGTTTCATGCTCCTCCTATTTTTCAGACTGTTTCATGCTCCTCATATTTTGACACCTTTTGAAGCTCTTCATATTTTTCACAGCTTTTCAGGCTCTTCATGTTTTACAACACCACATCATGCTCCACCTATTTTTCAGACTGTTTCATGCTCCTCATATTTTTGACACCTTTTGAAGCTCTTCATATTTTTCACACCTTTTCAAGCTCTTCATGTTTTTCAACACCGCTTCATGCTCCTCCTATTTTTCAGACCGTTTCATGCTCCTCATATTTTCACACATTTTGAAGCTCTTCATATTTTTGACACCTTTTCAGGCTCTTCATATTTTTGAACACTGCTTCATGCTCCTATTTTTCCGACCGTTTCATGCTCCTCATATTTTTCACACCTTTTGAAGCTCTTCATGTTTTTCACACCTTTTCAGGCTCTTCATGTTTTTTAGCACACATTCAGGCTCCTCCTATTTTTCAGACCGTTTCATGCTCCTCATGTATTTCACACCATTTGAAGCTCTTCATGTTTTTCACACCTTTTCAGTCTCTTCATGTATTTAAACACCATTTCATGCTCCTCCTGTTTTTCAGACCGTTTTATGCTCCTCATATTTTTGACACCTTCTGAAGCTGTTCATATTTTTCACACCTTTTCAGGCTCTTTATATTTTTGAACACCGTTTCTTGCTCCTCCTATTTTTCAGACTTTTTCATACTCCTCATATTTTGACACCTTTTGAACCTCTTCATATTTTTCACACCTTTTCAGGCTCTTCATGTTTTTGAACACTGCTTCATGATCCTCCTACTTTTCAGACCGTTTCATGCTCCTCATATTTTTGACACCTTTTGAAGCTCTTCATACTTTTCACACCTTTTCAGGCTGTGCATGTTTTTCAAGACCGCTTCATGCTCCTCCTATTTTTCAGACCATTTCCTGCTCCTCATATTTTTCACACCTTTTGAAGCTCTTCATATATTTCAAACTTTTTCAGGCTCTTCATATTTCTCAACACCGCTTCATTCTCCTCCTATTTTTCAGACCGTTTCATGCTCCTCATATTTTTGACAATTTTGGAAGCTCTTCATATTTTTCACACCTTTTCAGGCTCTTCATGTTTTTCAACAAGGCTATATGCTCCTACTAATTTTCAGACTGTTTCATGCTCCTCATATTTTTCACCCCTTTTGAAGCTCTTCATATTTTTCACACCTTTTCAGGCTCTTCATGTTTTGGAGCACACCTTCATGCTCCTCCAATTTTTCAGACCGTTTCATGCTCCTCATGTATTTCACACCATTTGAAGCACTTCATATTTTTCACACCTTTTCAGTCTCTTCATGTTTTTCAACACCACTTCATGTTCCTCCTATTATTCAGACCGTTTCATGCTCATCTCATTTTTGACACGTTTTGAAGCTCTTGATATTTTTCACACCATTT
Source organism: Dama dama (assembly GCF_033118175.1). Lineage (NCBI taxonomy): Eukaryota > Metazoa > Chordata > Mammalia > Artiodactyla > Cervidae > Dama > Dama dama. The sequence continues at coordinate 1,166,565 of NC_083714.1, read as the reverse complement.
GAAGCTCTTCATATTTTTCACACCTTTTCAGTATCTTCATGTTTTTAAACACCGCTTCATGCTCCTCCAATTTTTCAGACTGTTTCATGCTCCTCATATTTTTTTTTTGTTTGTTTTTGTTTTTGTTTTTTTTTATTATTATTTTTTTTTCCCAGTGGGTTTTGTCATACATTGATATGAATCAGCCATGGATTTACATGTATTCCCAATCCCGATCCCCCCTCCCACCTCCCTCTCTACCCGATTCCTCTGGGTCTTCCCAGTGCACCAGGCCGGAGCACTTGTCTCGTGCATCCCACCTGGGCTCCTCATATTTTTGACACCTTTCGAAGCTCTTCAGATTCTTTACACCTTTTCAGGCTCTTCATGTTTTTGACCACCGCTTCATGCTCCTCCTATTTTTCAGTCGTTTCATGCTTCTCATATTTTTGACACCTTTTGAAGCTCTTCATATCTTTCACACCTTTTCAGGCGCTTCATCTTTTCAAAACCGTTTCTTGCTCATCATATTTTTCAAGCTGTTTCATGCACCTTATATATTTGACACCTTTTGAAGCTCTTCATATTTTTCACACCTTTTCACGCTCCTAATGTTTTTCAACACAGCTTCATGATCCTCCTATTTTTCAGACAGTTTCATGCTCCTCATGTATTTCACACCTTTTGAAGCTCTTCATATTTTTCACACCTTTTCAGGCTCTTCATGTTTTTGAACACCGCTTCATGCTCCTCCTATTTTCCAGACCGTTTCATGCTCCACATATTTTTGACACCTTTAGAAGCTCTTCATGTATTTCACACCTTTTCAGGCTCTTCATGTTTTTCACACCGCTTCATGCTCCTCCTATTTTTCAGCCCGTTTTATGCTCCTCATATTTTTGAAACCCTTGAAGCTCTTCATATTTTTCACTAATTTTCAGCCTCTTCATGTTTTTGAACACCTTGTCTTGCTCCTACTATTTTTCAGACCGTTTCAGGCTCCTCATATTTTTGACAATTTTTGAAGCTCCCCTTATTGTTCACATCTTTTGAAGCTCTTCATATATTTCACAACATTTCAGGCTCTTCATGTTTTTCAACATCACTTCATGCACCTCCTATTTTTCAGGCCGTTTCATGCTCATCTCATTTTTGACACCTTTTGAAGCTCCTCATATTTTTCACACATTTTCAAGCTCCTCATATTTTTCACACATTCTAAGGCTCTTCATGTTTTTCAACCCCGCTTCATGCTCCTCCAATTTTTCAGACCGTTTCATGCTCAACTCATTTTTGACATCTTTTGTTGCTCTTCATATTTTTCACACGTTTTCAGGCTCTTCATGTTTTTCAACACCACTTCATGTTCCTCCTTTATTTCAGACCGTTTCATGCTCCTCATATTTTTCACACCTTTTGAAGCTCTTTATATTTTTCACACCTTTTCATGCTCTTCATTTTTTTGAACACAACTTCATGCTCCTCCTATTTTTCAGACCGTTTCATGTTCATCTCTTTTTTGACACCTTTTGAAGCTCTTCATTTTTTTCATACCTTTTGAAGATCTTCATATTTTTCACACTTTTTCAGGCTCTGCATGTTTTTCAACACCGCATCATGCTCCTCCTATTTTTCAGACCGTTTCATGCTCCTCATATTTTTGACAGGTTTTGAAGCTCTTCATATTTTTCACACCTTTTCAGGCTCCTCATGTTTTTGAACACCGCATCATGCTCCTCCTATTTTCAGACCGTTTCATGCTCCTCATATTTTTGACACCCTTTGAAGCTCTTCATATATTTCACAGAATTTCAGGCTCTTCATGTTTATGAACACAGCTTCATGCTCCTCCTAATTTTCAGACCGTTTCATACTCCTCATGATTTTCACACCTTTTGAAGCTCTTCATATTTTTCACACCTTTTCAGGCTTTCATGTTTTTGAACACCACTTCATACTCCTCCTATTTTTCTGAATGTTCCGTTCTCCCCATATTTTTCAGACCGTTTCATGCTCCTCATATATTTCACACCTTTTGAATCTCTTCACGTTTTCACACCTTTTGAATCTCTTCATATTTTTCACACCTTTTCAGGCTCTTCATGTTTTTGAACAAGGCTTCATGCTCCTCCTATATTTCAGACCGTGTCATGCTCCTCATATTTTTGACACCTTTTTAAGGTCTTCATATTTTTCACACCTTTTCAGTCTCTTCAAGTTTTTGAACACTGGTTCATGCTCCGCCTATTTTTCACACCTTTTGAAGCTCTTCAAATTTTTCGCACCTTTTCAGGCTCTTAATGTTGTCAACACCGTTTCATGCTCCTCCTAAATTTCAGACCGTTTCATGCTCCTCATATTTTTCACACCTTTTTAAGCTCTTCATATATTTCATACCTTTTCAGGCTCTTCATGTTTTTGAACACCGCTTCATGCTCCTCCTATTTTTCAGACAGTTTCATGCTCCTCATATTTTTGACACCTTTTGAAGCTCTTCATATTTTTCACACATTTTCAGGCTCCTCATGTTTTTGAACACCGCATCATGCTCCTCCTATTTTCAGACCGTTTCATGCTCCTGATGTATTTCACACCTTTTGAAGCTCTTCACATTGTACACACCTTTTCAGGCTCTTCATGTTTCTGAACACCGTTTCAAGCTGTTCCTAATTTTCAGACCGTTTCATGTTCCTCATATTTTTGACACCTTTTGAAGCTCTTCATATATTTCACACCTTTTCAGGCTTTTCATGTTTTTCAACACCACTTCCTCCTCCTCCGATTTTTCAGACCGCTTCATGCTCCTCTCATTTTTGACACCTTTTGAAGCTCTTCATATTTTTGACAACTTTTGAGGCTCTTCATATTTCTCACACGATTTCAGGCTCTTCATGTTTTTCAACACCGCTTCATGCTCCTCCTCTTTTTCAGACCGTTTAATGCTCATCTCCTTTTTGACACCTTTTGAAGGTCTTCATATTTTTCACACCTTTTGAAGCTCTTCATATTTTTCACACCTTTTCAGGCTCTTCATGTTTTTCAACACCACTTCATGCTCCTCCTATTTTTCAGACCTTTTGAAGCTCTTCATATTTTTCACACCTTTTCAGGCTCTTCATATTTTTGAACACCGTTTCATGCTCCTCATATTTTTCAGAACGTTTCATGCTTCTCATATTTTTGACACCTTTTGAAGCTCTTCATATTTTTCACACCTTTTCAGGCTTTTCATGTTTTTTAACACCGCTTCATGCTCTTCCTATTTTTTACACCTTTGGAAGCTCTTCATATTTTTCACACCTTTTCAGGCTGTTCATGTTTTTGAACACGGTTTCATGCTCCTCCTATTTTTCAGACCGTTTCATGCTCCTCATATTTTTGACACCTTTTGAAGCTCTTCATATTTTTCACACCTTTTCAGGCTCTTCAAGTTTTTCAACACTGCTTCATGCTTCCCCTCTTTTTCAGACGGTTTCATGCACATCTCTTTTTTGACACCTTTTGAAGCTCTTCATATTTTTCACACGTTTTCAGGCTCTTCATGTTTTTCAACACAGTTTCATGCTCCTCCTATTGTTCAAACCGTTTCAAGCTTCTCATATTTTTGACACCTTTTGAAGCTCATCATATTTTTCACACCTTTTCATGCTCTTCATGTTTTTCAACACCGTTACATGATTCTCCTATTTTTCAGACTGTTTCATGCTCCTCATATTTTTGACATTTTTTGAAGCTCTTCATGTTTTTCACACCATTTAGGATCTTCATGATTTTCAACACCGCTTCATACTCCTCCTATTTTTCAGACCGTTTCATGCTCCACATATTTTTGACACCTCTTGAAGCTCTTCATATTTTTCACACCTTTTCAGTCTCTTCATGTCTTTCAACACCGCTTCATGCTCCTCCTATTTTTCAGACCGTATCATGCTCCTCATATTTTTGACACGTTTTGAAGCTCTTCATATAATTCACACTTTTTCAGGCTCTTCAAGTTTTTCAACACCGTTTCATGCTCTTCCTATTTTTCAGACTATTTCATGCTCCTCATATATTTGACACCTTTTGAAGCTCTTCATATTTTTCACACCTTTTCAGGCTCTTCATGTTTTTGTACACCCTTTCATGCTCCTCCTAAATTTAAGAAGTTTCATTCTCCTCATATTTTTCACACATTTTGAAGCTCTTCATATTTTTGACACCTTTTGAAGCTCTTCATATATTTCACACCTTTTCAGGCTCTTCATGTTTTTGAACACCGCTTCATGCTCCTCCTATTTTTCAGACCATTTCATGCTCCTCATATTTTTGACACCTTTTGAAGCTCTTCATATTTTTCACACCTTTTCAGGCTCTTCATGTTTTTGAACACGGTTTCATGCTCCTCCAATTTTTCAGAAAGATTCCTGCTCCTCATATTTTTCACACCTTTTCAGGCTCTTCATGTTTTTGAACACTGTTTCATGCTCCTCCAATTTTTCAGAAAGATTCCTGCTCCTCATATTTTTCACACCTTTTCAGGCTCTTCATGTTTTTGAACACCGTTTCATGCTCCTCCTATTTTTCAGACTGTTTCATGCTCCTCATATTTCTCACACCTTTTGAAGCTCTTCATATTTTTCACACCTTTTCAGGCTCTTCATGTTTTTCAACACAGTTTCAGTCTCCTCCTATTTTTCAAACCGTTTCAAGCTTCTCATATTTTTGACACATTTTGAAGCTCTTCATATTTTTCACACCTTTTCAGGCTCTTCATGTTTTTGAACACCGTTTCATACTCCTCATATTTTTGACATGTTTTGAAACTCTTCATATTTTTGCCACCTTTTGATGCTCTTCATATCTTTCACACCTTTTCAGTCTTTTCATATTTTTCACACCTTTTCATGCTCTTCATGTTTTTCAACACCACTTCATACTCCTCATATTTTTGACACACTTTGAAGCTCTTCATATTTTTCAAACTTTTTGAACCTCTTCATATTTTTCACACCTTTTCAGGCTCTTCATGTTGTTTAACAACGCTTCATGCTCCTGCTATTTTTCTGACCGTTTCATACTCCTCATATTTTCACACCTTTGAAGCTATTCATATTTCTCACACTTTTTCAGGCTCTTCATGTTTTTGAACACCATTTCATGCTCCTCCTATTTGTCTGACCGTTTCATGCTCCTCATATTTTTGACACCTTTTGAAGCTCTTCATATATTTCAAAGCTTTTCAGTCTCTTCATGGTTTTGAACAGCGTTTCATGCTCCTCCTATTTTTTAGACCGTTTCATGCTGCTCATATTTTTCACTCCTTTTGAGGCTCTGCATATTGTTCACACCTTTTCAGGATCTACATGTTTTTCAACACCGTTTCATTCTCCTCCTATATTTGAGACCGTTTCAAGCTCCTGATATTTTTGACACATTTTGAAGCTCTTCATATATTTCTCACATTTTCAGTCTCTTCATGGTTTTGAACACCGTTTCATGCTCCTTATTTTTTTCAAACCTTTTGAAGCTTTTCATATTTTTCACACATTTTCAGGCTCTTCATGTTTTTGAACATGGTTTCATGCTTCTCCTATTTTTCAGACCGTGTCATGCTCCTCATAATTTTGACACCTTTAGGGCTCTTCATATTTACACACCTTTTCGGGCTCTTCATGTTTTTTAACACTGCTTCATACTCCCCCTATTTTTCAGACCGTTCCCTGCTCTTCATATTTCTGACACTTTTTGAAGCTCTTCATATTTTTCACACTTTTTCAGGCTCTTCATGTTTTTGAACATGGTTTCATGCTTCTCCTATTTTTCAGACCGTTTCATGCTACTCATATTTTTGACACCTTTTGAAGCTCTTCATAGTTTTCACACCTTTTGAAGCTCTTCATATTTTTCACACCTTTTCAGGCTCTTCATGTTTTCCAACACCACTTCATGCTCCTCCTATTTTTCAGACCGTTTCATGCTCCTCATATTTTTGACTCGTTTTGAAACTCTTTATATTTTTCACAGCTTTTCAGGCTCTTCATGTTTTTCAACAGTGCCTCATGCTCCTCGTAAATTTCAGACCGTTTCATGCTCCTCATATTTTTCACACGTTTTGAAGCTCTTCATATTTTTCACTCCTTTTCAGGCTCTTCATGTTTTTCAACACCACTTCTTGCTTCTCCTATTTTTCAGACCATTTCATGCTCATCTCGTTTTTGACATCTTTTGAAGCTCTTCATATTTTTCACACCTTTTGAAGCTCTTCATATTTTTCACACGTTTTCAGGCTCTTCATGTTTTTCATCACCACTTCATGCTCCTCCTATTTTTCAGACCGTTTCATGCCCCTCATATTTTTGATACCATTTGTACCTCTTCATATTTTGGACACCTTTTCAGGTTCTTCATGTTTTTGAACACCGCTTCATGCTCCTCCTATTTTTCAGACCGTTTCATGCTCCTCATATTTTTGACACCTTTTGAAGCTCTTCGTATTTTTCACAAGTTTTCAAGCTCTTCATGTTTTGAACACCACTTCATGCTACTCTTATTTTTGAGATCGTATCATGCTCCTCATATTTTTCACACCTTTTGAAGCTCTTCATATTTTTAACACCTTTTCAGCCTCTTCATGTTTTTCAACACCGCTTCATGCTCCTCCTGATTTTCAGATCGTTTCATGCTCCTCATCTTTTGACACCTTTTGAAGGTCTTCATATTTTTCACACCTTTTCAGTATTCAAATTTTTGAACACCGCTTCATGCTCCTCATATTTTTCACAGCTTCTGAAGCTCTTCATATTTTTCTCACATTTTCAGGCTCTTAATATTTTTGAACACCGTTTCATGCTCCTCTTATTTTCAGAACGTTTCATGCTCCTCATATTTTTGACACCTTTTGCAGTCTTCATATATTTCACAACTTTTCAGGCTCTTCATGTTTTTCAACCCTACTTCTTGCCACTCCTATTTTTCAGACCATTTCTTCGCCTCATATTTTTGACAGCTTTTGAAGCTCTTCCTGGTTTTCACACCTTTTCAGGCTCTTCATTTTTCAACACCGTTTCATGCTCCTCTTATTTTCAGACCGTTTCATGCACCTCATAATTTTGAAACCTATTGAAGCTCTTCATATTTTTCACACATTTTCAGGCTCTTCATGTTTTTCCACACCGTTACAGGCTGCTCCTATTTTTCAGACCGTTTCATGTGCCTCATACATTTGACACCTTTTGAAGCTCTTCATGTTTTTGACAACTTTTCAGTCTCTTCATGTTTTTGAACACAGTTTCATGCTTCTCCTATTTTTCAGACCGTTTCATGCTCCTCATATTTTTGAAACCTTTTGAAGCTCTTCATATATTTTACATCTTTTCAGGCTCTTCATGTTTTTGAACACCGCTTTATGCTCCTCATATTTTTCAAACCGTTTCATGCTCTTCATATTTTTGACACCTTTTGTAGCTCTTCAATTTTTTCACACCTTTTCAGGTTCTTCATGTTTTTCAACACCACTTCATGCTCCTCCTATTTTTCATACTGTTTCTTGCTTCTCTTGTATTTCACCCCTTTTGAAGCTCTTCATATATTTCACTCCTTTTCAGGCTCCTCATGTTTTTGAACAGCGTTTCATGCTCCTTCTATTCTTCATAAGGTTTCATGCTCTTCATATTTTTGACACCTTTTGAAGCTCTTCAATTTTTTCACACCTTTTCAGGTTCTTCATGTTTTTCAACACCACTTCATGCTCCTCCTATTTTTCATACTGTTTCTTGCTTCTCTTGTATTTCACCCCTTTTGAAGCTCTTCATATATTTCACTCCTTTTCAGGCTCCTCATGTTTTTGAACAGCGTTTCATGCTCCTTCTATTCTTCATAAGGTTTCATGCTCTTCATATTTTTGACACCTTTTGAAGCTCTTCAATTTTTTCACACCTTTTCAGGTTCTTCATGTTTTTCAACACCACTTCATGCTCATCCTATTTTTCAGACCGCTTCATGCTCCTGATATTTTTGACACGTTTTGAAGCTATTCATATTTTTCCCACATTTTGAAGCTCTTCATATTTTTCACCCGTTTTCAGGCTCTTCATGTTTTTGAACACCGCTTCATGCTCCTCCTATATTTCAGACCGTTTTATGCTCCTCATGTATTTCACACCTTTGGAAGCTCTTCATATTTTTCAAACCTTTTCAGGCTCTTCATGTATTTCAACACCACTTTGTGCTCCTCATCTTTTTCAGACCGTTTCATGCTCATCTCATTTTTGACACATTTTGAAGCTCTTCATATTTTTCACACCTTTTGAAGCTCTTCATATTTTTCACACCTTTTCAGGCTCTTCATGTTTTTGAACACCGTTTCATGCTTCTCCTATATTTCAAACCGTTTCATGATCCTCATGTATTTCACACCTTTGAACCTCTTCATATTTTACACACCTTTTCAGGCTCTTCATGTATTTCAACACCACTTCATGCTCCTCATCTTTTTCAGACCGTTTCATGCTCATCTCATTTTTGACACATTTTGAAGCTCTTCATATTTTTCACACCTTTTGAAGCTCTTCATATTTTTCACACCTTTTCAGGCTCTTCATGTTTTTGAACACTGCTTCATGCTCCTCCTATTTTTCAGGTCATTTCATGCTCCTCATATTTTTGAAACCTTTTGAAGCTCTTCATATTTTTCACTCCTTTTCAGGCTCCACATGTTTTTGAACAGCGCATCATGCTCCTTCTATTTTCAGACCGTTCCATGCTCCTCATATTTTTGACACCTTTTGAAGCTCTTCATAAATTTCACACCTTTTCAGGCTCTTCATGTTTTTCAACACCACTTCATCCTCCAAATATTTTTCAGACGGCTTCATGCTCATCTCATTTTTGACACCTTTTGAAGCTCTTCATATATTTCACACCTTTTCAGGCTCGTCATTTTTTTGAACACCACTTCATGCTCCTCCTATTTTTCAGACCGTTTCATGCTCCTCATATTTTTGACACCTTTTGAAGCTCCTCATATTTTTCACACCTTTTGAAGCTCTTCATAATTTTCACACCTTTTGAAGCTCTTCATATTTTTCACAACTTTTCAGGCTCTTCATGTTTTTGAACACCGTTTCATGCTCCTCCTATATTTCAGACCATTTCATTCTCCTCATATTTTTGACAGCGTTTGAAGCTCTTCAAATATTTCACACATTTTCAGGCTATTCATGTTTTTCAACACAAATTCATGCTCCCCCTATTTTTCAGACCGTTTCATGCTCATCTCATTTTTGACATCTTTTGAAACTCTTCATATTTTTCACAACTTTTGAAGCTCTTCATATTTTTCACACGTTTTCAGGCTCTTTATGATTTTCAACACCGCTTCTTGCTCCTCCTAATTTTCAGACCGTTTCATGCTCCTCATATTTTTGACACCTTTTGAAGCTCTTCATATTATTCACTCCTTTTCAGGCTCTTCATGTTTTTAAACACCGCTTCATGCTCCTCCTATTTTTGACATCTTTCGAAGCTCTTCATATTTTTCACACAGTTTCAAGCTCTTCTTGTTTTTGAACACCGCTTCATGCTCCTCCTATTTTTCAAACCGTTTCATGCTCCTCATGTATTTCACACCTTTTGAAGCTCTTCATATGTTTCACACTTTTTCAGGGTCTTCATTATTCTGATCACCGTTTCTTGCTCCTCCTATTTTTTAGACCGTTTCATGCTCCTCATATTTCTGACACCTTTTGAAGCTCTTCATATTTTTCACACCTTTTCAGCTCTTCTTGTTTTTGAACACCGCTTCATGCTCCTCCTATTTTTCAGACCGTTTCATGCTCCACTTGTATTTCACCCCTTTTGAAGCTCTTCATATATTTCACTCCTTTTCATGCTCGTCATGTTTTTGAACAGCATTTCATGCTCCTTCTATTCTTCATACCGTTTCATGCTCCTCATATTTTTGACACCTTTTGAAGCTCTTCAATTTTTTCACACCTTTTCAGGTTCTTCATGTTTTTCAACAGCACTTCATGCTCCTCCTAATTTTCATACTGTTTCTTGCTTCTCTTGTATTTCACACCTTTTGAAGCTCTTCATATTTTTCACATCTTTTCAGGCTCTTCATGTGTTTGAACACCGCTTCATGCTCCTCTTCTTTTTCAGACAGTTTCATGCTCCTCATATTTTTCACACGTTTTGAAGCTCTTCATATTTTTCACACCTTTTCAGGCTCTTCATGTTTTTCAACACCCCTTCTTGCTTCTCCTATTTTTCAGACCGATTAATGCTCCTCATATTTTTGACACCTTTTGAAGCTCTTCATATTTTTCACACGTTTTGAAGCTCTTCATATTTTTCACACCTTTTCAGGCTCTTCATGTTTTTCAACACCACTTCTTGCTTCTCCTATTTTTCAGACCGTTTCATGCTCATCTCGTTTTTGACATCTTTTGAAGCTCTTCATATTTTTCACACCTTTTGAAGCTCTTCATATTTTTCACACGTTTTCAGGCTCTTCATGTTTTTCACCACCGCTTCATGCTCATCCTATTTTCCAGACCGCTTCATGCTCCTGATATTTTTGACACGTTTTGAAGCTATTCATATTTTTCACACATTTTGAAGCTCTTCATATTTTTCACCCGTTTTCAGGCTCTTCATGTTTTTGAACACCGCTTCATGCTCCTCCTATTTTTCAGACCGTTTCATGCTCCTCATGTATTTCACACCTTTGGAAGCTCTTCATATTTTTCAAACCTTTTCAGGCTCTTCATGTATTTCAACACCACTTCATGCTACTCATCTTTTTCAGACCGTTTCATGCTCATCTCATTTTTACACATTTTGAAGCTCTTCATATTTTTCACACCTTTTGAAGTTCTTCATATTTTTCACACCTTTTCAGGCTCTTCATATTTTTGAACACTGCTTCATGCTCCTCCTATTTTTCAGGTCATTTCATGCTCCTCATATTTTTGAAACCTTTTGAAGCTCTTCATATTTTTCACTCCTATTCAGGCTCCACATGTTTTTGAACAGCGCATCATGCTCCTCCTATTTTCAGACAGTTCCATGCTCCTCATATTTTTGACACCTTTTGAAGCTCTTCATAAATTTCACACCTTTTCACCCTCTTCATGTTTTTCAACACCACTTCATCCTCCAAATATTTTTCAGACGGCTTCAAGCTCATCTCATTTTTGACACCTTTTGAAGCTCTTCATATTTTTGACACCTTTTGAAGCTCTTCATATTTCTCACACTTTTTCAGGCTCTTCATGTTTTTCAACACCGCTTCATGCTCCTCCTATTTATCAGACCGTTTCATGCTCCTCAAATTTTTGACATCTTTTAAAGCTCTTAATATATTTCACACCTTTTAAGGCTCGTCATTTTTTTGAACACCACTTCATGCTCCTCCTATTTTTCAGACCGTTTCATGCTCCTCATATTTTTGACACCTTTTGAAGCTCCTCATATTTTTCACACCTTTTGAAGCTCTTCATATTTTTCACACCTTTTCAGGCTCTTCATGTTTTTGATCACCGTTTCATGCTCCTCCTATATTTCAGACCATTTCATGCTCCTCCTATTTTTGACACCTTTTGAAGCTCTTCATATTTTTCACTCCTTTTCAGGCTCTTCATGTTTTTGAACACCGCTTCATGCTCCTCCTATTTTTCAAACCGTTTCATGCTCCTCATGTATTTCACACCTTTTGAAGCTCTTCATATGTTTTACACCTTTTCAGGCTCTTCATGTTTTTCAACAAGGCTTCATAGTCCTCCTATTTTTCAGACCGTTTCATGCTCCTCATATTTTTCAAACCTTTTGAAGCTCTTCATATTTTTCACACCTTTTCATGCTCTTCATGTTTTTCAACACCGCTTCATGCTCCTCCTATTTTAATGACCGTTTCATGCTCCTCATTTTTTTCACACCTTTTGAAGCTCTTCATTTTTTGACACCTTTTCAGGCTCTTCATGTTTTTGAACACCGTTTCATGCTCCTCCTATTTTTCACACCGTTTCATGCTCCTCATATTTTTGACACCTTTTGAAACTCTTCATATATTTCACACCTTTTCAGGCTCTGCATGTTTTTCAACATCGCTTCATGCTCCTCCTATTTTTCAGACCGTTTCATGCTCCTCATAATTTTGTCACCTTTTGAAGCTCTTCATATATTTCACACCTTTTCAGGCTCTTCATTTTTTTGAACACCACGTCATGCTCCTCCTATTTTTCAGACTGTTTCATGCTGCTCTCATTTTTGACAATTTTGAAGCACTTCACATTTTCACACCTTTTGAAGCTTTTCATATTTTTCACACATTTTGAGGCTCTTCATGTTTTTCACCACCGATTCATGCTCATCCTATTTTCCAGACCGTTTCATGCTCTTCATATTTTTGACACGTTTTGAAGCTCTTCATATTTTCACACCTTTTGAAGCTTTTCATATTTTTCACACCTTTTCAGGCTCTTCATGTGTTTCAACACCACCTCATGCTCCTCATCTTTTTCAAACCGTTTCATGCTCATCTCATTTTTGACACATTTTGAAGCTCTTCATATTTTTCACACCTTTTGATGCTCTTCATATTTTTGACACCTTTTCAGGCTCTTCATGTTTTTGAACACCGCTTCATGCTCCTCCTATTTTTCAGACAGTTTAATGCTCCTCATGTATTTCACACCTTTTGAAGCTCTTCATATTTTTGACACCTTTTCAGGCTCTTCATGTTTTTGAACACCGCTTCATGCTCCTCATCTTTTTCAGACCGTTTCATGCTCCTCATATATTTCAAACCTTTTGATCCTCTTCATATTTTTCACACCTTTTCAATGTCTTCATGTTTTTGAACACCGTTTCATGCTGCTTCTATTTTTCACACCGTTTCGTGCTCCGCATATTTTTGACACCTTTTGAAGCTCTTTATATATTTCACTCCTTTTCAGCCTCATCATGTTTTTGAACACCTTGTCTTGCTCCTACTATTTTTCAGACCGTTTCAGGCTCCTCATATTTTTGACAATTTTTGAAGCTCCCCATATTGTTCACATCTTTTGAAGCTCTTCATATATTTCACAACATTTCAGGCTCTTCATGTTTTTCAACACCACTTCATGCTCCTCCAATTTTTCAGGCCGTTTCATTGTCCTCATATATTTGACACCTTTAGAAGATCTTCATATTTTTCACACATTTTCAGGCTCTGCATGTTTTTCAACATCGCTTCATGCCCCTCCTATTTTTCAGACCGTTTCAGGCGCCTGATATTTTTGACACATTTAGAAGCTCTTCATATTTTTCACACCTTTTCAGGCTCTTCATTTTTTTCAACACTTCTTCATGCTCCTCGTATTTTTCAACACCGCTTCATGCTCCTCCTATTTTTCAGACCGTTTCATGCTCCTCATAATTTTGACACTTTTTGAAGCTCCTCATATTTTTCAAACGTTTTGAAGGTCTTCATATATTTCACACCATTTCAGGCTCTTCATGTTTTTCAACACCACTTCATGCTCCTCCTATTTTTCAGACAGTTTCATGCTCATCTAATTTTTGACTACTTTTGAACTCTTCATATTTTTCACATTTTTGAAGCTCTTCATATTTCTCACACCTTTTCAGGCTCTTCATGTTTTTCAACACCGATTCATGCTCCTCCTATTTTTCAGACCGTTTCATGCTCATCTCTTTTTTGACACCTTTTGAAGCTCTTCATACTTTTCACACCTTTTCAGGATCTTCATGTTTTTGATCACCGCTTCATGATCCTCCTATTTTTCAAACCATTTCATGCTCTTCATATTTTTGACACCTTTTGAAGCTCTTCATTTTTTTCACACCTTTTCAGGCTCTTCATGTTTACCCACACCACTTCATGCTTCCCCTAATTTTCAGACCGTTTCATGCTCCTCATGTATTTCACACCTTTTGAAGCTCTTCATATTTTTCACACCTTTAAGGCTCTTCATGTTTTTCAATACCGTTTCATGCTGCTTCTATTTTTCAGACCGTTTCATGGTCCTCATATTTTTCACACCTTTTGAAGCTCTTCATATTTTTCACACCTTTAAGGCTCTTCATGTTTTTCAACACTGTTTCATGCTCCTCCTATTTTTCAGACCATTTCATGCTCCCCCTTTTTTTGAGACCGTTTCATACTCCTTATACTTTGACACGTTTTGAAGCTCTTCATATTTTTCACTCCTTTTCAGCCTCATCATGTTTTTGAACAACTTGTCTTGCTCCTACTATTTTTCAGACCGTTTCAGGCTCCTCATATTTTTGACAATTTTTGAAGCTCCCCATATTGTTCACATCTTTTGAAGCTCTTCATATATTTCACAAAATTTCAGGCTCTTCATGTTTTTCAACACCACTTCATGCTCCTCCAATTTTTCACTCCGTTTCTTTGTCCTCATATATTTGACACCTTTAGAAGATCTTCATATTTTTCACACATTTTCAGGCTCTGCATGTTTTTCAACATAGCTTCATGCCCCTCCTATTTTTCAGACCGTTTCAGGCTCCTGATATTTTTGACACATTTAGAAGCTCTTCATATTTTTCACACCTTTTCAGGCTCTTCATTTTTTTCAACACTTCTTCATGCTCCTCGTATTTTTCAACACCGCTTCATGCTCCTCCTATTTTTCAGACCGTTTCATGCTCCTCATAATTTTGACACTTTTTGAAGCTCCTCATATTTTTCAAACGTTTTGAAGGTCTTCATATATTTCACACCATTTCAGGCTCTTCATGTTTTTCAACACCACTTCATGCTCCTCCTATTTTTCAGACAGTTTCATGCTCATCTCATTTTTGACACCTTTTGAAGCTCTTCATATATTTCACACCTTTTCAGGCTCTTCATTTTTTTCAACACTTCTTCATGCTCCTCGTATTTTTCAACACCGCTTCATGCTCCTCCTATTTTTCAGATCGTTTCATGCTCCTCATATTTCTGAAACCTTTTGAAGCTCTTCATATTTTTCACACGTTTTCAGGCTCTTCTTGGTTTTCAAGACCGCTTCATGCTCCTCCTATTTTTCAGACCTTTTCATGCTCCTCATATTTTTGAAACGTTTTGGGTCTATTCATATTTTTCAAAACTTTTCAGGCTCTTCATATTTTTGAACACCCTTTCATGCTCCTCCTATTTTTCAGACCGTTTCATTCTCCTCATATATTTGACACCTTTTGAAGCTCTTCATATTTTTCACACCTTTTCAGGCTCTCCATGTTTTTGAACACCGTTTCATGCTGCTCATATATTTCAGACCGTTTCATGCTCCTCATATTTTTGACACCTTTGAAGCTCTTCATATATTTCACACCTTTTCAGGCTCTTCATATTTTTCAACACCGCATCATGCTCCTCCTATTTTTCACCGTTTCATGCACCTCATATTTTTCACACCTTTTAAAGCTCTTTATATTTTTCACACCTTTTCAGGATCCTCATTTTTTCAACACCGTTTCATGCTCCTCCTATTTTTCAGACCGTTTCATGCTCCTCATATTCTTGACACATTTTAAAGCTCTTCATATTTTTCACATCTTTTCAGGCTCTTTATGTTTTTGAACACCGCTTCATGCTCCTCCTATTTTTCAGACCGTTTCTTGCTCCTCATATTTTTCACACCTTTTGAAGCTCTTCATATTTTTGACAACTTTTCAGGCTCTTCATGTTTTTGAACACCGCTTCATGCTCCTCCTATTTTTCAGTCCGATTCATGCTCCTCATAATTTTGACACCTTTTGAAGCTCTTCATATTTTTCACACCTTTTCAGGCTCTTCAAGTTTTTCAACACCACTTCATGCTCCTCCTATTTTTCAGAACGTTTCTTGCTCTTCATATTTTCACACCTTTTGAAGCTCTTCATATTTTTCACACCTGTTCAGGCTCTTCATGTTTTTCCAAACCACTTCATGCTTCTCCTATTTTTCATCCCGTTTCATCCTCCTCATGTATTTCACACCTTTTGAAGCTCTTCATGTTTTTCAAACCGTTTCAGGCGCTTCATATTTTTGAACAACACTTCATGATCCTCCTATTTTTCAGATCATTTCATGCTCTTCACATTTTTTACACCTTTTGAAGCTCTTCATATTTTTCACACCTTTTCAGGCTGTTCATGTTTTTCAACACCACTTCATGATCCTCCTATTTTTCAGAGAGTTTCATGCTCCTCATGTATTTCACACCTTTTGAAGCTCTTCATATTTTTCACACCTTTTCAGGCTCTTCATGTTATTGATCACCGTTTCATGCTCCTCCTATTTTTCAGACCGTTTCATGCTCCTCATATTTTTCACACCTTTTGAAGCTCTTCATATCTTTCACAACTTTTCAGGGTCTTCATGTTTTTGAACACCACTTCATGATCCTCCTATTTTTCAGACCATTTCATGCTCTTCATATATTTGACGCATTTTGAAGCTCTTCATATTTTTCACACCTTTTCAGGCTCTTCATGTTTTTAAAAACCACTTCATGCTCCTCCTAATTTTCAGACCGTTTCATTTTCTTCTAATTTATGACACATTTTGAAGCTCTTCATTTTTTTCACACATTTTCAGGCTCTTCATGTTTTTCACACATTTTCAGGCTCTTCATGTTTTTCAACACCACTTCATTCTCCTAGTATTTTTAAGACCGTTTCATGCTCCTCATATTTTTGACACCTTTAGAACCTCTTCATATTTTACACACCTTTTCAGGCTCTTCATGTTTTTCAACACGGCTTCATGCTCCTCCTCTTTTTCAGACCGTTTCATGCTCCTCATATATTTAACACCTTTTGAAGCTCTTCATATTTTTCACACCTTTTCAGGCTCTCCATGTTTTTGAACACCGTTTCATGCTGCTCATATATTTCAGACCGTTTCATGCTCCTCATATTTTTGACACCTTTGAAGCTTTTCATATATTTCACATCTTTTCTGGCTCTTCTTTTTTTTTCAACACCACTTCATGCTCCTCCTATTTTTCAGACCGTTTCATGCTCATCTCATTTTTGGCACCTTTTGAAGCTCTTCATATTTTTCACACCTTTTGAAGCTCTTCATATTTTTCACACCTTTTCAGGCTCTTCATATTTTTCAACACCGCATCATGCTCCTCCTATTTTTCAGACCGTTTCATGCACCTCATATTTTTCACACCTTTTAAAGCTCTTTATATTTTTCACACCTTTTCAGGATCCTCATGTTTTTCAACACCGCTTCATGCTCCTCCTATTTTTCAGACCGTTTCATGCTCCTCATATTTTTGACACCTTTTGAAGCTCTTCATATTTTTCACACCTTTTCAGGCTCTTCATGTTTTTCAACACCACTTCATGCTCCTCCTATTTTTCAGACCGTTTCTTGCTCTTCATATTTTTCACACCTTTTGAAGCTCTTCATAATTTTGACACCTTTTGAATCTCTTCATATTTTTCACACGTTTTCAGGCTCTTCATGGTTTTCAAAACCACTTCATGCTCCTCCTATTTTTCAGACCATTTGATGCTCCTCATATTTTTGACACCTTTTGAAGCTCTTCATATTTTTCACACCTTCTCAGGCTCTTCATGTTTTTCAACACCACTTCATGCTCTTCGTATTTTTAAGACCGTTTCATGCTCCTCATATTTTTGACACCTTTAGAAGCTCTTCATATTTTTCACGCCTTTTCAGGCTCTTCATGTTTTTCAACACCACTTCATGCTCCTCCTCTTTTTCAGACCGTTTCATTCTCCTCATATTTTTGACACCTTTTGAAGCTCTTCATATTTTTCACACCTTTTCAGGTTCTTCATGTTTTTCCACACCGCTTCATGCTCCTACACATTTTCAGACCGTTTCATGCTCATCTCATTTTTGACACCTTTTGAAGCTCTTCATATTTTTCACATCTTTTGAAGCTCTTCATATTTTCACACCTTTTCAGGCTCTTCATGTTTTTCAACACCGATTCATGCTCCTCCTATGTTTCAGACCGTTTCATTCTCCTAATATGTTTGACACCTTTTGAAGCTCTTCATATATTTCACAACTTTTCAGGCTCTTCATTTTTTTCAACACCACTTCATGGTCCTCCTATTTTTCAGACCGTTTCATGCTCCTCATATTTTTGATACGTTTTGAAGCTCTTCATATTTTTCACACCTTTTCAGGCTTTTCATTTTTTTCAACACCACTTCATGCTCCTCCTATTTTTCAGACCGTTTCATGCTCATCTCATTTTGACACCTTTTGAAGGTCTTCATATTTTTCACACCTTTTGAAGCTCTTCATATTTTTCACAACTTTTCAGGCTATTTATGATTTTCAACACCGCTTCATGCTCCTCCTAATTTTCAGACCTTTTCATGCTCATCTCATTTTGACACCTTTTGAAGCTCTTCATATTTTTCACACCTTTTGAAGCTCTTCATATTTTTCATATTTTTGAAGCTCTTCATATTTTTACACGTTTTCAGACTCTTCATGTTTTTCAACACCGCTTCATGCTCCTGCTATTTTTCAAACCGTTTCATGCTCCTCATATTTTTGACAGGTTTTGAAGCTTTTCATATTTTTCCCACCTTTTCTTGCTCTTCATGTTTTTGATAACTGTTTCATGCTCATCCTATTTTTCAGACCGTTCATGCTCCTCAAATTTTTAACACCCTTTGAATCTCTTAATATTTTTACCACCTTTTCAGGCTCTTCATGTTTTTGATAACTGTTTCATGCTCCTCCTATTTTTCAGACCTTTTCATGCTCCTCATATTTTTGACACCTTTTGAAGCTCTTCATATTATTCACATCTTTTCGGGCTCTTCCTGTTTTTGACGACCACTTCATGCTCCTCATATTTTTCAGATCGTTTCATGCTCCTCATATTTTTCACACCTTTAGAAGCTCTTCATATTTTTCACACTTTTTGTGGCTCTTCATGTTTTTGACGACCGCTCGATGCTCCTCATATTTTTCAGACCGTTTCCTGCTCCTCATATTTTTCAGACCTTTTGAAGCTCTTCATATATTTCACACTTTTTCAGGCTTTTCATGTTTTTCCACAACACTTCATGTTCCTCCTATTCTTCAGACCGTTTTATGCTTCTCATAACTTTGACAAATTTTGAAGCTCTACATATTTTTCACATCTTTTCATGCTCTTCCACTTTTTTTTTTTTCCACATATTTACCAATTTATTCATTGATCACTTCTTTTTCTCAAACTTTTAAATCATCTGACATTTGCTTTTAGAATGTACAGTAGTTACATTTTGGGGATGGTAGTAATTCTATTTTTATTTTTTAATTTTTTCAAAAATTTTACATTTCCCTCATTTTAAATAATTTTGCTGGTTAAAGAATTATAAGTTGCAAGCAACTTTCTCTAATCTCTTTGAATATATGGAATTACCAAATTTGGATTTCTCTTTCACTAAGTCAATTGTTAATCTGTCTTTCTTTTTTTTTTTTTTTTTTTTACATGTATTCCCAATCCCGATCCCCCCTCCCACCTCCCTCTCCACCCGATTCCTCCGGGTCTTCCCAGTGCACCAGACCGGAGCACTTGTCTCGTGCATCCCTCCTGGGCTGGTGATCTGTTTCACCATAGATAGTATACATGCTGTTCTTTTGAAATATCCCACCCTCACATTCTCCCACAAAGTTCAAAAGTCTGTTCTGTATTTCTGTGTCTCTTTTTCTGTTCTGCATATAGGGTTATCGTTATCACCTTTCTAAATTCCATATACATGTGTCAGTATGCTGTAATGTTCTTTATCTTTCTGGTTTACTTCACTCTGTATAATGGGCTCCAGCTTCATCCATCTCATTAGGACTGGTTCAAATGAATTCTTTTTAATGGCTGAGTAATATTCCATGGTGTATATGTACCAGAGCTTCCTTATCCATTCATCTGCTGATGGGCATCTAGGTTGCTTCCATGTCCTGGCTATTATAAACAGTGCTGCGATGAACATTGGGGTGCACGTGTCTCTTTCAGATCTGGTTTCCTCAGTGTGTATGCCCAGAAGTGGGACTGCTGGGTCATATGGCAGTTCTATGTCCAGTATTTTAAGGAATCTCCATACTGTTTTCCATAGCGGCTGTACTAGTTTGCATTCCCACCAACAGTGTAAGAGGGTTCCCTTTTCTCCACACCCTCTCCAGCATTTATTGCTTGTAGACTTTTGGATAGCAGCCATCCTGGCTGGCGTGTAATGGTACCTCATTGTGGTTTTGATTTGCATTTCTCTAATAATGAGTGATGTTGAGCATCTTTTCATGTGTTTGTTAGCCATCTGTATGTCTTCTTTGGAGAAGTGTCTGTTTAGTTCTTTGGCCCATTTTTTGATTGGGTCATTTATTTTTCTGGAATTGAGCTGCAGGAGTTGCTTGTATATTTTTGAGATTAATCCTTTGTCTGTTTCTTCATTTGCTATTATTTTCTCCCAATCTGAGGGCTGTCTTTTCACCTTACTTATAGTTTCCTTTGTAGTGCAAAAGCTTTTAAGTTTCATTAGGTCCCATTTGTTTAGTTTTGCTTTTATTTCCAATATTCTGGGAGGTGGGTCATAGAGGATCTTGCTTTGATTTATGTCGGAGAGTGTTTTGCCTATCTTCTCCTCTAGGAGTTTTATAGTTTCTGGTCTTACATTTAGATCTTTAATCCATTTTGAGTTTATTTTTGTGTATGGTGTTAGAAAGTGTTCTAGTTTCATTCTTTTACAAGTGGTTGACCAGTTTTCCCAGCACCACTTGTTAAAGAGGTTGTCTTTTTTCCATTGTATATCCTTGCCTCCTTTGTCAAAGATAAGGTGTCCATAGGTTCGTGGATTTATCTCTGGGCTTTCTATTCTGTTCCATTGATCTATATTTCTGTCTTTGTGCCAGTACCATACTGTCTTGATGACTGTGGCTTTGTAGTAGAGTCTGAAGTCAGGCAGGTTGATTCCTCCAGTTCCATTCTTCTTTCTCAAGATTACTTTGGCTATTCGAGGTTTTTTGTATTTCCATACAAATTGTGAAATTCTTTGGTCTAGTTCTGTGAAAAATACCGTTGGTAGCTTGATAGGGATTGCATTGAATCTATAGACTGCTTTGGGTAGAATAGCCATTTTGACAATATTAATTCTTCCAATCCATGAACACGGTATGTTTCTCCATCTGTTTGTGTCCTCTTTGATTTCTTTCATCAGTGTTTTATAGTTTTCTATGTATAGGTCCTTTGTTTCTTTAGGTAGATATACTCCTAAGTATTTTATTCTTTTTGTTGCAATGGTGAATGGTATTGTTTCCTTAATTTCTCTCTCTGTTTTTTCATTGTTAGTATATAGGAATGCAAGGGATTTCTGTGTGTTAATTTTATATCCTGCAACTTTACTATATTCATTGATTAGCTCTAGTAATTTTCTGGTAGAATCTTTAGGGTTTTCTATGTAGAGGATCATGTCATCTGCAAACAGTGAGAGTTTTACTTCTTCTTTTCCTATCTGGATTCCTTTTACTTCTTTTTCTGCTCTGATTGCTGTGGCCAGAACTTCCAACACTATGTTGAATAGTAGTGGTGAGAGTGGGCACCCTTGTCTTGTTCCTGATTTCAGGGGAAATGCCTTCAATTTTTCACCATTGAGGGTGATGCTTGCTGTGGGTTTGTCATATATAGCTTTTATTATGTTGAGGTATGTTCCTTCTATTCCTGCTTTTTGGAGAGTTTTAATCATAAATGAGTGTTGAATTTTGTCAAAGGCTTTCTCTGCATCTATTGAGATAATCATATGGTTTTTATCTTTCAATTTGTTAATGTGGTGTATTACATTGATTGATTTGCGGATATTAAAGAATCCTTGCATTCCTGGGATAAAGCCCACTTGGTCATGGTGTATGATTTTTTTAATATGTTGTTGGATTCTGTTTGCTAGAATTTTGTTAAGGATTTTTGCATCTATGTTCATCAGTGATATTGGCCTGTAGTTTTCTTTTTTTGTGGCATCTTTGTCTGGTTTTGGAATAAGGGTGATGGTGGCCTCATAGAATGAGTTTGGAAGCTTACCTTCTTCTGCAATTTTCTGGAAGAGTTTGAGTAAGATAGGTGTTAGCTCTTCTCTAAATTTTTGGTAGAATTCAGCTGTGAAGCCATCTGGTCCTGGGCTTTTGTTTGCTGGAAGATTTTTGATGACAGTTTCGATTTCCTTGCTTGTGATGGGTCTGTTAAGATCTTCTATTTCTTCCTGGTTCAGTTTTGGAAAGTTATACTTTTCTAAGAATTTGTCCATTTCATCCAAGTTGTCCATTTTATTGGCATAGAGCTGCTGGTAGTAGTCTCTTATGATCCTTTGTATTTCAGTGTTGTCTGTTGTGATCTCTCCATTTTCATTTCTAATTTTGTTAATTTGGTTTTTCTCTCTTTGTTTCTTAATGAGTCTTGCTAATGGCTTGTCAATTTTGTTTATTTTTTCAAAAAACCAGCTTTTAGCTTTGTTGATTTTTGCTATGGTCTCTTTAGTTTCTTTTGCATTTATTTCTGCCCTGATTTTTAAGATTTCTTTCCTTCTGCTAACTCTGGGGTTCTTCATTTCTTCCTTCTCTAATTGCTTTAGGTGTAGAGTTAGGTTATTTAATTGGTTTTTTTCCTGTTTCTTGATGTAAGCCTGTAATGCTATGAACCTTCCCCTTAGCACTGCTTTTACAGTGTCCCATAGATTTTGGGTTGTTGTGTTTTCATTTTCATTCATTTCTATACATATTTTGATTTCTTTTTTGATTTCTTCTATGATTTGTTGGTTATTCAGAAGCGTGTTATTTAGCCTCCATATGTTTGAAGTTTTAACAATTTTTTCCCTGTAATTGAGATCTAATCTTACTGCACTGTGGTCAGAAAAGATGACTGGAATGATTTCAATTTTTTTGAATTTTCCAAGACCAGATTTATGGCCCAGGATGTGATCTATTCTGGAGAATGTTCCGTGTGCACTTGAGAAAAAGGTGAAGTTGATTGTTTTGGGGTGAAATGTCCTATAGATATCAATTAGGTCTAGCTGGTCCATTGTGTCATTTAAGGTTTGTGTTTCCTTGTTAATTTTCTGTTTAGTTGATCTATCCATAGTTGTGAGTGGGGTATTAAAGTCTCCCACTATTATTGTGTTACTATTAATTTCCTCTTTCATACTTGTTAGCGTTTGCCGTACATATTGCGGTGCTCCTATGTTGGGTGCATATATATTTATAATTGTTATATCTTCTTTTTTGATTGATCCTTTGATCATTATGTAGTGTCCTTCTTTGTCTCTTTTCACTTCCTTTATTTGAAAGTCTATTTTATCTGATATGAGTATTGCGACTCCTGCTTTCTTTTGGTCTCCGTTTGCATGAAATATTTTTTTCCAGCCCTTCACTTTTAGTCTGTATGTGTCTCTTGTTTTGAGGTGGGTCTCTTGTAGACAGCATATATAGGGGTCTTGTTTTTGTATCCATTCAGCCAATCTTTGTCTTTTGGTTGGGGCATTCAACCCATTTACATTTAGGGTAATTATTGATAGGTGTGGTCCCGTTGCCATTTACTTTGTTGTTTTGGGTTCACATTTATACAACGTTTCTGCATTTCCTGTCTAGAGAAGATCCTTTAGCATTTGTTGAAGAGCTGGTTTGGTGGTGCTGAATTCTCTCAGCTTTTGCTTATCTGTAAAGCTTTTGAATTCTCCTTCATATCTGAATGAGATCCTTGCTGGATACAGTAATCTAGGTTGTAGGTTATTCTCTTTCATTACTTTCAGTACGTCCTGCCATTCCCTTCTGGCCTGGAGGGTTTCTATTGATAGATCAGCTGTTATCCTTATGGGAATCCCTTTGTGTGTTATTTGTTGTTTTTCCCTTGCTGCTTTTAATATTTGTTCTTTGTGTTTGATCTTTGTTAATTTGATTAATATGTGTCTTGGGGTGTTTCGCCTTGGGTTTATCCTGTTTGGGACTCTCTGGGTTTCTTGGATTTGGGTGGCTATTTCCTTCCCCATTTTAGGGAAGTTTTCAGCTATTATCTCCTCGAGTATTTTCTCATGGCCCTTCTTTTTGTCTTCTTCTTCTGGAACTCCTATGATTCGAATGTTGGGGCGTTTCACAGTGTCCCAGAGGTCCCTGAGGTTGTCCTCATTTCTTTTGATCCTTTTTTCTTTTTTCCTCTCTGCTTCATTTATTTCCACCATTTTATCTTCTACCTCACTTATCCTATCTTCTGCCTCCGTTATTCTACTCTTGGTTCCCTCCAAAGTGTTTTTGATCTCATTCATTGCATTATTCATTTGTAATTGACTCTTTTTTATTTCTTCTAGGTCTTTATTAAACAGTTCTTGAATCTTTTCAATCTTTGTTTCCAGGCTATTTATCTGTAACTCCATTTTGTTTTCAAGATTTTGGATCATTTTTATTATCATTATTCTAAATTCTTTTTCAGGTAGATTCCCTATCTCCTCCTCTTTTGTTTGACTTGGTGGGCATTTTTCATGTTCCTTTACCTGTTGGGTATTTCTTTGCCTTTTCATCTTGTTTAGATTGCTGTATCTGGAGTGGGCTTTCTGTATTCTGGAGGTCTGTGGTTCCTTTTTGTTGTGGAGGATTAACCCAGTGGGTGGGGTTAGACTTGTCAAGGTTTCCTGGTTAGGGAAGCTTGCATCAGTGTTCTGGTGCGTGGAACTTGATTTCTACTCTTTGGAGAGCAATGGAGTGCCCAGTAATGAGTTTTGAGATGGGTCTATGTGTTAGGTGTGACCTTGGGCAGCCTGTATGTTGATGTTCAGGGCTATGTTCCTGCGTTGCTGGAGAATTTGTGTGGTATGTCTTGCTCTGAAACTTATTGGCTCTTGTGTGGTGGTTGGTTTCAGTGTAGGTATGGAGGCTTTTGGACAGTCACTTATTACTTAAAGTTCCTTGTAGTCAGGAGTTTTCTGGTGTTCTCAGGTTTTGGGCTTAAGTCTCCTGCCTCTGGATTTCAGTTTTATTCTTCCTGTAGTCTCAGGACTTCTCCAACTATGCAGCCCTGATAAGAAAACTTCTAGGTTAATGGCTAAAAGATTCTCCCCCGTTAGGGACACCCAGAGAGGTTCACAGAGTCACATGAAGAAGAGGAGAGGGAGGAGGGAGATAGAGATGAACAGGAGGAGAAAAAGGGGGACTCAAGAGGAGAGAGACAGATCTACACAGCTGTCTGTTCCCAGAGTGTTCTCCGTAGCCCAGTCACCTACAAAGATTCACAGAATTGGATTGGGAAGAGAAGGGGAAAGGAGGAAATAGAGATGTTCTGAGGTAGAAAACAGAGAGTCAAGATTGGGAGAGAATAATCTTCGGTTTAAAAATAGGGCTTCTCTTCTTTTTTTTTTTTTTTTTGTAAGGTTATAGTGTATTGAAAATGAAAATTAAGGAGTAGTAGAGGAGTACTAGAGGACTTTAAAAGAAATAAGATAAAAAGAAAAATAGAAAATAGAAGAGAGAAAGGAAAGAAAGAAAAGAAAGAAAAAGAAAAAAAAAAGAAAAAAAAAAAGGGAAAAAAAATTATTTTTTCCCCCCTAATTAAAAAATCGTAAAAGTCTATGGAAATGAAAGTTAAGGAGTAATGGGGGAGTAATAGGGGATTTTCAAGGAAAATAAAAGAGAAAAAATAAAAAAGAAAAAAAGAAAAATAAAATAAAAAAAAATAAAAAAAAGAGAAAAAAGTAAAATTATATCTAGGAGTTTCTCTGGAGCTGTTGCGGTCAGTGTGGGTTCGGCTCAGTTTCAGATAGCTCCTCGTTCCAGCTTATGCTTCTCGATATCTACAGGCTCCTCTGGTGTAGACAATGTTTCCTAGAGGGATTTTAATCTGTTGCACCAGTCCCTTCTGAAGCGGTTCCCTTTGTTTATTTGGCTTCTGTTTGCCGGTCTCTTCAGAGCCTCATTTCCGCCCTGACACAGGCGGGCGGAGGTGGACTCTTATTCAGGCAGCTAGTTCCGTCGCTCTGCGGGGAGGGGCTGGCGCCGCAGGGCTTGCGCCGCGGGGGTGGGCTGGGGCTGCCAGGAGGGGCTGACGCTGCTCTCTCCTCTGCGCTGCTCAGGCTCCCGGCTGTTCTATATGGAGCGCGCCCCGCGCTGCGCGAGGTTCCAGCCCTCGGGTGTTCCACAAAAGCGCGGAGGGGAAAGCTGCGCCTGCTCTCAGTGCCTTCCCCGTCAGAGCGGTCCAGGCAGCCAGGGGCTCGGTGGGCGCACTCTCCCCAGGTGTGGCGCGCCCCCTCCCCTCCGCGGACCCAGTCTCAGTTTCCGCTGGCGCCAGTCGGGTGCGCGCGCCTTCTGCCCTCCGCGTCCCCAGCCCCAGTCCCCGCCCGCGCCGGTCGGGTGCCTGCGCCCTGTGTCTCGCCGCGACCTTCCCCTCCCCCCTGCCTCCTGCCTCCGGCGGGGCTGGGCCGGTCCGCAGCCTGCGAGCTCCTCTCTGGACCCTCTCGGTCTCTTTGTTCTGCGAACGGCCGGCAGTGTGTTCGGGCCGGCTAATTTACTCTCTCTCCTTTGGTCTCCCACAGTTCAAGTTGGCAACTCACAGAAGTTCCCTCCGATTGTCCTCAGGGCACTCAGGCCCGGACCCTACCCCAAGCAATGCCGCCTAAGAGCTCCCGGGACGGATCTCCGTCCTTAGCTCTTTTGTTTCACTTTTTATCTTTTATATTTTGTCCTACCTCCTTTCGAAGACAATGGGTTGCTTTTCTGGCCGCCTGATGACCTCAGCTAGTGATCAGAAGTTGTTTTGCGAAGTTTGCTCTGCGTTCAGTTATTCTTTTGATGAATTTGTAGGAGAGAAAGTGGTCTCCCCGTCCTACTCCTCCGCCATCTTCCATGCTCTTCATCTTTAAAAAACGTTTCATGCTATTCCTATTTTTCAGACAGTTTCAGGCTCCTCATATTTTTGACACCTTTTGAAGCTCTTCATATTTTTCACATCTTTTCAGGCTCTTCATGTTTTTCAACACCGCTTCATGCTCCTCCTATTTTTCAGACCGTTACATGCTCCTCATATTTTTGACACCTTTTGAAGCTCTTCTTATTTTTCACACCTTTTCAGGTTCTTCATGTTTTTCAACACCGTTTCATGCTCCTCCTATTTTTCAGACCGTTTCATGCTCCTTGTATTTTTGACACCTTTTGAAGCTCTTCATATTTTTCACAACTTTTCAGGCTCTTCATGTTTTTCAACACCATTTCATGCTCCTCTTATTTTTCAGACCGTTTCATACTCCTCATATTTTTGACACCTTTTGAAGATCTTCGTATTTTTCACACCTTTTTGGGCTCTTCAAGTTTTTCAACACCACTTCATGCTCCTCCTATTTTTCAGACTGTTTCATCCTCATCCTATTTTTGACACCTTTTGAAGCTCTTCATATATTTCTTACCATTTCAATCTCTTCCTGTTTTTCAACACCACTTCATGCTCCATCTATTTTTCAGTCGTTTCATGCTTTTCATATTTTGACACATTTTGAAGCTCTTAATATTTTTCACACCTTTTCATGCTCTTCATCTTTTTCAGAACAGTTTCATGCTCATCCTATTTTTCAGACCGTTTCGTGCTCCTCATATTTTTCACACCTTTTGAAGCTCTTAATAATTTTCACACCTTTTCAGGCTCTTCATGTTTTTCAACACCACTTCATGATCTTCCTATTTTTCAGACGGTTTCATGCTCTTCATATTTTTGACACTTTTTGAAGCTCTTCATATTTTTCACACCTTTTCAGGTTCTTCTTGTTTTTCAACACCACTTCATGCTCCTCCTATTGTTCAGACGGTTTCGTACTCCTCATATTTTTAACAATTTTTGAAGCTCCTCATATTTTTCACACTTTTTGAAGCTCTTCATATTTTTCACACCTTTTCAGGCTCTTCAAGTTTTTCAATACGACTTCATGCTCCTCCTATTTTTCAGACGGTTTCATGCTCTTCATGTATTTCACACCTTTTGAAACTCTTCATATTTTTCACACCTTTTCAAGCTCTTCCTGTTTCTGAACACCGTTTCATGCTCCTCCTATTTTTCATACCGTTTCATGCTCCTCATATTTTGACACCTTTTGAAGCTCTTCATATTTTCCACACCTTTTCTGGCTCCTCATGTTTTTGAAAACCGCTTCATCCTCCTCCTATTTTTCAGATTGTTTCATGCTCTTCATATTTTTGACACCTTTTGAAGCTCTTCATATTTGTCACAGCTTTTCAGGCTCTTCATGTTTTTCAGCACCGCATCATGATCCTCCTCTTTTCAGACCGTTTCATGCTCCTCATATTTGACACCTTTTGAAGCTTGTCATATTTTTCACACCTTTTCAAGCTCTTCATTTTTTTGAACACCGCTTCATGCTCCTCCTATTTTTCAGACCGTTTCATGCTAATCTCATTTTTGACACCTATTGAAGCTCTTCATATTTTTCCCACCTTTTGAAGTACTTCATATTTTTCACACCATTTCAGGCTCTTCATGTATTTCAACACCGTTTCATGCTCCTCTTAATTTTCAGACTGTTTCATGCTCTTCATGTTTTCACACCTTTTGAAGCTCTTCATATTTCTCACACCTTTTCAGGCTCTCATGTGTTTGAACACAGCTTCATGCTCCTCCTATTTTTCAGACCGTTTCAGGCTCCTCATATATTTCACACCTTTTGAAGCTCTGCATATTTTTCACACCTTTTCAGGCTCTTCATGTTTTTGAACACTGTTTCATGATCCTCCTAATTTTCAGACCGTTTCATGCTCCTCATATTTTTGACACCTTTTGAAGCTCTTCATATTTTTCACACCTTTTCAGGCTCTTCATATTTTTCAACACCACTTCATGCTCCTCCTATTTTTCAGATCGCGTCATGCTCATCTCATTTTTTACACCTTTTGAAGCTGTTCATATTTTTCACATCTTTGGAAGATCTTCATATTTTTCACACGTTTTCAGGCTCTTCATGTTTTTGAACACCGCCTGATGCTCCTCCTATTTTTCAGACCGTTTCATGCTCCTCATATTTTTGACACGTTTTAAAGCTCTTCATATTTTTCACACCATTTCAGGCATTTCATGTATTTCAACACAGTTTCATGCTCCTCCTATTTTTCAGACCGTTTCATGCTCCTCATATTTTTGACACCTTTTGAAGCTCTTCATATTTTTCACACCTTTTCAGGCTCTACATGTTTTTGAAAACTGCTTCATGTTCCTCCTATTTTTCAGACAGTTTCATGCCCCTCATACTTTTGACATCATTTGAAGCTCCTCATATTTTTCACACCTTTTGAAGCTCTTCATATTTTTACACCTTTTCAGACTCTTCATGTTTTTGAACACCGCTTCATGCTCCTCCTATTTTTCAGACCGTTTCATGCTCCTCATATTTTTGACACCTTTTGATGCTCTTCATATTTTTCACAATTTTTCCGGCTCTTCATATTTTTGAAAACCGCTTCATGCTCCTCGTATTTTTCAGACCGTTTCATGCTCCTCATGTATTTCACACCTTTTGAAGCGCTTCATATTTTTCACACCTTTTCAGGCTCTTCATGTTTTTCAACACCGCTTCATGCTCCTCCTATTTTTGAGACCGTTTCATGCTTCTAATATTTTTGACACGTTTTGAAGCTCTTCATATTTTCCACACCTTTTCAAGCTTTCATGTTTTGGAACACCGTTTCATGCTCCTCCTATTTTTCAGACCGTTTCATGCTCCTCATATTTGACACATTTTGAAGCTCTTCATATTTTTCACACCTTTTCAGACTCTTCATGTTTTGAACACCGCTTCATGCTCCTTCTATTTTTCAGAGCGTTTCATGCTCCTCATATTTTTCACACCTTTTGAAGCTCTTTATATTTTCACACCTTTTCATGCTCTTCATGTTTTTGAACACCACTTCATTCTCCTCCTATTTTTCAGACCGTTTCATGCTCATCTCAATTTTGACAGCTTTTGAAGCTCTTCATATTTTTCACACCTTTTGAAGCTCTTCATATTTTTCACACCTTTTCAGGCTCTTCATGTTTTTGAACACCGTTTCATGCTCCTCCTATTTTTCAGACCGTTTCATGCTCCTCATGTATTTCACATCTTTTGAAGCTCTTCATATTTTCACACCTTTTCAGGCTCTTCATGTTTTTCAACACCGCTTCATGCTCGTGCTATTTTTCAGACCGTTTCATGCTCCTCATGTATTTCACATCTTTTGAAGCTCTTCATATTTTTCAAACTTTTCAGGCTCTTCATGTTTTTCAACACCACTTCATGCTCCTCCTAATTTGCAGACCGTTTCATGCTCCTCATATTTTTCACACCTTTTGAAGCTCTTCATATTTTTCACACCTTTTCAGTCTCTTCATGTTTTTCAACACCGCCTCATGATCCTCCTATTTTTCAGACAGTTTCATGCACCTCATATTTTTCACACCTATTGAAACTCTTCATATTTTTCACACCTTTTCAGGATCTTCATGTTTTTGACCACCGCTTCATGCTCCTCCTATTTTTCAGACAGTTTCATTCTCCTCATCTTTTTGACACCTTTGAAGCTCTTCATATATTTCACACCTTTTCAGGCTCTTCATTTTTATCAACACCTCTTCATGCTCCTCCTATTTTTCGGTCATTTCATGCTTCTCATATTTTTGACACTTTTTGAAGCTCTTCATAATTTTCACAACTTTTCATTCTATTCATCTTTTTCAACACCGCTTCATGCTCCTCTTATTTTTCATACCGTTTCATGCTTCTCATATTTTTGACACCTTTTGAAGCTCTTCATATTTTTCACACCTTTTCATGCCCTTCATCTTTTTCAAAACCGTTTCATTCTCATACTCTTTTTCAGACGGTTTCATGCTCCTCATAATTTTGATACCTTTTGAAGCTCTTCATGTTTTTCACAACTTTTCAGGCTCTTCATGTTTTTCAACACCGCTTCATGCTCCTCCTATTTTTCAGCCCGTTTTATTCTCCTCATATTTTTGAAACCCTTGAAGCTCTTCATATTTTTCACACCTTTTCAGGGTCTTCATGTTATCAACACCGCTTCTTGCTCCTCCTATTTTTCACATCGTTTTACGATCCTCATGTTTTTGACACATTTTGAAGCTCTTCATATTTTTCACACCTTTTCATGCTCTTCATAGTGTTGAACACCGCTTCATGCTCCTCCTATTTTTTAGACCGATTCATGCTCCTCATATTTTTGACACCTTTAGAAGCTCTTCATATTTTTCACAGCTTTTCAGGCTGTTCATGTTTTTCCACACAACTTCATGCTCCTCCTTTTTTGCAGACCGTTTCATGCTCCTCATGTATTTCACGCCTTTTGAAGCTCTTCATATTTTTCCCACCTTTTCCGGGCTCTTCATTTTTTTCAACACCGCTTCATGCTCCTCCTATTTTTCAGACTGTTTCATGCTCCTCATATTTTGACACCTTTTGAAGCTCTTCATATTTTTCACAGCTTTTCAGGCTCTTCATGTTTTACAACACCACATCATGCTCCACCTATTTTTCAGACTGTTTCATGCTCCTCATATTTTTGACACCTTTTGAAGCTCTTCATATTTTTCACACCTTTTCAAGCTCTTCATGTTTTTCAACACCGCTTCATGCTCCTCCTATTTTTCAGACCATTTCATGCTCCTCATATTTTCACACATTTTGAAGCTCTTCATATTTTTCACACCTTTTCAGGCTCTTCATATTTTTGAACACTGCTTCATGCTCCTATTTTTCCGACCGTTTCATGCTCCTCATACTTTCACACCTTTTGAAGCTCTTCATGTTTTTCACACCTTTTCAGGCTCTTCATGTTTTTTAGCACACATTCATGCTCCTCCTATTTTTCAGACCGTTTCATGCTCCTCATGTATTTCACACCATT
Organism: Dama dama; assembly: GCF_033118175.1. NCBI lineage: Eukaryota > Metazoa > Chordata > Mammalia > Artiodactyla > Cervidae > Dama > Dama dama. Next base: position 1,134,704 of record NC_083714.1, on the reverse strand, counting down.
TGAAGCTCTTCATATCTTTCACACCTTTTCAGGTGCTTCATCTTTTCAAAACCGTTTCTTGCTCATCATATTTTTCAAGCTGTTTCATGCACCTTATATATTTGACACCTTTTGAAGCTCTTCATATTTTTCACACCTTTTCACGCTCCTAATGTTTTTCAACACCGCTTCATGATCCTCCTATTTTTCAGACAGTTTCATGCTCCTCATGTATTTCACACCTTTTGAAGCTCTTCATATTTTTCACACCTTTTCAGGCTCTTCATGTTTTTGAACACCGCTTCATGCTCCTCCTATTTTCCAGACCGTTTCATGCTCCACATATTTTTGACACCTTTAGAAGCTCTTCATGTATTTCACACCTTTTCAGGCTCTTCATGTTTTTCACACCGCTTCATGCTCCTCCTATTTTTCAGCCCGTTTTATGCTCCTCATATTTTTGAAACCCTTGAAGCTCTTCATATTTTTCACTAATTTTCAGCCTCTTCATGTTTTTGAACACCTTGTCTTGCTCCTACTATTTTTCAGACCGTTTCAGGCTCCTCATATTTTTGACAATTTTTGAAGCTCCCCTTATTGTTCACATCTTTTGAAGCTCTTCATATATTTCACAACATTTCAGGCTCTTCATGTTTTTCAACATCACTTCATGCTCCTCCTATTTTTCAGGCCGTTTCATGCTCATCTCATTTTTGACACCTTTTGAAGCTCCTCATATTTTTCACACATTTTCAAGCTCCTCATATTTTTCACACATTCTAAGGCTCTTCATGTTTTTCAACCCCGCTTCATGCTCCTCCAATTTTTCAGACCGTTTCATGCTCAACTCATTTTTGACATCTTTTGTTGCTCTTCATATTTTTCACACGTTTTCAGGCTCTTCATGTTTTTCAACACCACTTCATGTTCCTCCTTTATTTCAGACCGTTTCATGCTCCTCATATTTTTCACACCTTTTGAAGCTCTTTATATTTTTCACACCTTTTCATGCTCTTCATTTTTTTGAACACAACTTCATGCTCCTCCTATTTTTCAGACCGTTTCATGTTCATCTCTTTTTTGACACCTTTTGAAGCTCTTCATTTTTTTCATACCTTTTGAAGATCTTCATATTTTTCACACGTTTTCAGGCTCTTCATGTTTTTCAACACCGCATCATGCTCCTCCTATTTTTCAGACCGTTTCATGCTCCTCATATTTTTGACAGGTTTTGAAGCTCTTCATATTTTTCACACCTTTTCAGGCTCCTCATGTTTTTGAACACCGCATCATGCTCCTCCTATTTTCAGACCGTTTCATGCTCCTCATATTTTTGACACCCTTTGAAGCTCTTCATATATTTCACAGATTTTCAGGCTCTTCATGTTTATGAACACAGCTTCATGCTCCTCCTAATTTTCAGACCGTTTCATACTCCTCATGAATTTCACACCTTTTGAAGCTCTTCATATTTTTCACACCTTTTCAGGCTTTCATGTTTTTGAACACCACTTCATACTCCTCCTATTTTTCTGAATGTTTCGTTCTCCCCATATTTTTCAGACCGTTTCATGCTCCTCATATATTTCACACCTTTTGAATCTCTTCACGTTTTCACACCTTTTGAATCTCTTCATATTTTTCACACCTTTTCAGGCTCTTCATGTTTTTGAACAAGGCTTCATGCTCCTCCTATATTTCAGACCGTGTCATGCTCCTCATATTTTTGACACCTTTTTAAGGTCTTCATATTTTTCACACCTTTTCAGTCTCTTCAAGTTTTTGAACACTGGTTCATGCTCCGCCTATTTTTCACACCTTTTGAAGCTCTTCAAATTTTTCGCACCTTTTCAGGCTCTTAATGTTGTCAACACCGTTTCATGCTCCTCCTAAATTTCAGACCGTTTCATGCTCCTCATATTTTTCACACCTTTTGAAGCTCTTCATATATTTCATACCTTTTCAGGCTCTTCATGTTTTTGAACACCGCTTCATGCTCCTCCTATTTTTCAGACCGTTTCATGCTCCTCATATTTTTGACACCTTTTGAAGCTCTTCATATTTTTCACACATTTTCAGGCTCCTCATGTTTTTGAACACCGCATCATGCTCCTCCTATTTTCAGACCGTTTCATGCTCCTGATGTATTTCACACCTTTTGAAGCTCTTCACATTGTACACACCTTTTCAGGCTCTTCATGTTTCTGAACACCGTTTCAAGCTGTTCCTAATTTTCAGACCGTTTCATGTTCCTCATATATTTGACACCTTTTGAAGCTCTTCATATATTTCACACCTTTTCAGGCTCTTCATGTTTTTCAACACCACTTCCTCCTCCTCCTATTTTTCAGACCGCTTCATGCTCCTCTCATTTTTGACACTTTTTGAAGCTCTTCATATTTTTGACAACTTTTGAGGCTCTTCATATTTCTCACACGATTTCAGGCTCTTCATGTTTTTCAACACCGCTTCATGCTCCTCCTCTTTTTCAGACCGTTTAATGCTCATCTCCTTTTTGACACCTTTTGAAGGTCTTCATATTTTTCACACCTTTTGAAGCTCTTCATATTTTTCACACCTTTTCAGGCTCTTCATGTTTTTCAACACCACTTCATGCTCCTCCTATTTTTCAGACCTTTTGAAGCTCTTCATATTTTTCACACCTTTTCAGGCTCTTCATATTTTTGAACACCGTTTCATGCTCCTCATATTTTTCAGAGCGTTTCATGCTTCTCATATTTTTGACACCTTTTGAAGCTCTTCATATTTTTCACACCTTTTCAGGCTTTTCATGTTTTTTAACACCGCTTCATGCTCTTCGTATTTTTTACACCTTTGGAAGCTCTTCATATTTTTCACACCTTTTCAGGCTGTTCATGTTTTTGAACACGGTTTCATGCTCCTCCTATTTTTCAGACCGTTTCATGCTCCTCATATTTTTGACACCTTTTGAAGCTCTTCATATTTTTCACACCTTTTCAGGCTCTTCAAGTTTTTCAACACTGCTTCATGCTTCCCCTCTTTTTCAGACGGTTTCATGCACATCTCTTTTTTGACACCTTTTGAAGCTCTTCATATTTTTCACACGTTTTCAGGCTCTTCATGTTTTTCAACACAGTTTGATGCTCCTCCTATTGTTCAAACCGTTTCAAGCTTCTCATATTTTTGACACCTTTTGAAGCTCATCATATTTTTCACACCTTTTCATGCTCTTCATGTTTTTCAACACCGTTACATGATTCTCCTATTTTTCAGACTGTTTCATGCTCCTCATATTTTTGACATTTTTTGAAGCTCTTCATGTTTTTCACACCATTTAGGATCTTCATGATTTTCAACACCGCTTCATACTCCTCCTATTTTTCAGACCGTTTCATGCTCCACATATTTTTGACACCTCTTGAAGCTCTTCATATTTTTCACACCTTTTCAGTCTCTTCATGTCTTTCAACACCGCTTCATGCTCCTCCTATTTTTCAGACCGTATCATGCTCCTCATATTTTTGACACGTTTTGAAGCTCTTCATATAATTCACACTTTTTCAGGCTCTTCAAGTTTTTCAACACCGTTTCATGCTCTTCCTATTTTTCAGACTATTTCATGCTCCTTGTATTTTTGACACCTTTTGAAGCTCTTCATATTTTTCACACCTTTTCAGGCTCTTCATGTTTTTGTACACCCTTTCATGCTCCTCCTAAATTTCAGAAGTTTCATTCTCCTCATATTTTTCACACATTTTGTAGCTCTTCATATTTTTGACACCTTTTGAAGCTCTTCATATATTTCACACCTTTTCAGGCTCTTCATGTTTTTGAACACCGCTTCATGCTCCTCCTATTTTTCAGACCATTTCATGCTCCTCATATTTTTGACACCTTTTGAAGCTCTTCATATTTTTCACACCTTTTCAGGCTCTTCATGTTTTTGAACACGGTTTCATGCTTCTCCTATTTTTCACAGTTTCATCCTCCTCATATTTTTGACATGTTTTGAAACTCTTCATATTTTTAACACCTTTTCAGGCGCTTCAGGGTTTCAACACCGTTTCATGCTCCTCCTATTTTTCAGACCGTTTCGTGCTCCTCATATTTTTGACACTTTTTGAAGCTCTTCATATTTTCCACAACTTTTAATGCTCTTCATCTTTTTCAACACCACTTCATGTTCCTCATATTTTTGACACCTTTTGAAGCTCTTCATGTATTTCACACCTTTTCAGGCTCTTCATGTTTTTGAACACCACTTCATGCTTCTCCAATTTTTCAGACCGTTTCATGCTCCTCATATTTTGACACCTTTTGAAGCTCTTCATGTATTTCACACCTATTCAGGCACTTCATGTTTTTGAATACCGTTACATGATTCTCCTATTTTTCAGACTGTTTCATGCTCCTCATATTTTTGACACCTTTTGAAGCTCTTCATGTTTTTCACACCATTTAAAATCTTCATGATTTTCAACACCGCTTCATACTGCTCCTATTTTTCAGACCGTTTCATGCTCCGCATATTTTTGACACCTTTTGAAGCTCTTCATATTTTTCACACCTTTTCAGGCTCTTCATGTTTCTGAACACCGTTTCATGCTCCTCATATTTTTGACATGTTTTGAACCTCTTCATATTTTTCACACCTTTTCAGGTGCTTCAGGTTTTCAACACCGTTTCATGCTCCTCCTATTTTTCAGACCGTTTCATGCTCCTCATATTTTTGATACCTTTTGAAGCTCTTCATATTTTTCACAACTTTTCAGACCTTTCATGTTTTCAACACAGTTTCATGCTCCGCCTATTTTTCAGCACTTTTCATGCTCCTCATATTTTTCACGACTTTTGAAGCTCTTCATATATTTCACACTTTTTCAGGCTCTTCATGTTTTGGAACACCGCTTCATGCTTCTCCTATATTTCACACCGTTTCATAATATTCATATTTTTGACACCCTTTGAAGCTCTTCGTATTTTTCACACCTTTTCAGACTCTTCATGTTTTTCAACACTGCTTCATGCTCCTCCTATTTTTCAGAACGTTTCATGCTCCTCATATTTTTGACACCTTTTGAAGCTCTTCATATTTTTCACACCTTTTGAAGCTCTTCATATTTTTCACACCTTTTCAAGCTCTTCATGGTTTTCAACACCGCTTCATGCTCCTCCTATTTTTCAGACCGTTTCATGCTCCTCATATTTTGACACATTTTGAAGCTCTTCATATTTTTCACACCTTTTCAGGCTCTTCATATTTTTGAACACTGCTTCATGCTCCTATTTTTCCGACCGTTTCATGCTCCTCATACTTTTCACACCTTTTGAAGCTCTTCATGTTTTTCACACCTTTTCAGGCTCTTCATGTTTTTTAGCACACATTCATGCTCCTCCTATTTTTCAGACCGTTTCATGCTCCTCATGTATTTCACACCATTTGAAGCTCTTCATATCTTTCACACCTTTTCAGGTGCTTCATCTTTTCAAAACCGTTTCTTGCTCATCATATTTTTCAAGCTGTTTCATGCACCTTATATATTTGACACCTTTTGAAGCTCTTCATATTTTTCACACCTTTTCACGATCCTAATGTTTTTCAACACCGCTTCATGATCCTCCTATTTTTCAGACAGTTTCATGCTCCTCATGTATTTCACACCTTTTGAAGCTCTTCATATTTTTCACACCTTTTCAGGCTCTTCATGTTTTTGAACACCGCTTCATGCTCCTCCTATTTTCCAGACCGTTTCATGCTCCACATATTTTTGACACCTTTAGAAGCTCTTCATGTATTTCACACCTTTTCAGGCTCTTCATGTTTTTCACACCGCTTCATGCTCCTCCTATTTTTCAGCCCGTTTTATGCTCCTCATATTTTTGAAACCCTTGAAGCTCTTCATATTTTTCACTAATTTTCAGCCTCTTCATGTTTTTGAACACCTTGTCTTGCTCCTACTATTTTTCAGACCGTTTCAGGCTCCTCATATTTTTGACAATTTTTGAAGCTCCCCTTATTGTTCACATCTTTTGAAGCTCTTCATATATTTCACAACATTTCAGGCTCTTCATGTTTTTCAACATCACTTCATGCTCCTCCTATTTTTCAGGCCGTTTCATGCTCATCTCATTTTTGACACCTTTTGAAGCTCCTCATATTTTTCACACATTTTCAAGCTCCTCATATTTTTCACACATTCTAAGGCTCTTCATGTTTTTCAACCCCGCTTCATGCTCCTCCAATTTTTCAGACCGTTTCATGCTCAACTCATTTTTGACATCTTTTGTTGCTCTTCATATTTTTCACACGTTTTCAGGCTCTTCATGTTTTTCAACACCACTTCATGTTCCTCCTTTATTTCAGACCGTTTCATGCTCCTCATATTTTTCACACCTTTTGAAGCTCTTTATATTTTTCACACCTTTTCATGCTCTTCATTTTTTTGAACACAACTTCATGCTCCTCCTATTTTTCAGACCGTTTCATGTTCATCTCTTTTTTGACACCTTTTGAAGCTCTTCATTTTTTTCATACCTTTTGAAGATCTTCATATTTTTCACACGTTTTCAGGCTCTTCATGTTTTTCAACACCGCATCATGCTCCTCCTATTTTTCAGACCGTTTCATGCTCCTCATATTTTTGACAGGTTTTGAAGCTCTTCATATTTTTCACACCTTTTCAGGCTCCTCATGTTTTTGAACACCGCATCATGCTCCTCCTATTTTCAGACCGTTTCATGCTCCTCATATTTTTGACACCCTTTGAAGCTCTTCATATATTTCACAGATTTTCAGGCTCTTCATGTTTATGAACACAGCTTCATGCTCCTCCTAATTTTCAGACCGTTTCATACTCCTCATGAATTTCACACCTTTTGAAGCTCTTCATATTTTTCACACCTTTTCAGGCTTTCATGTTTTTGAACACCACTTCATACTCCTCCTATTTTTCTGAATGTTTCGTTCTCCCCATATTTTTCAGACCGTTTCATGCTCCTCATATATTTCACACCTTTTGAATCTCTTCACGTTTTCACACCTTTTGAATCTCTTCATATTTTTCACACCTTTTCAGGCTCTTCATGTTTTTGAACAAGGCTTCATGCTCCTCCTATATTTCAGACCGTGTCATGCTCCTCATATTTTTGACACCTTTTTAAGGTCTTCATATTTTTCACACCTTTTCAGTCTCTTCAAGTTTTTGAACACTGGTTCATGCTCCGCCTATTTTTCACACCTTTTGAAGCTCTTCAAATTTTTCGCACCTTTTCAGGCTCTTAATGTTGTCAACACCGTTTCATGCTCCTCCTAAATTTCAGACCGTTTCATGCTCCTCATATTTTTCACACCTTTTGAAGCTCTTCATATATTTCATACCTTTTCAGGCTCTTCATGTTTTTGAACACCGCTTCATGCTCCTCCTATTTTTCAGACCGTTTCATGCTCCTCATATTTTTGACACCTTTTGAAGCTCTTCATATTTTTCACACATTTTCAGGCTCCTCATGTTTTTGAACACCGCATCATGCTCCTCCTATTTTCAGACCGTTTCATGCTCCTGATGTATTTCACACCTTTTGAAGCTCTTCACATTGTACACACCTTTTCAGGCTCTTCATGTTTCTGAACACCGTTTCAAGCTGTTCCTAATTTTCAGACCGTTTCATGTTCCTCATATATTTGACACCTTTTGAAGCTCTTCATATATTTCACACCTTTTCAGGCTCTTCATGTTTTTCAACACCACTTCCTCCTCCTCCTATTTTTCAGACCGCTTCATGCTCCTCTCATTTTTGACACTTTTTGAAGCTCTTCATATTTTTGACAACTTTTGAGGCTCTTCATATTTCTCACACGATTTCAGGCTCTTCATGTTTTTCAACACCGCTTCATGCTCCTCCTCTTTTTCAGACCGTTTAATGCTCATCTCCTTTTTGACACCTTTTGAAGGTCTTCATATTTTTCACACCTTTTGAAGCTCTTCATATTTTTCACACCTTTTCAGGCTCTTCATGTTTTTCAACACCACTTCATGCTCCTCCTATTTTTCAGACCTTTTGAAGCTCTTCATATTTTTCACACCTTTTCAGGCTCTTCATATTTTTGAACACCGTTTCATGCTCCTCATATTTTTCAGAGCGTTTCATGCTTCTCATATTTTTGACACCTTTTGAAGCTCTTCATATTTTTCACACCTTTTCAGGCTTTTCATGTTTTTTAACACCGCTTCATGCTCTTCCTATTTTTTACACCTTTGGAAGCTCTTCATATTTTTCACACCTTTTCAGGCTGTTCATGTTTTTGAACACGGTTTCATGCTCCTCCTATTTTTCAGACCGTTTCATGCTCCTCATATTTTTGACACCTTTTGAAGCTCTTCATATTTTTCACACCTTTTCAGGCTCTTCAAGTTTTTCAACACTGCTTCATGCTTCCCCTCTTTTTCAGACGGTTTCATGCACATCTCTTTTTTGACACCTTTTGAAGCTCTTCATATTTTTCACACGTTTTCAGGCTCTTCATGTTTTTCAACACAGTTTCATGCTCCTCCTATTGTTCAAACCGTTTCAAGCTTCTCATATTTTTGACACCTTTTGAAGCTCATCATATTTTTCAAACCTTTTCATGCTCTTCATGTTTTTCAACACCGTTACATGATTCTCCTATTTTTCAGACTGTTTCATGCTCCTCATATTTTTGACATTTTTTGAAGCTCTTCATGTTTTTCACACCATTTAGGATCTTCATGATTTTCAACACCGCTTCATACTCCTCCTATTTTTCAGACCGTTTCATGCTCCACATATTTTTGACACCTCTTGAAGCTCTTCATATTTTTCACACCTTTTCAGTCTCTTCATGTCTTTCAACACCGCTTCATGCTCCTCCTATTTTTCAGACCGTATCATGCTCCTCATATTTTTGACACGTTTTGAAGCTCTTCATATAATTCACACTTTTTCAGGCTCTTCAAGTTTTTCAACACCGTTTCATGCTCTTCCTATTTTTCAGACTATTTCATGCTCCTTGTATTTTTGACACCTTTTGAAGCTCTTCATATTTTTCACACCTTTTCAGGCTCTTCATGTTTTTGTACACCCTTTCATGCTCCTCCTAAATTTCAGAAGTTTCATTCTCCTCATATTTTTCACACATTTTGTAGCTCTTCATATTTTTGACACCTTTTGAAGCTCTTCATATATTTCACACCTTTTCAGGCTCTTCATGTTTTTGAACACCGCTTCATGCTCCTCCTATTTTTCAGACCATTTCATGCTCCTCATATTTTTGACACCTTTTGAAGCTCTTCATATTTTTCACACCTTTTCAGGCTCTTCATGTTTTTGAACACGGTTTCATGCTTCTCCTATTTTTCACAGTTTCATCCTCCTCATATTTTTGACATGTTTTGAAACTCTTCATATTTTTAACACCTTTTCAGGCGCTTCAGGGTTTCAACACCGTTTCATGCTCCTCCTATTTTTCAGACCGTTTCGTGCTCCTCATATTTTTGACACTTTTTGAAGCTCTTCATATTTTCCACAACTTTTAATGCTCTTCATCTTTTTCAACACCACTTCATGTTCCTCATATTTTTGACACCTTTTGAAGCTCTTCATGTATTTCACACCTTTTCAGGCTCTTCATGTTTTTGAACACCACTTCATGCTTCTCCAATTTTTCAGACCGTTTCATGCTCCTCATATTTTGACACCTTTTGAAGCTCTTCATGTATTTCACACCTATTCAGGCACTTCATGTTTTTGAATACCGTTACATGATTCTCCTATTTTTCAGACTGTTTCATGCTCCTCATATTTTTGACACCTTTTGAAGCTCTTCATGTTTTTCACACCATTTAAAATCTTCATGATTTTCAACACCGCTTCATACTGCTCCTATTTTTCAGACCGTTTCATGCTCCGCATATTTTTGACACCTTTTGAAGCTCTTCATATTTTTCACACCTTTTCAGGCTCTTCATGTTTCTGAACACCGTTTCATGCTCCTCATATTTTTGACATGTTTTGAACCTCTTCATATTTTTCACACCTTTTCAGGTGCTTCAGGTTTTCAACACCGTTTCATGCTCCTCCTATTTTTCAGACCGTTTCATGCTCCTCATATTTTTGATACCTTTTGAAGCTCTTCATATTTTTCACAACTTTTCAGACCTTTCATGTTTTCAACACAGTTTCATGCTCCGCCTATTTTTCAGCACTTTTCATGCTCCTCATATTTTTCACGACTTTTGAAGCTCTTCATATATTTCACACTTTTTCAGGCTCTTCATGTTTTGGAACACCGCTTCATGCTTCTCCTATATTTCACACCGTTTCATAATATTCATATTTTTGACACCCTTTGAAGCTCTTCGTATTTTTCACACCTTTTCAGACTCTTCATGTTTTTCAACACTGCTTCATGCTCCTCCTATTTTTCAGAACGTTTCATGCTCCTCATATTTTTGACACCTTTTGAAGCTCTTCATATTTTTCACACCTTTTGAAGCTCTTCATATTTTTCACACCTTTTCAGGCTCTTCATGTTTTTCAACACCGTTTCATGCTCCTCCAATTTTTCAGAAAGATTCCTGCTCCTCATATTTTTCACACCTTTTCAGGCTCTTCATGTTTTTGAACACCGTTTCATGCTCCTCCTATTTTTCAGACTGTTTCATGCTCCTCATATTTCTCACACCTTTTGAAGCTCTTCATATTTTTCACACCTTTTCAGGCTCTTCATGTTTTTCAACACAGTTTCATTCTCCTCCTATTTTTCAAACCGTTTCAAGCTTCTCATATTTTTGACACATTTTGAAGCTCTTCATATTTTTCACACCTTTTCAGGCTCTTCATGTTTTTGAACACCGTTTCATACTCCTCATATTTTTGACATGTTTTGAAACTCTTCATATTTTTGCCACCTTTTGATGCTCTTCATATCTTTCACACCTTTTCAGTCTTTTCATATTTTTCACACCTTTTCATGCTCTTCATGTTTTTCAACACCACTTCATACTCCTCATATTTTTGACACACTTTGAAGCTCTTCATATTTTTCAAACTTTTTGAACCTCTTCATATTTTTCACACCTTTTCAGGCTCTTCATGTTGTTTAACAACGCTTCATGCTCCTGCTATTTTTCTGACCGTTTCATACTCCTCATATTTTCACACCTTTGAAGCTATTCATATTTCTCACACCTTTTCAGGCTCTTCATGTTTTTGAACACCATTTCATGCTCCTCCTATTTGTCTGACCGTTTCATGCTCCTCATATTTTTGACACCTTTTGAAGCTCTTCATATATTTCACAGCTTTTCAGTCTCTTCATGGTTTTGAACAGCGTTTCATGCTCCTCCTATTTTTTAGACCGTTTCATGCTGCTCATATTTTTCACTCCTTTTGAGGCTCTGCATATTGTTCACACCTTTTCAGGATCTACATGTTTTTCAACACCGTTTCATTCTCCTCCTATATTTGAGACCGTTTCAAGCTCCTCATATTTTTGACACATTTTGAAGCTCTTCATATATTTCTCACATTTTCAGTCTCTTCATGGTTTTGAACACCGTTTCATGCTCCTTATTTTTTTCAAACCTTTTGAAGCTTTTCATATTTTTCACACATTTTCAGGCTCTTCATGTTTTTGAACATGGTTTCATGCTTCTCCTATTTTTCAGACCGTGTCATGCTCCTCATAATTTTGACACCTTTAGGGCTCTTCATATTTACACACCTTTTCGGGCTCTTCATGTTTTTGAACACTGCTTCATACTCCCCCTATTTTTCAGACCGTTCCCTGCTCTTCATATTTCTGACACTTTTTGAAGCTCTTCATATTTTTCACACTTTTTCAGGCTCTTCATGTTTTTGAACATGGTTTCATGCTTCTCCTATTTTTCAGACCGTTTCATGCTACTCATATTTTTGACACCTTTTGAAGCTCTTCATAGTTTTCACACCTTTTGAAGCTCTTCATATTTTTCACACCTTTTCAGGCTCTTCATGTTTTCCAACACCACTTCATGCTCCTCCTATTTTTCAGACCGTTTCATGCTCCTCATATTTTTGACTCGTTTTGAAACTCTTTATATTTTTCACAGCTTTTCAGGCTCTTCATGTTTTTCAACAGTGCCTCATGCTCCTCGTAAATTTCAGACCGTTTCATGCTCCTCATATTTTTGACACATTTTGAAGCTCTTCATATTTTTGACACCTTTTCACGCTCTTCATGTTTTCAACGCCGCTTCATGCTCCTTCTATTTTTCAGACCGTTTCATGCCCCTCATATTTTTGATACCATTTGTACCTCTTCATATTTTGGACACCTTTTCAGGTTCTTCATGTTTTTGAACACCGCTTCATGCTCCTCCTATTTTTTAGACCGTTTCATGCTCCTCATATTTTTGACACCTTTTGAAGCTCTTCGTATTTTTCACAAGTTTTCAAGCTCTTCATGTTTTGAACACCACTTCATGCTACTCTTATTTTTGAGATCGTATCATGCTCCTCATATTTTTCACACCTTTTGAAGCTCTTCATATTTTTAACACCTTTTCAGCCTCTTCATGTTTTTCAACACCGCTTCATGCTCCTCCTGATTTTCAGATCGTTTCATGCTCCTCATCTTTTGACACCTTTTGAAGGTCTTCATATTTTTCACACCTTTTCAGTATTCAAATTTTTGAACACCGCTTCATGCTCCTCATATTTTTCACAGCTTCTGAAGCTCTTCATATTTTTCTCACCTTTTCAGGCTCTTAATATTTTTGAACACCGTTTCATGCTCCTCTTATTTTCAGAACGTTTCATGCTCCTCATATTTTTGACACCTTTTGCAGTCTTCATATATTTCACAACTTTTCAGGCTCTTCATGTTTTTCAACCCTACTTCTTGCCACTCCTATTTTTCAGACCGTTTCTTGCGCCTCATATTTTTGACAGCTTTTGAAGCTCTTCCTGGTTTTCACACCTTTTCAGGCTCTTCATTTTTCAACACCGTTTCATGCTCCTCTTATTTTCAGACCGTTTCATGCACCTCATAATTTTGAAACCTTTTGAAGCTCTTCATATTTTTCACACATTTTCAGGCTCTTCATGTTTTTCCACACCGTTACAGGCTGCTCCTATTTTTCAGACCGTTTCATGTGCCTCATACATTTGACACCTTTTGAAGCTCTTCATGTTTTTGACAACTTTTCAGTCTCTTCATGTTTTTGAACACAGTTTCATGCTTCTCCTATTTTTCAGACCGTTTCATGCTCCTCATATTTTTGAAACCTTTTGAAGCTCTTCATATATTTTACATCTTTTCAGGCTCTTCATGTTTTTGAACACAGTTTCATGCTTCTCCTATTTTTCAGACCGATTAATGCTCCTCATATTTTTGACACCTTTTGAAGCTCTTCATATTTTCCACAACTTTTAATGCTCTTCATCTTTTTCAACACCACTTCATGCTCCTCATATTTTTGACACCTTTTGAAGCTCTTCATGTATTTCACACCTTTTCAGGCTCTTCATGTTTTTGAACACCACTTCATGCTTTTCCAATTTTTCACACCGTTTCATGCTCCTCATATTTTTGACACCTTTTGAAGCTCTTCATGTATTTCACACCTATTCAGGCTCTTCATGTTTTTGAATACCGTTACATGATTCTCCTATTTTTCAGACTGTTTCATGCTCCGCATATTTTTGACACCTTTTGAAGCTCTTCATATTTTTCACACCTTTTGAAGCTCTTCATATTTTTCACACCTTTTCAGGCTCTTCATGTTTTTCAACACCGTTTCATGCTCCTCCTATTTTTCAGACCGTTTCATGCTCCTCATATTTTGACATGTTTTGAATCTCTTCATATTTTTCACATCTTTTCAAGCGCTTCAGGTTTTCAACACCGCTTCATGCTCCTCCTATTTTTCAGACCGTTTCATGCTCCTCATATTTTTGATACCTTTTGAAGCTCTTCATGTTTTTCACAACTTTTCAGACCTTTCATGTTTTCAACACAGTTTCATGCTCCGCCTATTTTCAGCACTTTTCATGCTCCTCATATTTTTCACGACTTTTGAAGCTCTTCGTATATTTCACACTTTTTCAGGCTCTTCTTGTTTTGGAACACCGCTTCATGCTTCTCCTATATTTCACACCTTTTCATAATCTTCATATTTTCCACGCCTTTTTAAGCTCTTCGTATTTTTCACACCTTTTCAGGCTCTTCATGTTTATGAACAAAGTTTCATGCTCCTCCTATTTTTCAGACCGTTTCATGTTCCTCATATTGTTGACACTTTTTGAAACTCTTCATATTTTTCACACCTTTTCAGACTCTTAATGATTTTCAACACCGTTTCATGCTCCTCCTATTTTTCAGAACGTTTCATGCTCCTCATATTTTTGACACCTTTTGAAGATCTTCATATTTTTCACACCTTTTGAAGCTCTTCATATTTTTCACAGCTTTTCAGGCTCTTCATGTTTTTCAACACAGTTTCATGCTCCTCCTATTTTTCAAACCGTTTCAAGCTTCTCATATTTTTGACACCTTTTGAAGCTCTTCATATTTTTCACGCCTTTTCAGGCTCTTCATGTTGTTGAACACGGTTTCATGCTTCTCCTATGTTTCAGACCGTTTCATGCTCCTCATATTTTTGACGCCTTTTGAAGCTCTTCATATTTTTCACACCTTTTCAGGCTCTTCATGTTTTTGAACACCGTTTCATGCTCCTCATATTTTTGACATATTTTGAAACTCTTCATATTTTTGCCACCTTTTGAAGCTCTTCATATCTTTCACACCTTTTCAGGCTCTTCATATTTTTCACACCTTTTCATGCTCTTCATGTTTTTCAACACCACTTCATACTCCTCATATTTTTGACACATTTTGAAGCTCTTCATATTTTTCAAACTTTTTGAACCTCTTCATATTTTTCACACCTTTTCAGGCTCTTCATGTTGTTTAACGCCGCTTCATGCTCCTGCTATTTTTCTGACCGTTTGATACTCCTCATATTTTCACACCTTTGAAGCTATTCATATTTTTCACACCTTTTCAGGCTCTTCATGTTTTTGAACACCATTTCATGCTCCTCCTATTTTTGACACCTTATGGAACTCCTCATATTTTTCACACCTATTCAGGCTCTTCATGTTTTTGAACACCGTTTTATGTTACTCCTATTTTTCTGACCGTTTCATGCTCCTCATATTTTTGACACCTTTTGAAGCTCTTCATATTTTCATTCCTTTTCAGGCTCTTCATGTGTTCAACAACGCTTCATGCTCCTCCTATTTTTCAGAAAGTTTCATGCTCCTCATATGTTTGACACTTTTTGAAGCTCTTCATATTTTTTACACCTTTTGAAGCTCTTCATATTTTTCACATCTTTTCAGACTCTTCATGTATTTCAACACCAGGTCATGCTCCTCCTATTTTTCAGAACTTTTCCTGCTCCTCATATTTTTGACACCTTTTGAAGCTCCTCATATATTTCACACCTTTTCACGCTCTTCATGTTTTCAACGCCGCTTCATGCTCCTCCTATTTTTCAGACCGTTTCATGCTTCTCATCTTTTGACACCTTTTGAAGGTCTTCATATTTTTCACACCTTTTCAGTATTCAAGTTTTTGAACACCGCTTCATGCTCCTCATATTTTTCACAGCTTCTGAAGCTCTTCATATTTTTCTCACCTTTTCAGGCTCTTAATATTTTTGAACATCGTTTCGTGCTCCTCTTATTTTCAGAACGTTTCATGCTCCTCATATTTTTGACACTTTTTGAAGCACTTCATATTTTTCACACCTTTTGAAGCTCTTCATATTTTTCACACTTTTTCAAGCTCTTCATGTTTTTGAACACCGCTTCATGCTCCTTCTATTTTTCAGAGAGTTTCATGCTCCTCATGTATTTCACACCTTTTGAAGCTCTTCATATTTTTCAAACCTTTTCAGGCTCTTCATGTCTTTCAACACCGCTTCATGCTCCTCCTATTTTTCAGACTGTATCATGCTCCTCGTATTTTTGACACGTTTGAAGCTCTTCATATAATTCACACTTTTTCAGGCTCTTCAAGATTTTCAACACCGTTTCATGCTCTTCCTATTTTTCAGACTATTTCATGCTCCTCATATATTTGACACCTTTTGAAGCTCTTCATATTTTTCACACCTTTTCAGGCTCTTCATGTTTTTGTACACCGTTTCATGTTCCTCCTATTTTTTAGAAGTTTCATGCTCCTCATATTTTTGACACCTTTTGAAGCTCTTCATGTATTTCACACCTATTCAGGCTCTTCATGTTTTTGAATACCGTTACATGATTCTCCTATTTTTCAGACTGTTTCATGCTCCGCATATTTTTGACACCTTTTGAAGCTCTTCATATTTTTCACACCTTTTGAAGCTCTTCATATTTTTCACACCTTTTCAGGCTCTTCATGTTTTTCAACACCGTTTCATGCTCCTCCTATTTTTCAGACCGTTTCTTGCTCCTCATATTTTGACATGTTTTGAATCTCTTCATATTTTTCACATCTTTTCAGGCGCTTCAGGTTTTCAACACCGTTTCATGCTCCTCCTATTTTTCAGACCGTTTCATGCTCCTCATATTTTTGATACCTTTTGAAGCTCTTCATATTTTTCACAACTTTTCAGACCTTTCATCTTTTCAGCACAGTTTCATGCTCCGCCTATTTTTCAGCACTTTTCATGCTCCTCATATTTTTCACGACTTTTGAAGCTCTTCATATATTTCACACTTTTTCAGGCTCTTCTTGTTTTGGAACACCGCTTCATGCTTCTCCTATATTTCACACCTTTTCATAATCCTCATAGTGTTGACACTTTTTGAAACTCTTCATATTTTTCACACCTTTTCAGACTCTTAATGATTTTCAACACCGTTTCATGCTCCTCCTATTTTTCAGAACGTTTCATGCTCCTCATATTTTTGACACCTTTTGAAGATCTTCATATTTTTCACACCTTTTGAAGCTCTTCATATTTTTCACAGCTTTTCAGGCTCTTCATGTTTTTCAACACAGTTTCATGCTCCTCCTATTTTTCAAACCGTTTCAAGCTTCTCATATTTTTGACACCTTTTGAAGCTATTCATATTTTTCACACCTTTTCAGGCTCTTCATGTTGTTGAACACGGTTTCATGCTTCTCCTATGTTTCAGACCGTTTCATGCTCCTCATATTTTTGACGCCTTTTGAAGCTCTTCATATTTTTCACACCTTTTCAGGCTCTTCATGTTTTTGAACACCGTTTCATGCTCCTCATATTTTTGACATATTTTGAAACTCTTCATATTTTTGCCACCTTTTGAAGCTCTTCATATCTTTCACACCTTTTCAGGCTCTTCATATTTTTCACACCTTTTCATGCTCTTCATGTTTTTCAACACCACTTCATACTCCTCATATTTTTGACACATTTTGAAGCTCTTCATATTTTTCAAACTTTTTGAACCTCTTCATATTTTTCACACCTTTTCAGGCTCTTCATGTTGTTGAACACCATTTCATGCTCCTCCTATTTATGACACCTTATGGAACTCCTCATATTTTTCACACCTATTCAGGCTCTTCATGTTTTTGAACACCGTTTTATGTTACTCCTATTTTTCCGACCATTTCATGCTCCTCATATTTTTGACACCTTTTGAAGCTCTTCATATTTTCATTCCTTTTCAGGCTCTTCATGTGTTCAACAACGCTTCATGCTCCTCCTATTTTTCAGAAAGTTTCATGCTCCTCATATGTTTGACACTTTTTGAAGCTCTTCATATTTTTTACACCTTTTGAAGCTCTTCATATTTTTCACATCTTTTCAGACTCTTCATGTATTTCAACACCAGGTCATGCTCCTCCTATTTTTCAGAACTTTTCCTGCTCCTCATATTTTTGACACCTTTTGAAGCTCCTCATATATTTCACACCTTGTCAGGCTCTTCATGTTTTTCAACTCCGCTTCATGCTCCTCCTATTTTTCAGACCGTTTCATGCTCCTCATATTTTTGACACTTTTTGAAACTCTTCATATTTTTCACACCTTTTCAGGCTCTTCATGTTTTGAACAAAACTTCATGCTCCTCCTATTTTTCAGACAGTTTCATTTTCCTCATATTTTTGACAACTTTTTAAGCTCTTCATATATTTCACACCTTTTCAGGCTCTTTATGTTTTTGAACACCGTTTCATGCTCCTCCTATTTGTCTGACCGTTTCATGCTCCTCATATTTTTGACACCTTTTGAAGCTCTTCATGTATTTCACAGCTTTTCAGTCTCTTCATGGTTTTGAACAGCGTTTCATGCTCCTCCTATTTTTCAGACCGTTTCATGCTCCTCATATTTTTGACACTTTTTGAAGCTCTTTATATATTTCACACATTTGCAGGCTCTTCATGTTTTTGAACACAGCTTCATGCTCCTCCTATTTTTCAGACAATTTCATGCTCCTCATATTTTTGACAACTTTGGAAGCTCTTCATATTTTTCACACATTTTCAGGCTCTTCATGTTTTTCAACACTGTTGCATGATCCTCCTATTTTTCAGACCGTTTCATGCTCCTCATATACTTGACACATTTTTAAGCTCTTCATATATTTCACACATTTTCAGGCTATTCATGTTTTTCAACACCGCTCATGCTCCTTGTATTTTTAAGACCGTTTCATGCTCCTCATATTTTAGACACCTTTTTAAGCTCTTCATATTTTTCACACCTTTTTAAGCTCTTCATATTACTCACACCTTTTCAGGCTCTTCATGTTTTTCAACAACGCTTCATGCACCTCCTATTCGTCAGACCGTTTCATGCTCATCTCATTTTTGACACCTTTTGAATCTTTTCATATTTTTCACACCTTCTCAGGCTCTTCATGTTTTTGAACACCGCTTCATGCTAATCCTATTTTTCAAACCATATCATGCTCCTCATATTTTTCACACCTTTTAAGCTCTTCATATTTTTCACACTTTTTCAGGCTCTTCATGTTTTTCAACACCGCTTCATGCTCCTCCTATTTTTCAGACCGTTTCATGCTCATCAAATTTTTGACACCTTTTGAAGCTCTTCATATTTTTCACACCTTTTGAAGCTCTTCATATTTTTCACACCATTTCAGGCTCTTCATGTTTTTCAACACCGTTTCATGCTGCTTCTATTTTTCAGACCGTTTCATGTTCCTCATATTTTTCACACCTTTTGAAGCTCTTCATATTTCTCACACCTTTTCAGGCTCTTCATGTTTTTCTACACCACTTCATGCTTCTCCTATTTTTCAGCCCGTTTCATGCTCCTCATTTATTTCACACCTTTTGAAGCTCTTCATATTTTCACACCTTTTCAGGCTCTTCATGTTTTTCAACACCGTTTCATGCTGCTTCTATTTTTCAGACCGTTTCATGCTCCTCATATTTTTGACACCTTTTGAAGCTCTTCATATTTTTCACACCTTTTCAGGGTCTTCATGTTTTTCTACACCACTTCATGCTTCTCCTATTTTTCAGCCCGTTTCATGCTCCTCATGTATTTCATACCTTTTGAAGCTCTTCATATTTTTCACACCTTTTCAGGCTCTTCATGTTTTTGAACACCGCTTCATGCTCCTCCTATTTTTCAGACCGTTTCATGCTCCTCATATTTTTGACATCTTTTGAAGCTTTTCATATTTTTCACACCTTTTCAGGCTCTTCAAGTTTTTCAACACCACTTCATGCTCCTCCTTTTTTGCAGACCGTTTCATGCTCCTCATATTTTTGATACCTTTTGATAATCTTCATATTTTTCACACCTTTTCAGGCCATTCATTTTTTCAACACCACTTCATGCTCCTCCTATTTTTCAGACCGTTTCATGCTCATCTCATTTTTGAAACCTTTTGAAGCTTTTCATATTTTTCACAACTTTTCAGGCTCTTCAAGTTTTTGAACACCGCTTCATGCTCCTCCTATTTTTCAGACCGTTTTATGCTCATCTCATTTTTGACACCTTTTGAAGCTTTTCATATTTTTCACAACTTTTCAGGCTCTTCATGTTTTTGAACACCGCTTCATGCTCCTCCTATTTTTCAGACCGTTTCATGCTCCTCATATTTTACACCTTTTGAAGCTCTTCATATTTTTCACACCTTTTCAGGCTCTTCATGTTTTTGATCACCGTTACATTCTCCTCCTATTTTTCAGACCGTTTCATGTTCCTCATATTTTTGACAACTTTGGAAGCTCTTCATATTTTTCACACATTTTCAGGCTCTTCATGTTTTTCAACACTGTTGCATGATCCTCCTATTTTTCAGACCGTTTCATGCTCCTCATATACTTGACACATTTTTAAGCTCTTCATATATTTCACACATTTTCAGGCTATTCATGTTTTTCAACACCGCTTCATGCTCCTTGTATTTTTAAGACCGTTTCATGCTCCTCATATTTTTGACACCTTTTTAAGCTCTTCATATTTTTCACATCTTTTTAAGCTCTTCATATTTCTCACACCTTTTCAGGCTCTTCATGTTTTTCAACAACGCTTCATGCACCTCCTATTTGTCAGACCGTTTCATGCTCATCTCATTTTTGACACCTTTTGAATCTTTTCATATTTTTCACACCTTCTCAGGCTCTTCATGTTTTTGAACACCGCTTCATGCTAATCCTATTTTTCAAACCATATCATGCTCCTCATATTTTTCACACCTTTTAAGCTCTTCATATTTTTCACACTTTTTCAGACTCTTCATGTTTTTCAACACCGCTTCATGCTCCTCCTATTTTTCAGACCGTTTCATGCTCTTCAAATTTTTGACACCTTTTGAAGCTCTTCATATTTTTCACACCATTTCAGGCTCTTCATGTTTTTCAACGCCGTTTCATGCTGCTTCTATTTTTCAGACTGTTTCATGCTCCTCATATTTTTCACACCTTTTGAAGCTCTTCATATTTTTCACACCTTTTCAGGCTCTTCATGTTTTTCTACACCACTTCATGCTTCTCTTATTTTTCAGACCGTTTCATGCTCCTCATATTTTTCACACCTTTTGAAGCTCTTCATATTTTTCACACCTTTTCAGGCTCTTCATGTTTTTCTACACCACTTCATGCTTCTCCTATTTTTCAGACTATTTCATGCTCCTCATTTATTTCACACCATTTGAAGCCCTTCATATTTTTCACACCTTTTCAGGCTCTTCATGTTTTTAAACACCGTTTCATGCTACTTCTATTTTTCAGACCGTTTCATGCTCCTCATATTTTTCACACCTTTTGAAGCTCTTCATATTTTTCACACCTTTTCAGGCTCTTCATGTTTTTCTACACCACTTCATGCTTCTCCTATTTTTCAGCACGTTTCATGCTCCTCATGTATTTCACACCTTTTGAAGCTCTTCATATTTTTCACACCTTTTCAGGCTCTTCATGTTTTTCAACACCACTTCAAGCTCCTCCAGGTTTGCAGACCGTTTCATGCTCCTCATATATTTCACACCTTTTGAAGCTCTTCATATTTTTCACACCTTTTCAGGCTCTTCATATTTTTGAACACCGCTTCATGCTCCTCCTGTTTTTCAGACCGTTTCATGCTCCTCATATTTTACACCTTTTGAAGCTCTTCATATTTTTCACACCTTTTCAGGCTCTTCATGTTTTTGATCACCGTTACATTCTCCTCCTATTATTCAGACCGTTTCATGCTCCTCATATTTTTGACACTTTTTGAAGTCTTTATATATTTCACACCTTTTCTGGCTCTTCATGTTTTTGATCACCGTTACATTCTCCTCCTACTATTCAGACCGTTTCATGCTCCTCATATTTTTGACACTTTTTGAAGCTCTTCATATTTTTCACACCTTTTCAGGCTCTTCATGTTTTTGATCACCGTTACATTCTCCTCCTATTATTCAGACCGTTTCATGCTCCTCATATTTTTGATACCTTCTGATGATCTTCATATTTTTCACACCTTTTCAGGCTCTTCATTTTTTCAACACCACTTCATGCTCCTCCTATTTTTCAGACCGTTTCATGCTCATCTCATTTTTGACTCCTTTTGAAGCTTTTCAGATTTTTCACACCTTTTCAGGATCTTCATGTTTTTCAACACCACTTCAAGCTCCTCCAGGTTTGCAGACCGTTTCATGCTCCTCATATTTTTCAGACCATTTCATATTCCTCATATTTTTCACACCTTTTTGAAGCTCTTCATATTTTTCACACCTTTTCAGGCTCTTCATGTTTTTGAACACCGCTTCATGCTCCTCCTATTTTTCAGACCGTTTCATGCTCCTCATATTTTACACCTTTTGAAGCTCTTCATATTTTTCACACCTTTTCAGGCTCTTCATGTTTTTGATCACCGTTACATTCTCCTCCTATTATTCAGACCGTTTCATGCTCCTCATATTTTTGACACTTTTTGAAGCTCTTTATATATTTCACACATTTTCAGGCTCTTCATGTTTTTGATCACCGTTACATTCTCCTCCTATTTTTCAGACCGTTTCATGCTCCTCATATTTTTGACAACTTTGGAAGCTCGTCATATTTTTCACACATTTTCAGGCTCTTCATGTTTTTCAACACTGTTGCATGATCCTCTTATTTTTCAGACCGTTTCATGCTCCTCATATACTTGACACATTTTTAAGCTCTTCATATATTTCACACATTTTCAGGCTATTCATGTTTTTCAACACCGCTTCATGCTCCTTGTATCTTTAAGACCGTTTCATGCTCCTCATATTTTTGACACCTTTTTAAGCTCTTCATATTTTTCACACCTTTTTAAGCTCTTCATATTTCTCACACCTTTTCAGGCTCTTCATGTTTTTCAACAACGCTTCATGCACCTCCTATTTGTCAGACCGTTTCATGCTCATCTCATTTTTGACACCTTTTGAATCTTTTCATATTTTTCACACCTTCTCAGGCTCTTCATGTTTTTCAACAACGCTTCATGCACCTCCTATTTTTCAGACCGTTTAGTGCTCATCAAATTTTTGACACCTCTTGAAGCTCTTCATATTTTTCACACCTTTTGAAGCTCTTCATATTTTTCACACCATTTCAGGCTCTTCATGTTTTTCAACACCGTTTCATGCTGCTTCTATTTTTCAGACCGTTTCATGCTCCTCATATTTTTCACACCTTTTGAAGCTCTTCATATTTTTCACACCTTTTCAGGCTCTTCATGTTTTTCTACACCACTTCATGCTTCTCCTATTTTTCAGACCGTTTCATGCTCCTCATATTTTTCACACCTTTTGAAGCTCTTCATATTTTTCACACCTTTTCAGGCTCTTCATGTTTTTCTACACCACTTCATGCTTCTCCTATTTTTCAGCCTGTTTCATGCTCCTCATTTATTTCACACCTTTTGAAGCTCTTCATTTTTTTCACACATTTACATGCTCTTCATGTTTTTGATCACCGTTTCATGCTCCTCCTATTTTTCAGACCATTTCATGCTCCTCATATTTTTGACACCTTTTAAAGCTCTTCATGTTTTTCACACCTTTTGAAGCTCTTCATATTTTTCACACCTTTTCAGGCTCTTCATGTTTTTCTACACCACTTCATGCTTCTCCTATTTTTCAGCCTGTTTCATGCTCCTCATTTATTTCACACCTTTTGAAGCTCTTCATTTTTTTCACACATTTACATGCTCTTCATGTTTTTGATCACCGTTTCATGCTCCTCCTATTTTTCAGACCATTTCATGCTCCTCATATTTTTGACACCTTTTAAAGCTCTTCATATTTTTCACACCTTTTGAAGCTCTTCATATTTTTCACACCATTTCAGGCTCTTCATGTTTTTCAACACCGTTTCATGCTGCTTCTATTTTTCAGACCGTTTCATGCTCCTCATATTTTTCACACCTTTTGAAGCTCTTCATATTTTTCACACCTTTTCAGGCTCTTCATGTTTTTCTACACCACTTCATGCTTCTCCTATTTTTCAGACCGTTTCATGCTCCTCATATTTTTCACACCTTTTGAAGCTCTTCATATTTTTCACACCTTTTCAGGCTCTTCATGTTTTTCTACACCACTTCATGCTTCTCCTATTTTTCAGCCTGTTTCATGCTCCTCATTTATTTCACACCTTTTGAAGCTCTTCATTTTTTTCACACCTTTTCAGGCTCTTCATGTTTTTGAACACCGTTTCATAATCCTCCTATTTTTCAGACCGTTTCATGCTGCTCATATTTTTGACACGTTTTGAAGCTCTTCATATTTTTCACACCTTTTCAGGCTCTTCATGTTTTTCAGCTCCGCTTCATGCTCCTCCTATTTTTCAGACCGTATCCTGCTCCTGATATTATTCACACCTATTGAAGCTCTTCATATTTTTCACACCTTTTAAGACTCTTCATGTTTTTGAACACCACTTCATGCTCCTCCTATTTTTCAGAGAGTTTCATGCTCCTCATGTATTTCACACCTCTTGAAGCTCTTCATATTTTTCACACCTTTTAAGACTCTTCATGTTTTTCAACACCGCTTCATGCTCCTCCTAATTTTCAGACCGTTTCAAGCTCTTCTCATTTTTGACACCTTTTGAAGCTCTTCATAATTTTCACATTTCTGAAACTCTTCATATTTTTCACACCTTTGCAGGCTCTTCATGTTTTTTCAACACTGCTTCATGCTCCTCCTATTTTTCAGACCGTTTCATGCTCCTCATATTTTTGACACATTTTGAAGCTCTTCATATTTTTCACACGTTTTCAGGCTCTTCATGTTTTTCAACACCGCTTCATGCTCCTCCTATTTTTCAGACAATTTCATGCTCCTCATATTTTTGACAACTTTGGAAGCTCTTCATATTTTTCACACATTTTCAGGCTCTTCATGTTTTTCAACACTGTTGCATGATCCTCCTATTTTTCAGACCGTTTCATGCTCCTCATATACTTGACACATTTTTAAGCTCTTCATATATTTCACACATTTTCAGGCTATTCATGTTTTTCAACACCGCTCATGCTCCTTGTATTTTTAAGACCGTTTCATGCTCCTCATATTTTAGACACCTTTTTAAGCTCTTCATATTTTTCACACCTTTTTAAGCTCTTCATATTACTCACACCTTTTCAGGCTCTTCATGTTTTTCAACAACGCTTCATGCACCTCCTATTCGTCAGACCGTTTCATGCTCATCTCATTTTTGACACCTTTTGAATCTTTTCATATTTTTCACACCTTCTCAGGCTCTTCATGTTTTTGAACACCGCTTCATGCTAATCCTATTTTTCAAACCATATCATGCTCCTCATATTTTTCACACCTTTTAAGCTCTTCATATTTTTCACACTTTTTCAGGCTCTTCATGTTTTTCAACACCGCTTCATGCTCCTCCTATTTTTCAGACCGTTTCATGCTCATCAAATTTTTGACACCTTTTGAAGCTCTTCATATTTTTCACACCTTTTGAAGCTCTTCATATTTTTCACACCATTTCAGGCTCTTCATGTTTTTCAACACCGTTTCATGCTGCTTCTATTTTTCAGACCGTTTCATGCTCCTCATATTTTTCACACCTTTTGAAGCTCTTCATATTTCTCACACCTTTTCAGGCTCTTCATGTTTTTCTACACCACTTCATGCTTCTCCTATTTTTCAGCCCGTTTCATGCTCCTCATTTATTTCACACCTTTTGAAGCTCTTCATATTTTTCACACCTTTTCAGGCTCTTCATGTTTTTCAACACCGTTTCATGCTGCTTCTATTTTTCAGACCGTTTCATGCTCCTCATATTTTTGACACCTTTTGAAGCTCTTCATATTTTTCACACCTTTTCAGGGTCTTCATGTTTTTCTACACCACTTCATGCTTCTCCTATTTTTCAGCCCGTTTCATGCTCCTCATGTATTTCATACCTTTTGAAGCTCTTCATATTTTTCACACCTTTTCAGGCTCTTCATGTTTTTGAACACCGCTTCATGCTCCTCCTATTTTTCAGACCGTTTCATGCTCCTCATATTTTTGACATCTTTTGAAGCTTTTCATATTTTTCACACCTTTTCAGGCTCTTCAAGTTTTTCAACACCACTTCATGCTCCTCCTTTTTTGCAGACCGTTTCATGCTCCTCATATTTTTGATACCTTTTGATAATCTTCATATTTTTCACACCTTTTCAGGCCATTCATTTTTTCAACACCACTTCATGCTCCTCCTATTTTTCAGACCGTTTCATGCTCATCTCATTTTTGAAACCTTTTGAAGCTTTTCATATTTTTCACAACTTTTCAGGCTCTTCAAGTTTTTGAACACCGCTTCATGCTCCTCCTATTTTTCAGACCGTTTTATGCTCATCTCATTTTTGACACCTTTTGAAGCTTTTCATATTTTTCACAACTTTTCAGGCTCTTCATGTTTTTGAACACCGCTTCATGCTCCTCCTATTTTTCAGACCGTTTCATGCTCCTCATATTTTACACCTTTTGAAGCTCTTCATATTTTTCACACCTTTTCAGGCTCTTCATGTTTTTGATCACCGTTACATTCTCCTCCTATTTTTCAGACCGTTTCATGTTCCTCATATTTTTGACAACTTTGGAAGCTCTTCATATTTTTCACACATTTTCAGGCTCTTCATGTTTTTCAACACTGTTGCATGATCCTCCTATTTTTCAGACCGTTTCATGCTCCTCATATACTTGACACATTTTTAAGCTCTTCATATATTTCACACATTTTCAGGCTATTCATGTTTTTCAACACCGCTTCATGCTCCTTGTATTTTTAAGACCGTTTCATGCTCCTCATATTTTTGACACCTTTTTAAGCTCTTCATATTTTTCACATCTTTTTAAGCTCTTCATATTTCTCACACCTTTTCAGGCTCTTCATGTTTTTCAACAACGCTTCATGCACCTCCTATTTGTCAGACCGTTTCATGCTCATCTCATTTTTGACACCTTTTGAATCTTTTCATATTTTTCACACCTTCTCAGGCTCTTCATGTTTTTGAACACCGCTTCATGCTAATCCTATTTTTCAAACCATATCATGCTCCTCATATTTTTCACACCTTTTAAGCTCTTCATATTTTTCACACTTTTTCAGACTCTTCATGTTTTTCAACACCGCTTCATGCTCCTCCTATTTTTCAGACCGTTTCATGCTCATCTCATTTTTGACACCTCTTGAAGCTTTTCATATTTTTCACAACGTTTCAGGCTCTTCAAGTTTTTGAACACCGCTTCATGTTCTTCCTATTTTTCAGACCGTTTCATGCTCCTCATATTTTTGACACCTTTTGAAGCTCTTCATATTTTTCACACCTTTTCAGGCTCTTCATGTTTTTGAACACCGCTTCATGCTCCTCCTATTTTTCAGAGAGTTTCATTCTCCTCATGTATTTCACACCTTTTGAAGCTCTTCATATTTTTCAAAACTTTTCAGGCTCTTCATATTTTTCCACACCACTTCATGCTCATCCTATTTTTCAGACCGTTTCATGCTCCTCATATTTTTGACATCTTTTGAAGCTCTTCTTATTTTTCACACCTTTTCAGGCTCTTCATGTTTTTCAACACAGCTTCATGCTCCTCCTATTTTTCAGACCGTTTCATGCTCAACTCATTTTTGACACCTTTTGAAGATCTTCATATTTTTCACACCTTTTCAGGCTCTTCATGTTTTTGAACACCGCTTCATGCTAATCCCATTTTTCAAACCATATCATGCTCCTCATAATTTTCACACCTTTTTAAGCTCTTCATATGTTTCACACCTTTTCAGGCTCTTCATGTTTTTGAATACTACTTCATGCTCCTTCTATTTTTCAGAGAGTTTCATGCTCCTCATGTATTACACACCTTTTGAAGCTCTTCATATTTTTCACACTTTTACAGGCTCTTCATGTGTTTCCACACCACTTCATGCTACTCAGATTTTTCAGCTCGTTTCATGCTGCTCATGAATTTCACACCTTTTGAAGCTCTTCATATTTTTCACACCTTTTCAGGCTCTTCCTGTTTTGATCACCGTTTCATGCTCCTCCTATTTTTCAGACCGTTTCATGCTCCTCATAATTTTTGACACCTTTTAAAGGTCTTCATTATTTTCACACCTTTTCTGGCACTTCATGTTTTTGAACACAACTTCATGCTCCTCCTATTTTTCAGACCATTTCATATTCCTCATATTTTTCACACCTTTTGAAGCTCTTCATATTTTTCACACCTTTTCAGGCTCTTCATGTTTTTGAACACCGTTGCATGCTCCTCCTATTTTTCAGACCATTTCATGCTCATCTCATTTTTTAAACCTTTTGAAGCTTTTCATATTTTTCACAACGTTTCAGGCTCTTCAAGTTTTTGAACACCGCTTCATGCTCCTCCTATTTTTCAGACCGTTTCATGCTCCTCATATTTTTCACACTTTTTGAAGCTCTTCATATTTTTCACACCTTTTCAGGCTCTTCATGTTTTTCTACACCGCTTCATGCTCCTCCTATTTTTCAGACCGTTTCATGCTCCTCATATTTTACACCTTTTGAAGCTCTTCATATTTTTCACACCTTTTCAGGCTCTTCATGTTTTTGATCACCGTTACATTCTCCTCCTATTATTCAGACCGTTTCATGCTCCTCATATTTTTGACACTTTTTGAAGCTCTTTATATATTTCACACCTTTTCAGGCTCTTCATGTTTTGATCACCGTTACATTCTCCTCCTACTATTCAGACCGTTTCATGCTCCTCATATTTTTGACACTTTTTGAAGCTCTTTATATATTTCACACATTTTCAGGCTCTTCATGTTTTTGAACACAGCTTCATGCTCCTCCTATTTTTCAGACCGTTTCATGCTCCTCATATACTTGACACATTTTTAAGCTCTTCATATATTTCACACATTTTCAGGCTATTCATGTTTTTCAACACCGCTTCATGCTCCTTGTATTTTTAAGACCGTTTCATGCTCCTCATATTTTTGACACCTTTTTAAGCTCTTCATATTTTTCACACCTTTTTAAGCTCTTCATATTTCTCACACCTTTTCAGGCTCTTCATGTTTTTCAACAACGCTTCATGCACCTCCTATTTGTCAGACCGTTTCATGCTCATCTCATTTTTGACACCTTTTGAATCTTTTCATATTTTTCACACCTTCTCAGGCTCTTCATGTTTTGAACACTGCTTCATGCTAATCCTTTTTTTCAAACCATATCATGCTCCTCATATTTTTCACACCTTTTAAGCTCTTCATATTTTTCACACTTTTTCAGGCTCTTCATCTTTTTCAACACCGCTTCATGCTCCTCCTATTTTTCAGTCCGTTTCATGCTCCTCATATTTTTGACACCTTTTTAAGCTCTTCATATTTCTCATACCTTTTCAGGCTCTTCATGTTTTTCTACACCACTTCATGCTTCTCCTATTTTTCAGCCCGTTTCATGCTCCTCATTTATTTCACACCTTTTGAAGCTCTTCATATTTTTCACACCTTCTCAGGCTATTCATGTTTTTCAACAACGCTTCATGCACCTCCTATTTTTCAGACCGTTTCATGCTCATCTCATTTTTGACACCTTTTGAAGCTTTTCATATTTTTCACACCTTTTCAGGCTCTTCATGTTTTTCCACACCACATCATGCTTCTCCTAATTTTCAGCAAGTTTCATGCTCCTCATATATTTCACACCTTTTGAAGCTCTTCATATTTTTCAAAACTTTTCAGGCTCTTCCTGTTTTTGAACAGCGCTTCATGCTCCTCCTATATTTCAGACCGTTTCATGCTCCTCATGTATTACACACCTTTTGAAGCTCTTCATTTTTTTCACACATTTACAGGCTCTTCATGTTTTTGATCACCGTTTCATGCTCCTCCTATTTTTCAGACCATTTCATGCTCCTCATATTTTTGACACCTTTTGAAGCTCTTCGTATTTTTCACACCTTTTCAGGTCTCTTCATGTTTTTATACACCGTTTCATGCTAATCCCATTTTTCAAACCATATCATGCTCCTCATATTTTTCACACCTCTTCAAGCTTTTCATATTTTTCACAACGTTTCAGGCTCTTCAAGTTTTTGAACACCGCTTCATGTTCTTCCTATTTTTCAGACCGTTTCATCCTCCTCATATTTTTGACACCTTTTGATGCTCTTCATATTTTTCACACCTTTTCAGGCTCTTCATTTTTTCAACACCGCTTCATACTCCTCCTATTTTTCAGACCGTTTCATGCTCATCTCATTTTTGACACTTCTTGAAGCTTTTCATATTTTTCACAACGTTTCAGGCTCTTCAAGTTTTTGAAGACCGCTTCATGTTCTTCCTATTTTTCAGACCGTTTCATGCTCCTCATATTTTTGACACCTTTTGAAGCTCTTCATATTTTTCACACCTTTTCAGGCTCCTCATGTTTTTGAACACCGCTTCATGCTCCTCCTCTTTTTCAGAGAGTTTCATGCTCCTCATGTATTTCACACCTTTTGAAGCTCTTCATATTTTTCAAAACTTTTCAGGCTCTTCATATTTTTCCACACCACTTCATGCTCATCCTTTTTTTCAGACCGTTTCATGCTCCTCATATTTTTGACACCTTTTGAAGCTCTTCTTATTTTTCACACCTTTTCAGTCTATTCATGTTTTTGAACACCATTTCAGGCTCCTCCTATTTTTCAGAGAGTTTCATGCTCCTCATGTATTTCACTCCGTTGAAAGCTCTTCATGTTTTTCAAAGATTTTGAAGCTCTTCATTTTTTTCACACCTTTTCAGGCTCTTCATGTTTTTCAACACCGTTTCATGCTCCTCCTATTTTTCAAACCGTTTCATGTTCCTCATAATTTTGACACCTTTTGAAGATCTTCATAATTTTCACACATTTTCAGGCTCTTCATGTGTTTGAACACCACTTCATGTTCCTCCTATTTTTCAGACCGTTTCATGCTCCTCATATTTTTGACACCTTTTGAAGCTCTCATATTTTTCATACCTTTTGAAGCTCTTCATGTTTTTGAACACTGCTTCATGCTCCTCGTATTTTTCAGACCGTTTCATGCTCCTCATATTTTTGACACTTTTTGAGCTCTTCATATTTTTCAAACCTTTTCAGGCTCTTCATGTTTTCGAACTCTGCTTCATGCTCCTCCAGTTTTTCACACCGTTTCATGATCCTCTTGTATTTCACAACTTTGAACCTCTTCATATTTTTCACACCTTTTCATGCTCTTCAAGTTTTTCTACATCACTTCATGCTCCTACATTTTTGCAGACCGTTTCATGCTCCTCATATTTTTGACACATTTTGAAGCTCTTCATATTTCTCACACCTTTTCAGGCTGTTCATGTCTTTCAACACCGCTTCATGCTCCTCCTATTTTTCAGACGGGTTCATGCTCATCTCATTTTTGACACCTTTTGAAGGTCTTCATATTTCTCACACCTTTTCAGGCTGTTCATGTTTTTGAACACAGGTTGATGCTCCTCCTATTTTTCAGAACGTTTCATGCTCCTCATATTTTTGACACCTTTTGAAGGTCTTCATATTTTTCACACCTTTTCAAGCTCTTCATATATTTACACACCACTTCATGCTTCTCCTATTTTTCAGGCCATTTCATGCTCCTCATGTATTTCACACCTTTTGAAGCTCTTCATATTTTTCACAGCTTTTCAGGCTCTTCATGTTTTTCCACAGCACTTCATGCTTCTCTTATTTTTCAGCCCGTTTCATGCTCCTCATGTATTTCACACCTTTTGAAGCTCTTAATATTTTTCACACCTTTTCAGGCTCTTCATGTTTTTGATCACCGTTTCATGCTCCTCCTATTTTTCAGACCGTTTCATGCTCCTCATATTTTTGACACCTTTTGAAGCTCTTCATATTTTTCACACCTTTTCAGGCTCTTCATGTTTTTGAACACCACTTCATGATCCTCCTCTTTTTCAGACCGTATCATGCTCTTCATATTTTTGAAACATTTTGAAGCTCTTCATATTTTTCACACCTTTTCAGGCTCTTCATGTTTTTCTCCACCACTTCATGCTCCTCCTATTTTTCAGACCGTTTCATGCTCATCTCATTTTTTTCACCTTTGAAGCTCTTCATATTTTTCACACCTTTTAAATCTCTTCATATTTTTCACAAGTTTTCAGGCTCTTCATGTTTTTCAAAACCGTTTCATGCTGCTTCTATTTTTCAGACCGTTTCATGCTCCTCATATTTTTCACACCTTTTAAAGCTCTTCATATTTTTCACACCTTTTCAGGCTCTTCATGTTTTTCAAAACCGTTTCATGCTGCTTCTGTTTTTCAGACCGTTTCATGCTCCTCATATTTTTCACACCTTTGAAGCTCTTCATATTTTTCACACCTTTTCAGGCTCTTCATGTTTTTGGTCACCGTTTCATGCTCCTCCTATTTTTCAGACCGTTTCATGCTCCTCATATTTTTGACACCTTTTGAAACTCTTCATATTTTTCACACGTTTTCAGCTCTTAATGTTTTTCCACACCGCTTCATGCTCTTCCTATTTTTCAGACCGTTTCATGCTCATTTCATTTTTGACACCTTTTGAAGCTCTTCATATTTTTCACACGTTTTCAGCTCTTAATGTTTTTCAACACCGCTTCATGCTCTTCCTATTTTTCAGACCGTTTCATGCTCATCTCAATTTTGACACCTTTTGAAGCTCTTCATA
The DNA here is from genome assembly GCF_033118175.1 of Dama dama. NCBI lineage: Eukaryota > Metazoa > Chordata > Mammalia > Artiodactyla > Cervidae > Dama > Dama dama. Next base: position 1,102,058 of record NC_083714.1, on the reverse strand, counting down.
TTTTTCACACATTTTCAGGCTCTTCATGTTTTTGAACATCGCTTCATGCTCCTCCTATTTTTCAGAGAGTTTCATGCTCCTCATGTATTTCACACCTTTTGAAGCTCTTCATATTTTTCACACCTTTTCAGGCTCTTCATGATTTTCAACACCGCTCATGCTCCTCCTATTTTTCAGACCGTTTCATGCTCATCTCATTTTGGACACCTTTTTAATCTCTTCATATTTTTCAAAACTTTTGAAGCTCTTCATATTTTTAATATTTTTGAAGCTCTTCATATTTTCACACGTTTTCACACTCTTCATGTTTTTCAACACCGCTTCATGCTCCTCCTATTTTTCAAACCGTATCATGCTCCTCATATTTTTGACACTTTTTGAAGCTCTTCATATTTTTCACTCATTTTCAGGCTCTTCATATTTTTCAACACCACTTCATGCTCCTCCTATTTTTGAGACCGTTTGGTGCTCCGCATATTTTTGACACCTTTAGGAACTCTTCATATTTTTCACACCTTTTCAGGCACTTCATGTTTTTTATCACTGCTTCATGCTCGTCCTATTTTTCAGAACGTTTCATGCTCCTCATATTTTTGACACCTTTTGAAGCTCTTCATATTTTTCACACCTTTTCAGGCTCTTCATGTTTTTCGACACAGCTTCATGCTCCTCCTATTTTTCAGACCGTTTCATTCTCCTCATATTTTTGACACCTTTTGAAGCTCTTCATATTTTTCCCACATTTTCAGGCTCTTCATGTTTTTCGACACAGCTTCATGCTCCTCCTATTTTTCAGACCGTTTCATTCTCCTCATATTTTTGACACCTTTTGAAGCTCTTCATATTTTTCACACATTTTCAGGCTCTTCATGTTTTTGAACATCGCTTCATGCTCCTCCTATTTTTCAGAGAGTTTCATGCTCCTCATGTATTTCACACCTTTTGAAGCTCTTCATATTTTTCACACATTTTCAGGCTCTTCATGTTTTTGACCATCGCTTCATGCTCCTCCTATTTTTCAGACCGTTTCATGCTCCTCATATTTTTGACACCTTTTGAAGCTCTTCATATTTTTCACAACATTTCAGGCTCTTCATGTTTTTCAACACCGCTTCATGCACGTCCTATTTTTCAGACCGTTTCATGCTCATCTCATTTTTGACACCTTTTGAAGTTTTTCATATTTCTCACAACTTTTCAGGCTCTTCATGTTTTTGAACACCGCTTCATGCTAATCCTATTTTTCAAACCATATCATGCTCCTCATATTTTTCACACATTTTGAAGCTCTTCATATATTTCACACCTTTTCAGGCTCTTCCTGTTTTTGAACACCACTTCATTCTCCTTCTCTTTTTCAGAGAGTTTTATGCTCCTCATGTATTTCACACCTTTTGAAGCTCTTCATATTTTTCACACCTTTTCAGGCTCTTCATATTTTTCAACACCGCTTCATGCTGCTCATATTTTTCAGACCGTTTCATGCTCCTCATATTTTTGACACCTTTTGAAGCTCTTCATTTTTTGCTCGCCTTTTAAGGCTCTTCATATTTTTCAACACCGCTTCATGCTGCTCATATTTTTCAGACCGTTTCATGCTCCTCATATTTTTGACACCTTTTGAAGCTCTTCATATTTTTCACACGTTTTCAGTCTATTCATTTTTTTGAACACCATTTCAGGCTCCTCCTATTTTTCAGAGAGTTTCCTGCTCCTCATGTATTTCACACCTTTGAAAGCTCTTCATATTTTTCAAAGATTTTGAAGCTCTTCATATTTTTCACACCTTTTCAGGCTCTTCATGTTTTTCAACACCGCTTCATGCTGCTCATATTTTTCAGACCGTTTCATGCTCATCTCATTTTTGACACCTTTTGAAGCTCTTCATATTTTTCACACGTTTTCAGCTCTTCATGTTTTTGACCACCGTTTCATGCTCCTCCTATTTTTCAGACCGTTTCATGCTCCTCATATTTTTGACACCTTTTGAAGCTCTTCATATTTTTCACACCTTTTCAGGCTCTTCATGTTTTTGAACACCGCTTCATGATCCTCCTGTTTTTCAGACCGTTTCATGCTCTTCATATTTGTGAAACATTTTGAAGCTCTTCATATTTTTCACACCTTTTCAGGCTCTTCATGTTTTTCACCACCACTTCACGCTCCTCCTATATTTCAGACCGTATCATGCTCATCTCATTTTTGTCACCTTTGAAGCTCTTTATTTTTTTCACACCTTTTGAAGCTCTTCATATTTTTCACACGTTTTTTGCTCTTCATATTTTTCAACACCGTTTCATGCTGCTTCTATTTTTCAGTCCGTTTCATGCTCCTCATATATTTCACACCTTTTGAAGCTCTTCATATTTTTCACACCTTTTCAGGATCTTCATGTTTTGGAACACAGCTTCATGCTCCTCCTATTTATCAGACCGTTTCATGCTCCTCATATTTTTGACACCTTTTGAAGCTCTTTATATTTTTCAAAGTTTTTCAGGCTCTTCATTATTTTCAACACCGTTTCATGTTATTCCTATTTTTCAGACCGTTTAATGCTCATCTCATTTTTGACACCTTTTGAAGCTCTTCATATTTTTCACACCTTTTCAGGCTCTTCATGATTTTGGACACCGTTTCATGCTCCTCCTATTTTTCAGACCGTTTCATGCTCCTCATATTTATGACACCTTTTGAAGCTCTTCATATTTTTCACCCCTTTTCATGCTCTTCATGTTTCTGAAAACCGCTTCATGATCCTCCTATTTTTCAGAACGTTTCATGCTCCTCATATATTTCACACCTTTTGAAGCTCTTCATATTTTTCACATCATTGAAGCTCTTCATATTTTTCACGCCTTTTCAGGCTCTTCATGATTTTCAACACCGCTTCATGCTCCTCGTATTTTTCGGACCGTTTTATGCTCATCTCATTTTTGACACCTTTTGAAGCTCTTCATATTTTTCACACCTTTTGAAGCTCTTCATATTTTTCATATGTTTGAAGCTCTTCATATTTTCACACGTTTTCAGACTCTTCATGTTTTTCAACACCGCTTCATGCCCCTGCTATTTTTCAGACAGTTTCATGCTCCTCATATTTTTGACAGGTTTTGAGGCTTTTCATATTTTTCACACCTTTTCAGGCTCTTAATGTTTTTGAACACCGTTTCATAATCCGCCTATTTTTAAGACCGTTTCATGCTCCTCATATTTTTGACACCTTTAGAACCTCTTCATATTTTACACAGCTTTTCAGGCTCTTCATGTTTTTCAACACCGCTTCATGTTCCTCCTCTTTTTCAGAACGTTTCATGCTCCTCATATATTTGACACCTTTTGAAGCTCTTGATATTTCTCACACCTTTTCAGGTTCTTCATGTTTTTCAACACCGCTTCATGCTCCTCCTATTTTTCAGACCGTTTCATGCTCATCTCATTTTTGACACCTTTTGAAGCTCCTCATATTTTTCACATCTTTTGAAGCTCTTCATATTTTTCACACCTTTTCAGGCTCTTCATGTTTTTGAACACCGCTTCATGATCCTCCTGTTTTTCAGACCGTATCATGCTCATCTCATTTTTGTCACCTTTGAAGCTCTTTATATTTTTCACACCTTTTGAAGCTCTTTATATTTTTCACACCTTTTCAGGCTCTTCATGTTTTTGATCACCGTTTCATGCTCCTCCTATTTTTCAGACCGTTTCATGCTCCTCATAATTTTGACACCTTATGAAGCTCTTCATATTTTTCACACCTTTTCTGGCTCTTCATGTTTTTGAACACCGCTTCATGATCCTCCTGATTTTCAGACCGTTTCATGCTCTTCATATTTTTGAAACATTTTGAAGCTCTTCATATTTTTCACACCTTTTCAGGCTCTTCATGTTTTTCACCACCACTTCATTCTCCTCCTATTTTTCAGACCGTTTCATGCTCATCTCATTTTTGTCACCTTTGAAGCTCTTTATATTTTTCACACCTTTTGAAGCTCTTCATATTTTTCACACTTTTTCAGGCTCTTCATAGTTTTCAACACCGTTTCATGCTGCTTCTATTTTTCAGATCGTTTATGCTCCTCATATTTTTGACACCTTTAGAAGCTCTTCATATTTTTCAAACCTTTTCAGGTTCTTCATGTTTTTGATCACCGTTTGATGCTCCTCCTATTTTTCAGACCGTTTCGTGCTCCTCATATTTTTGACACATTTTGAAGCTGTTCATATTTTTCACACCTTTTCAGGCTCTTCATGTTTTTGAACACCGCTTCATGATCCTCCTATTTTTCAGACCGTTTCATGCTCCTCATATTTTTGACAGTTTTTGAGCTCTTCATATTTTTCACACCTTTTCAGGCTCTTCATGTTTTTGAACACCGCTTCATGCTACTCCTATTTTTCAGATCGTTTATGCTCCTCATATTTTTGACACCTTTAGAAGATCTTCATATTTTTCAAACCTTTTCAGGTTCTTCATGTTTTTGATCACCGTTTCATGCTCCTCCTATTTTTCAGACCGTTTCATGCTCCTCATATTTTTGACACATTTTGAAGCTGTTCATATTTTTCACACCTTTTCAGGCTCTTCATGTTTTTGAACACCGCTTCATGATCCTCCTATTTTTCAGACCGTTTCATACTTCTCATATTTTTGACACATTTAGAAGCTCTTCATTTTTTTCACACCTTTTCAGGCTCTTCATGTTTTTTGACACAGCTTCATGATCCTCCTATTTTTCAGACCGTTTCATGTTCATCTCATTTTTTACACCTTTTGAAGCTTTTCATATTTTTCACACATTTTCAGGCTCTTCATATTTTTCCACACCACTTCATGCTTCTCCTATTTTTCAGCCCGTTTCATGCTCCTCATGTATTTCACACCTTTTGAAGCTCTCCATATTTTTCACAGCTTTTCAGGCTCTTCATGTTTTTCCACAGCACTTCATGCTTCTCTTATTTTTCAGCCGGTTTCATGCTCCTCATGTATTTCACACCTTTTGAAGCTCTTCATATTTTTCACACCTTTTCAGGCTCTTCATGTTTTTGATCACCGTTTCATGCTCCTCCTATTTTTCAGACCGTTTCATGCTCCTCATATTTTTGACACCTTTTGAAGCTCTTCATATTTTTCACACCTTTTCAGGCTCTTCATGTTCTTGAACACCGCTTCATGATCCTCCTGATTTTCAGACCGTTTCATGCTCTTCATATTTTTGAAACATTTTGAAGCTCTTCATATTTTTCACACCTTTTCAGGCTCTTCATGTTTTTCACCAGCACTTCATTCTCCTCCTAATTTTCAGACCGTTTCATGCTCATCTCATTTTTGTCACCTTTGAAGCTCTTTATATTTTTCACACCTTTTGAAGCTCTTCATATTTTTCACACCTTTTCAGGCTCTTCATATTTTTCAACACCTTTTCATGCTGCTTCTATTTTTCAGACCGTTTCATGCTCCTCATATTTTTCACACCTTTTGAAGCTCTTCATATTTTTCACACCTTTCAGGCTCTTCATGTTTTTGAACACAGCTTCATGCTCCACCTATTTATCAGACCGTTTCATGCTCCTCATATTTTTGACACCTTTTGAAGCTCTTTATATTTTTCACATTATTTCAGGCTCTTCATGATTTTCAACACCGTTTCATGTTATTCCTATTCTTCAGACCGTTTAATGCTCATTATCATTTTTGACACCTTTTGAAGCTCTTCATATTTTCCACACCTTTTCAGGCTCTTCATGTGTTTGATCACCTTTTCATGCTTCTTCTATTTTTCAGATCGTTTCATGCTCCTCATATTTTTGACACTTTTTGAGCTCTTCATATTTTTCACACCTTTTCAGGCTCTTCATGTTTTTGAACACCGCTTCATGCTACTCCTATTTTTCAGATCGTTTATGCTCCTCATATTTTTGACACCTTTAGAAGCTCTTCATATTTTTCAAACCTTTTCAGGCTCTTCATGTTTTTGATCACCGTTTCATGCTCCTCCTATTTTTCAGACCGTTTCATGCTCCTCATATTTTTGACACCTTTTGAAGCTCTTCATATTTTTCACACCTTTTCAGGCTCTTCATGTTTTTGAACACCGCTTCATAATCCTCCTGTTTTTCAGACCGTTTCATGCTCTTCATATTTGTGAAACATTTTGAAGCTCTTCATATTTTTCACACCTTTTCAGGCTCTTCATGTTTTTGAACACAGCTTCATGCTCCACCTATTAATCAGACCGTTTCATGCTCCTCATATTTTTGACACCTTTTGCAGCTCTTTATATTTTTCACACTATTTCAGGCTCTTCATGATTTTCAACACCGTTTCATGTTATTCCAATTTTTCCGACCGTTTAATGCTAATCTCATTTTTGACACCTTTTGAAGCTTTTCATATTTTTCACAACTTTTCAGGCTCTTCATGTTTTTGAACACCGCTTCATGCTCCTCCTATTTTTCAGAGCGTTTCATGCTCCTCATATTTTTGACACTTTTTGAGCTCTTCATATTTTTCACACCTTTTCAGGCTCTTCATGTTTTTGATCACCGTTTCATGCTCCTTCTATTTTTCAGATCGTTTCATGCTCATCATATTTTTGACACTTTTTGAGCTCTTCATATTTTTCACACCTTTTCAGGCTCTTCATGTTTTTGAACACCGCTTCATGATCCTCCTATTTTTCAGACCGTTTCATGCTCCTCATATTTTTGACACATTTAGAAGCTCTTCATTTTTTTCACACCTTTTCAGGCTCTTCATGTTTTTCGACACAGCTTCATGATCCTCCTATTTTTCAGACCATTTCATTCTCCTCATATTTTTGACACCTTTTGAAGCTCTTCATATATTTCACAATTTTTCAGTCTCTTCTTTTTTTTTCAACAGGACTTCATGCTCCTCCTATTTTTCAGACCGTTTCATGCTCTTCATATTTTTGAAACATTTTGAAGCTCTTCATATTTTTCACTCCTTTTCAGGCTCTTCATGTTTTTGAACACCGCCTCATGCTCCTCCTATTTTTCAGAACGTTTCATGCTCCTCATATTTTTCACAGTTTTTGAAGCTCTTCATATTTTGCACACCTTTTCAAGCCCTTCATGATTTTCAACACAGCTTTATGCTCCTCCTATTTTTCAGACCGTTTCATGCTCCTAATATTTTGACACCTTTTGAAGCTCTTCATATATTTCACACCTTTTCAGGCTCTTCATGTTTTTGAACACCGCTTCATGCTCCTCTTATTTTTCAGACCGTTTTTTGCTCCTCATATTTTTAACACCTTTTTAAGCTTTTCATATTTTTCACACCTTTTCAGGCTCTTCAAGTTTTTCAACACCACTTCATGCTCCTCCTTTTTTGCAGACCTTTTCATGCTCCTCATATATTTGACACCTTTTGATCCTCTTCATATTTTTCACACCTTTTCAGGCTCTTCATTTTTCAACACCGCTTCATGCTCCTCCTATTTTTCAGACCGTTTCATGCTCATGTCATTTTTGACACCTTTTGAAGCTTTTCATATTTTTCACAACTTTTCAGGCTCTTCATGTCTTTCAACACCGTTTCAGGCTCCTCCTATTTTTCAGACCGTTTCATGCTCATCTCAATTTTGACACCTTTTGAAGCTCTTCATAATTTTCACACATTTTCAGGCTCTTCATGTTTTTGAACACTGCTTCATGCTCCTCGTATTTTTCAGATCGTTTCATGCTCCTCATATTTTTGACACTTTTTGAGCTCTTCATATTTTTCACACCTTTTCAGGCTCTTCATGTTTTTGAACACCGCTTCATGATCCTCCTGATTTTCAGACCGTTTCATGCTCTTCATATTTTTGAAACATTTTGAAGCTCTTCATATTTTTCACACCTTTTCAGGCTCTTCATGTTTTTCACCACCACTTCATTCTCCTCCTATTTTTCAGACCGTTTCATGCTCATCTCATTTTTGTCACCTTTGAAGCTCTTTATATTTTTCACACCTTTTGAAGCTCCTCATATTTTTCACACGTTTTCAGGCTCTTCATATTTTTCAACACCGTTTCATGCTGCTTCTATTTTTCAGACCGTTTCATGCTCCTCATATTTTTCACACCTTTTGAAGCTCTTCATATTTTTCACACCTTTTCAGGCTCTTCATGTTTTTGAACACAGCTTCATGCTCCACCTATTTATCAGACCGTTTCATGCTCCTCATATTTTTGACACCTTTTGCAGCTCTTTATATTTTTCACATTATTTCAGGCTCTTCATGATATTCAACACCGTTTCATGTTATTCCTATTTTTCAGACCGTTTAATGCACATCTCATTTTTGACACCTTTTGAAGCTTTTCATAATTTTCACAACTTTTCAGGCTCTTCATGTTTTTGAACACCGCTTGATGCTCCTCCTATTTTTCAGAGAGTTTCATGCTCCTCATGTATTTCACACCTTTTGAAGCTCTTCATATTTTCCACACCTTTTCATGCTCTTCATGTTTTTGAACACAGCTTCATGCTACTCCTATTTTTCAGATCGTTTATGCTCCTCATATTTTTGACACCTTTAGAAGCTCTTCATATTTTTCAAACCTTTTCAGGCTCTTCATGTTTTTGATCACCGTTTCATGCTCCTCCTATTTTTCAGACCGTTTCATGCTCCTCATATTTTTGACACCTTTTGCAGCTCTTCATATTTTTCACACCTTTTCAGGCTCTTCATGTTTTTGAACACCGCTTCATGATCCTCCTGTTTTTCAGACCGTTTCATGCTCTTCATGTTTGTGAAACATTTTGAAGCTCTTCATATTTTTCACACCTTTTCAGGCTCTTCATGTTTTTGAACACAGCTTCATGCTCCACCTATTTATCAGACCGTTTCATGCTCCTCATATTTTTGACACCATTTGCAGCTCTTTATATTTTTCACACTATTTCAGGCTCTTCATGATTTTCAACACCGTTTCATGTTATTCCTATTTTTCCGACCGTTTAATGCTAATCTCATTTTTGACACCTTTTGAAGCTTTTCATATTTTTCACAACTTTTCAGGCTCTTCATGTTTTTGAACACCGCTTCATGCTCCTCCTATTTTTCAGAGCGTTTCATGCTCCTCATATTTTTGACACTTTTTGAGCTCTTCATATTTTTCACACCTTTTCAGGCTCTTCATGTTTTTGAACTCCGCTTCATGCTCCTCCTATTTTTTCGACAGTATCATGCTCCTCATATTTTTCACACCTTTTGAAGCTCTTCATATTTTTCTCACCTTTTCAGGCTCTTCATGTTTTTGAACAGCATTTCATGCTCCTCCTATTTTTCAGAGAGTTTCATGCTCCTCATGTATTTCACACCTTTTGAAGCTCTTCATATTTTTCACACCTTTTCAGGCTCTTCATGTTTTTCCACACCACTTCATGCTTCTCCTATTTTTCATCCGTTTCATGCTCATCTCAATTTTGAAACCATTTGAAGCTTTTCATATTTTTCACAACTTTTCAGGCTCTTCATGTTTTTGAACACCGCTTCATGCTCCTCCTATTTTTCAGACCGTTTCCTGCTCCTCATATTTTTGACACTTTTTGAAGCTCTTCATATTTTTCACACCTTTTCAGACTCTTCATGTTTTTCAACACCGCTTCATGCTCCTCCTTTTTTTCAGACCGTTTCATGCTCCTCATGTATTTCACACCTTTTGAAGCTCTTCATATTTTTCACACCTTTTCAGGCTCTTCATGTTTTTGAACACCGCTTCATGCTCCTCCTATTTTTCAGACCGTTTCATCCTCCTCATGTATTTCACACCTTTTGAAGCTCTTCATATTTTTCACACCTTTTCAGGCTCTTCATGTTTTTCCACACCAGTTCATGCTTCTCCTATTTTTCATCCGTTTCATGCTCATCTCAATTTTGACACCATTTGAAGCTTTTCATATTTTTCACAACTTTTCAGGCTCTTCATGTTTTTGAACACCGCTTCATGCTCCTCCTATTTTTCAGACCATTTCATGCTCCTCATATTTTCCACACCTTTTGAAGCTCTTCATATTTTTGCCACCTTTTCAGGCTCTTCATGTTTTTCCACACCAGTTCATGCTCCTCCTATTTTTCAGACCATTCATGCTCCTCATATTTTTGAAACCTTTAGAAACTCTTCATATTTTTCCCACCTTTTCCGGCTCTTCATGTTTTTCAACACCGCTTCATGCTCCTCCTATTTTTCAGATCGTTTCATGCTCCTCATATTTGACACCTTTTGAAGCTCTTCATATTTTTCACACCTTTTCAGGCTCTTCATGTTTTTGAACACTTCTTCTTGCTCCTCCTCTTTTTCAAACCCTTTCATGCTTCTCATATTTTTGACATCTTTTAAAGCTCTTCATATTTTTCACACCTTTTCAGGCTCTTCATGTTTTTCAACACCACTTCATGCTCCTCCTATTTTTGAGACCGTTTCATGCTCCTCATATTTCTGACACCTTTAGAAACTCTTCATATTTTTCACACCTTTTCAGGCTCTTCATGTTTTTTAACACCTCTTCATACTCCTCCTATTTTTCAGACCGTTTCATTCTCCTCATATTTTTGACACCTTTTCAAGCTCTTCATATATTTCACACCCTTTCAGGTTCTACATTTTTTTCAACACCACTTCATGCTCCTCCTATTTTTCAGAGCGTTTCATGCTCCTCATCTTTTTGATAGCTTTTGAAGCTCTTCATATATTTCACACATTTTCAGGCTCTTCATGTTTTTCAACACTGCTTCATGCTCGTCCTATTTTTCAGAATTTTTCATGCTCCTCAAATTTTTGACACCTTTTGAAGCTCTTCATATTTTTCACACCTTTTCAGGCTTTTCATGTTTTTTTGAACACCGCTTCATGCTCCTCCTATTTTCAGACCGTTTCATGCTCCTCTCATTTTTGACACCTTTTGAAGATTTGCATTTCTTTACACACCTATTCAGGCCTTTCATGTTTTTGAACACTGCTTCATGCTCCTCCTATTTTTCAGACCGTATCATGCTCCTCATATTTTTCACACATTTTGAAGCTCTTCATATTTTTCACACCTTTTCAGGCTCTTCATTTTTTTCAACACTACTTGTTGCTCCTCCTATTTTTTAGACCTTTTCATGCTCATCTAATTTTTGACACTTTTGAAGATCTTCATATTTTTTACACCTTTTGAAGCTCCTCATATTTTTCACACATTTTGAAGCTCTTCATATTTTTCTCACCTTTTCAGGCTCTTCATGATTTTCATCACCGCTTCATGCTCCTCCTATTTTTCAGACCGTTTCATGCTCATCTCATTTTTGACACCTTTTGAAGCTCTTCCTATTTTTTACAGGTTTTCAGGCTCTTCATGTTTTTCAACACTGCTTCATGCTCCTCCTATTTTTCCGACCGTTTCATGCTCATCTCATTTTGACATCTTTTGAAGCTCTTCATATTTTTCACACCTTTTGAAGCTCTTCATATTTTTCACATTTATGAATCTCTTCATATTTTCCACACGTTTTCAGACAATTCATGTTTTTCAACATCGCTTCATGCTCCTCCTATTTTTCAGACCGTTTCATGCTCCTCATAATTTTGACACCTTTTGAAGCTTTAATATTTTTAACACCTTTTCAGGCTCTTCATCTTTTTCAACACCACTTCATGCTCCTCCTTTTTTGCAGACCGTTTCATGCTACTCATATTTTTAACACCTTTTGAAGCTCTTCATATTTCTCACACCTTTTCAGGCTCTTCATGTTTTTCAACAACGCTTCATGCTCCTCCGATTTTTCAGACCGTTTCATGCTCCTCATATTTTTGACACCTTTTGAAGCTCTTCATATTTTTCACACCTTTTCAGGCTCTTCATGTTTTTTAACACCTCTTCATACTCCTCCTATTTTTCAGACCGTTTCATTCTCCTCATATTTTTGACACCTTTTCAAGCTCTTCATATATTTCACACCCTTTCAGGTTCTTCATTTTTTTCAACACCACTTCATGCTCCTCCTATTTTTCAGAGCGTTTCATGCTCCTCATATTTTTGACACCTTTTGCAGCTCTTCATATTTTTCACACCTTTTCAGGCTCTTCATGTTTTTGAACACCGCTTCATGATCCTCCTGTTTTTCAGACCGTTTCATGCTCTTCATGTTTGTGAAACATTTTGAAGCTCTTCATATTTTTCACACCTTTTCAGGCTCTTCATGTTTTTGAACACAGCTTCATGCTCCACCTATTTATCAGACCGTTTCATGCTCCTCATATTTTTGACACCATTTGCAGCTCTTTATATTTTTCACACTATTTCAGGCTCTTCATGATTTTCAACACCGTTTCATGTTATTCCTATTTTTCCGACCGTTTAATGCTAATCTCATTTTTGACACCTTTTGAAGCTTTTCATATTTTTCACAACTTTTCAGGCTCTTCATGTTTTTGAACACCGCTTCATGCTCCTCCTATTTTTCAGAGCGTTTCATGCTCCTCATATTTTTGACACTTTTTGAGCTCTTCATATTTTTCACACCTTTTCAGGCTCTTCATGTTTTTGAACTCCGCTTCATGCTCCTCCTATTTTTTCGACAGTATCATGCTCCTCATATTTTTCACACCTTTTGAAGCTCTTCATATTTTTCTCACCTTTTCAGGCTCTTCATGTTTTTGAACAGCATTTCATGCTCCTCCTATTTTTCAGAGAGTTTCATGCTCCTCATGTATTTCACACCTTTTGAAGCTCTTCATATTTTTCACACCTTTTCAGGCTCTTCATGTTTTTCCACACCACTTCATGCTTCTCCTATTTTTCATCCGTTTCATGCTCATCTCAATTTTGAAACCATTTGAAGCTTTTCATATTTTTCACAACTTTTCAGGCTCTTCATGTTTTTGAACACCGCTTCATGCTCCTCCTATTTTTCAGACCGTTTCCTGCTCCTCATATTTTTGACACTTTTTGAAGCTCTTCATATTTTTCACACCTTTTCAGACTCTTCATGTTTTTCAACACCGCTTCATGCTCCTCCTTTTTTTCAGACCGTTTCATGCTCCTCATGTATTTCACACCTTTTGAAGCTCTTCATATTTTTCACACCTTTTCAGGCTCTTCATGTTTTTGAACACCGCTTCATGCTCCTCCTATTTTTCAGACCGTTTCATCCTCCTCATGTATTTCACACCTTTTGAAGCTCTTCATATTTTTCACACCTTTTCAGGCTCTTCATGTTTTTCCACACCAGTTCATGCTTCTCCTATTTTTCATCCGTTTCATGCTCATCTCAATTTTGACACCATTTGAAGCTTTTCATATTTTTCACAACTTTTCAGGGCTTCATGTTTTTGAACACCGCTTCATGCTCCTCCTATTTTTCAGACCATTTCATGCTCCTCATATTTTCCACACCTTTTGAAGCTCTTCATATTTTTGCCACCTTTTCAGGCTCTTCATGTTTTTCCACACCAGTTCATGCTCCTCCTATTTTTCAGACCATTCATGCTCCTCATATTTTTGAAACCTTTAGAAACTCTTCATATTTTTCCCACCTTTTCCGGCTCTTCATGTTTTTCAACACCGCTTCATGCTCCTCCTATTTTTCAGATCGTTTCATGCTCCTCATATTTGACACCTTTTGAAGCTCTTCATATTTTTCACACCTTTTCAGGCTCTTCATGTTTTTGAACACTTCTTCTTGCTCCTCCTCTTTTTCAAACCCTTTCATGCTTCTCATATTTTTGACATCTTTTAAAGCTCTTCATATTTTTCACACCTTTTCAGGCTCTTCATGTTTTTCAACACCACTTCATGCTCCTCCTATTTTTGAGACCGTTTCATGCTCCTCATATTTCTGACACCTTTAGAAACTCTTCATATTTTTCACACCTTTTCAGGCTCTTCATGTTTTTTAACACCTCTTCATACTCCTCCTATTTTTCAGACCGTTTCATTCTCCTCATATTTTTGACACCTTTTCAAGCTCTTCATATATTTCACACCCTTTCAGGTTCTACATTTTTTTCAACACCACTTCATGCTCCTCCTATTTTTCAGAGCGTTTCATGCTCCTCATCTTTTTGATAGCTTTTGAAGCTCTTCATATATTTCACACATTTTCAGGCTCTTCATGTTTTTCAACACTGCTTCATGCTCGTCCTATTTTTCAGAATTTTTCATGCTCCTCAAATTTTTGACACCTTTTGAAGCTCTTCATATTTTTCACACCTTTTCAGGCTTTTCATGTTTTTTTGAACACCGCTTCATGCTCCTCCTATTTTCAGACCGTTTCATGCTCCTCTCATTTTTGACACCTTTTGAAGATTTGCATTTCTTTACACACCTATTCAGGCCTTTCATGTTTTTGAACACTGCTTCATGCTCCTCCTATTTTTCAGACCGTATCATGCTCCTCATATTTTTCACACATTTTGAAGCTCTTCATATTTTTCACACCTTTTCAGGCTCTTCATTTTTTTCAACACTACTTGTTGCTCCTCCTATTTTTTAGACCTTTTCATGCTCATCTAATTTTTGACACTTTTGAAGATCTTCATATTTTTTACACCTTTTGAAGCTCCTCATATTTTTCACACATTTTGAAGCTCTTCATATTTTTCTCACCTTTTCAGGCTCTTCATGATTTTCATCACCGCTTCATGCTCCTCCTATTTTTCAGACCGTTTCATGCTCATCTCATTTTTGACACCTTTTGAAGCTCTTCCTATTTTTTACAGGTTTTCAGGCTCTTCATGTTTTTCAACACTGCTTCATGCTCCTCCTATTTTTCCGACCGTTTCATGCTCATCTCATTTTGACATCTTTTGAAGCTCTTCATATTTTTCACACCTTTTGAAGCTCTTCATATTTTTCACATTTATGAATCTCTTCATATTTTCCACACGTTTTCAGACAATTCATGTTTTTCAACATCGCTTCATGCTCCTCCTATTTTTCAGACCGTTTCATGCTCCTCATAATTTTGACACCTTTTGAAGCTTTAATATTTTTAACACCTTTTCAGGCTCTTCATCTTTTTCAACACCACTTCATGCTCCTCCTTTTTTGCAGACCGTTTCATGCTACTCATATTTTTAACACCTTTTGAAGCTCTTCATATTTCTCACACCTTTTCAGGCTCTTCATGTTTTTCAACAACGCTTCATGCTCCTCCGATTTTTCAGACCGTTTCATGCTCCTCATATTTTTGACACCTTTTGAAGCTCTTCATATTTTTCACACCTTTTCAGGCTCTTCATGTTTTTTAACACCTCTTCATACTCCTCCTATTTTTCAGACCGTTTCATTCTCCTCATATTTTTGACACCTTTTCAAGCTCTTCATATATTTCACACCCTTTCAGGTTCTTCATTTTTTTCAACACCACTTCATGCTCCTCCTATTTTTCAGAGCGTTTCATGCTCCTCATCTTTTTGATAGCTTTTGAAGCTCTTCATATATTTCACACATTTTCAGGCTCTTCATGTTTTTCAACACTGCTTCATGCTCGTCCTATTTTTCAGAACGTTTCATGCTCCTCAAATTTTTGACACCTTTTGAAGCTCTTCATATTTTTCACACCTTTTCAGGCTTTTCATGTTTTTTTGAACACCGCTTCATGTTCCTCCTATTTTTCAGACCGTTTCATGCTCCTCATATTTTTGACACCTTTTGAAGCTCTTCATATATTTCACAACTTTTCAGGCTCTTCATATTTTTGAACACCGCTTCATGCTCCTCCTATTTTCAGACCGTTTCATGCTCCTCTCATTTTTGACACCTTTTGAAGATTTGCATTTCTTTACACACCTATTCAGGCCTTTCATGTTTTTGAACACTGCTTCATGCTCCTCCTATTTTTCAGACCGTATCATGCTCCTCATATTTTTCACACATGTTGAAGCTCTTCATATTTTTCACACCTTTTCAGGCTCTTCATTTTTTTCAACACTACTTGTTGCTCCTCCTATTTTTTAGACCTTTTCATGCTCATCTAATTTTTGACACTTTTGAAGATCTTCATATTTTTTACACCTTTTGAAGCTCCTCATATTTTTCACACATTTTGAAGCTCTTCATATTTTTCTCACCTTTTCAGGCTCTTCATGATTTTCATCACCGCTTCATGCTCCTCCTATTTTTCAGACCGTTTCATGCTCATCTCATTTTTGACACCTTTTGAAGCTCTTCCTATTTTTTACAGGTTTTCAGGCTCTTCATGTTTTTCAACACTGCTTCATGCTCCTCCTATTTTTCCGACCGTTTCATGCTCATCTCATTTTGACATCTTTTGAAGCTCTTCATATTTTTCACACCTTTTGAAGCTCTTCATATTTTTCACATTTATGAATCTCTTCATATTTTCCACACGTTTTCAGACAATTCATGTTTTTCAACATCGCTTCATGCTCCTCCTATTTTTCAGACCGTTTCATGCTCCTCATAATTTTGACACCTTTTGAAGCTTTAATATTTTTAACACCTTTTCAGGCTCTTCATCTTTTTCAACACCACTTCATGCTCCTCCTATTTTTCAGACCGTTTCATGCTCATCTCATTTTTGACACCTTTTGAAGTTTTTCATATTTTTCACAACTTTTCAGGCTCTTCATGTTTTTGAACACCGCTTCACGCTAATCCTATTTTTCAAACCATATAATGCTCCTCATATTTTTCACACCTTTTGAAGCTCTTCATATATTTCACACCTTTTCAGGCTCTTCATGTTTCTGAACACCACTTCATGCTCCTTCTCTTTTTCAGAGAGTTTTATGCTCCTCATGTATTTCACACCTTTTGAAGCTCTTCATATTTTTCACACCTTTTCAGGCTCTTCATGTTTTTCAACACCACTTCATGCTGCTCATATTTTTCAGACCGTTTCATGCTCCTCATATTTTTTACACCTTTTGAAGCTCTTCATTTTTTTCACACGTTTTCAGTCTATTCATGTTTTTGAACACCATTTCAGGCTCCTCCTATTTTTCAGAGTGTTTCATGCTCCTCATGTATTTCACACCTTTGAAAGCTCTTCATATTTTTCAAAGATTTTGAAGCTCTTCATATTTTTCACACCTTTTCAGGCTCTTCATGTTTTTCAACACCGTTTCATGCTCCCCCTATTTTTCAAACCGTTTCATGTTCCTCATAATTTTGAAACCTTTTGAAGATCTTCATAATTTTCACACATTTTCAGGCTCTTCATGTGTTTCAACACCGCTTCATGTTCCTCCTATTTTTCAGACCGTTTCATGCTCCTCATATTTTTGACACCTTTTGAAGCTCTTCATATTTTTCACACCTTTTCA
The DNA here is from genome assembly GCF_033118175.1 of Dama dama. NCBI lineage: Eukaryota > Metazoa > Chordata > Mammalia > Artiodactyla > Cervidae > Dama > Dama dama. The sequence goes on along the minus strand of NC_083714.1, from coordinate 1,084,773 downwards.
GGCTTTTCATGTTTTTTTGAACACCGCTTCATGTTCCTCCTATTTTTCAGACCGTTTCATGCTCCTCATATTTTTGACACCTTTTGAAGCTCTTCATATATTTCACAACTTTTCAGGCTCTTCATATTTTTGAAGACCGCTTCATGCTCCTCCTATTTTCAGACCGTTTCATGCTCCTCTCATTTTTGACACCTTTTGAAGATTTGCATTTCTTTACACACCTATTCAGGCTCTTCATGTTTTTGAACACTGCTTCATGCTCCTCCTATTTTTCAGACCGTATCATGCTCCTCATATTTTTCACACATTTTGAAGCTCTTCATATTTTTCACACCTTTTCAGGCTCTTCATTTTATTCAACACTACTTGTTGCTCCTCCTATTTTTTAGACCTTTTCATGCTCATCTAATTTTTGACACTTTTGAAGCTCTTCATATTTTTTACACCTTTTGAAGCTCCTCATATTTTTCACACATTTTGAAGCTCTTCATATTTTTCTCACCTTTTCAGGCTCTTCATGATTTTCATCACCGCTTCATGCTCCTCCTATTTTTCAGACCGTTTCATGCTCATCTCATTTTTGACACCTTTTGAAGCTCTTCCTATTTTTTACAGGTTTTCAGGCTCTTCATGTTTTTCAACACTGCTTCATGCTCCTCCTATTTTTCCGACCGTTTCATGCTCATCTCATTTTGACATCTTTTGAAGCTCTTCATATTTTTCACACCTTTTGAAGCTCTTCATATTTTTCACATTTATGAATCTCTTCATATTTTCCACACGTTTTCAGACAATTCATGTTTTTCAACATCGCTTCATGCTCCTCCTATTTTTCAGACCGTTTCATGCTCCTCATAATTTTGACACCTTTTGAAGCTTTAATATTTTTAACACTTTTTCAGGCTCTTCATCTTTTTCAACACCACTTCATGCTCCTCCTTTTTTGCAGACCGTTTCATGCTACTCATATTTTTAACACCTTTTGAAGCTCTTCATATTTCTCACACCTTTTCAGGCTCTTCATGTTTTTCAACAACGCTTCATGCTCCTCCGATTTTTCAGACCGTTTCATGCTCCTCATATTTTTGACACCTTTTGAAGCTCTTCATGTTTTTCACACCTTTTCAGGCTCTTCATGTTTTTGAACACCGCTTCATGCTTCTCCTATTTTTCAGACCGTTTCATGCTCCTCATATTTTTGACACCTTTTGAAGCTCTTCATAATTTTCACAACTTTTCAGGCTCTTCATGTTTTTCAACACCGCTTCATGCACGTCCTATTTTTCAGACCATTTCATGCTCATCTCATTTTTGACACCTTTTGAAGTTTTTCATATTTTTCACAACTTTTCAGGCTCTTCATGTTTTTGAACACCGCTTCACGCTAATCCTATTTTTCAAACCATATAATGCTCCTCATATTTTTCACACCTTTTGAAGCTCTTCATATATTTCACACCTTTTCAGGCTCTTCATGTTTCTGAACACCACTTCATGCTCCTTCTCTTTTTCAGAGAGTTTTATGCTCCTCATGTATTTCACACCTTTTGAAGCTCTTCATATTTTTCACACCTTTTCAGGCTCTTCATGTTTTTCAACACCACTTCATGCTGCTCATATTTTTCAGACCGTTTCATGCTCCTCATATTTTTTACACCTTTTGAATCTCTTCATGTTTTTCACACCTTTTAAGGCTCTTCATGTTTTTCAACACCGCTTCATGCTGCTCATATTTTTCAGACCGTTTCATGCTCCTCATATTTTTGACACCTTTTGAAGCTCTTCATATTTTTCACACGTTTTCAGTCTATTCATGTTTTTGAACACCATTTCAGGCTCCTCCTATTTTTCAGAGTGTTTCATGCTCCTCATGTATTTCACACCTTTGAAAGCTCTTCATATTTTTCAAAGATTTTGAAGCTCTTCATATTTTTCACACCTTTTCAGGCTCTTCATGTTTTCAACACCGTTTCATGCTCCCCCTATTTTTCAAACCGTTTCATGTTCCTCATAATTTTGAAACCTTTTGAAGATCTTCATAATTTTCACACATTTTCAGGCTCTTCATGTGTTTGAACACCGCTTCATGTTCCTCCTATTTTTCAGACCGTTTCATGCTCCTCATATTTTTGACACCTTTTGAAGCTCTCATATTTTTCATACCTTTTGAAGCTCTTCATGTTTTTGAACACTGCTTCATGCTCCTCGTATTTTTCAGATCGTTTCATGCTCCTCATTTTTTGACACTTTTTGAGCTCTTCGTATTTTTCAAACCTTTTCAAGCTCTTCATGTTTTCGAACTCTGCTTCATGCTCCTCCAATTTTTCACACCGTTTCATGATCCTCATATTTTTGATACTTTTTGAGCTCTTCATATTTTTCACACATTTTCAGGCTCTTCATGTTTTTGATCACCGTTTCATGCTCCTCCTATTTTTCAGACCGTTTCATGCTCCTCATATTTTTGACACCTTTTGAAGCTCTTCATATTTTTCACACCTTTTCAGGCTCTTCGTGTTTTTGAACACCGCTTCAAGATCCTCTTGTTTTTCAGACCGTTTCATGCTCTTCATATTTGTGAAACATTTTGAAGCTCTTCATATTTTTCACACCTTTTCAGGCTCTTCATGTTTTTCACCACCACTTCACGCTCCTCCTATTTTTCAGACCGTATCATGCTCATCTCATTTTTGTCACCTTTGAAGCTCTTTATTTTTTTCACACCTTTTGAAGCTCTTCATATTTTTCACACGTTTTCATGCTCTTCATATTTTTCAACACCGTTTCATGCTGCTTCAATTTTTCAGTCCGTTTCATGCTCCTCATATTTTTCACAACTTTTGAAGCTCTTCATATTTTTCACACCTTTTCAGGATCTTCATGTTTTGGAACACAGCTTCATGCTCCTCCTATATATCAGACCGTTTCATGCTCCTCATATTTTAGACACCTTTTGAAGCTCTTTATATTTTTCACAGTTTTTCAGGCTCTTCATGATTTTCAACATCGTTTCATGTTATTCCTATTTTTCAGACCATTTCATGCTCATCTCATTTTTGACACCGTTTGAAGCTTTTCATATTTTTCACAACTTTTCAGGCTCTTCATGTTTTTGAACACCGCTTCATGCTCCTCCTATTTTTCAGAGAGTTTCATGCTCCTCATGTATTTCACAGCTTTTGAAGCTCTTCATATTTTCCACACCTTTTCAGGCTCTTCATGTTTTTGAACACCGCTTCATGCTTCTCCTATTTTTCAGACCGTTTCATGCTCCTCATATTTTTGACACCTTTTGAAGCTCTTCATATATTTCACAACTTTTCAGGCTCTTCATGTTTTTCAATACCGCTTCATGCACGTCCTATTTTTCAGACCGTTTCATGCTCATCTCATTTTTGACACCTTTTAAAGCTCTTCATATTTTTCACACATTTTCAGGCTCTTCATATTTTTCAACACCGCTTCATGCTCCTCCGATTTTTCAGACCGTTTCATGCTCCTCATATTTTTCACACCTTTTGAAGCCTTTCATATTTTTCACAACGTTTCAGGCTCTTCATGTTTTTGAACATCGCTTCAGGCTCCTCCTATTTTTCAGACCGTTTCATGCTCATCTCATTTTTGACACCTTTTGAAGCTTTTGATATTTTTCACAACTTTTCAGGCTCTTCATGTTTTTGAACACAGCTTCATGCTCCTCCTATTTTTCAGACCGTTTCATGCTCCTCATATTTTTCACACCTTTTGAAGCTCTTCATATTTTTCACACGTTTTCAGTCTATTCATGTTTTTGAACACCATTTCAGGCTCCTCCTATTTTTCAGAGAGTTTCATGCTCCTCATGTATTTCACACCTTTGAAAGCTCTTCATATTTTTCAAAGATTTTGAAGCTCTTCATATTTTTCACACCTTTTCAGGCTCTTCATGTTTTTCAACACCGTTTCATGCTCCTCCTATTTTTCAGACCGTTTCATGCTCCTCATATTTTTCACACCTTTTGAAGCTCTTCATATTTTTCACACCCTTTTAAGATCTTCATGTTTTTGAACACAGCTTCATGCTCCTCCTATTTTTCAGACCGTTTCATGCTCCTCATATTTTTGACAACTTTTGAAGCTCTTCATATTTTTCACACCTTTTCAGGCTCTTCATATTTTTGAACACAGCTTCATGCTCCTCCTATTTTTCAGACCGTTTCATGCTCCTCATATTTTTGACACCTTTTGAAGCTTTTCATATTTTTCACATCTTTTCAGGCTCTTCATGTTTTTCAACACCATTTCATGATCCTCCTATTTTTCAGACCGTTTCATGCTCATCTCATTTTTGACACCTTTTGAAGCTTTTCATATTTTTCACACATTTTCAGGCTCTTCATATTTTTCCACACCACTTCATGCTTCTCCTATTTTTCAGCCCGTTTCATGCTCCTCATGTTTTTGACATCTTTTGAAGCTCTTCATATTTTTCACACGTTTTCAGCTCTTAATGTTTTTCAACACCGCTTCATGCTCTTCCTATTTTTCAGACCGTTTCATGCTCATCTCATTTTTGACACCTTTGGAAGCTCTTCATATTTTTCACACGTTTTCAGCTCTTAATGTTTTTCAAAACCGCTTCATGCTCTTCCTATTTTTCAGACGGTTTCATGCTCATCTCAAGTTTGACACCTTTTGAAGCTCTTCATATTTTTCACACATTTTCAGGCTCTTCATGTTTTTGAACATCGCTTCATGCTCCTCCTATTTTTCAGAGAGTTTCATGCTCCTCATGTATTTCACACCTTTTGAAGCTCTTCATATTTTTCACACCTTTTCAGGCTCTTCATGTTTTTCAACACCGCTTATGCTCCTCCTATTTTTCAGACCGTTTCATGCTCATCTCATTTTTGACACCTTTTTAATCTCTTCATATCTTTCAAAACTTTTGAAGCTGTTCATATTTTTAATATTTTTGAAGCTCTTCATATTTTCACACGTTTTCAGACTCTTCATGTTTTTCAAAACCGCTTCATGCTCCTCCTATTTTTCAAACCGTATCATGCTCCTCATATTTTTGAAAACTTTTGAAGCTCTTCATATTTTTCACACCTTTTCAGGCTCTTCATGTTTTTGAACAATTCTTCATGCTCTTCCTGTTTTTCAGACCGTTTCATGCTCCTCATATTTTTGACACTTTTTGAAGCTCTTCATATTTTTCACTCATTTTCAGGCTCTTCATATTTTTCAACACCACTTCATGCTCCTCCTATTTTTGAGACCGTTTGGTGCTCCGCATATTTTTGACACCTTTAGGAACTCTTCATATTTTTCACACCTTTTCAGGCACTTCATGTTTTTTATCACTGCTTCATACTCGTCCTATTTTTCAGAACGTTTCATGCTCCTCATATTTTTGACACCTTTTGAAGCTCTTCATATTTTTCACACCTTTTCAGGCTTTTCATGTTTTTGAACACCGCTTCATGCTCCTCCTATTTTTCAGATTGTTTCATGCTCCTCATATTTTTGACACCTTTTGAAGCTCTTCATATTTTTCACACCTTTTCAGGCTCTTCATGTTTTTCAACACCGCTTCATGCTCGTCGTATTTTGCTGACCGTTTCATGCTCCTCATATTTTTGACACCTTTTGAAGCTCTTCAGATATTTCGCACCTTTCCAGGCTCTTCATTTTTTCAACACCACTTCATGCTCCTCCTATTTTTCAGATCGTTTCATGCTCATCTCATTTTAACACCGTTTGAAGCTCTTCATATTTTTGACAAATTTTGAAGGTCTTCATATTTTTCACACGTTTTCAGGCTCTTCATGATTTTCAAAACCGCTTCATGCTCCTCCTATTTTTCAGACCTTTTCATGCTCATCTCATTTTAACACCTTTTGAAGCTCTTCATATTTTTGACACCTTTTGAAGCTCTTCATATTTTTCACACCTTTTCAGGCTCTTAATGATTTTCAACACTGCTTCATGCTCCTCCTATTTTTCAGACCTTTTCATGCTCATCTCTTTTTTGACACCTTTTGAAGCTCTTCAGATTTTTCACACCTTTTGAAGCTCTTCATATTTTTCACATTTATGAATCTCTTCATATTTTCCACACGTTTTCAGACAATTCATGTTTTTCAACATCGCTTCATGCTCCTCCTATTTTTCAGACCGTTTCATTCTCCTCATATTTTTGACACCTTTTGAAGCTCTTCATATATTTCACACTTTTTCAGACTTTTCCTTTTTTTGAACACGACTTCATGCTCCTCCTATTTTTCAGACCGTTTCATGCTCATCTCATTTTGACATCTTTTGAAACTCTTCATATTTTTCACACCTTTTGAAGCTCTTCATATTTTTCACATTTATGAATCTCTTCATATTTTCCACACGTTTTCAGACAATTCATGTTTTTCAACATCACTTCATGTTATTCCTATTTTTCAGACCGTTTCATGCTCATCTCATTTTTGACACCTTTTGAAGCTTTTCATATTTTTCACACATTTTCAGGCTCTTCATATTTTTCCACACCACTTCATGCTTCTCCTATTTTTCAGCCCGTTTCATGCTCCTCATGTTTTGACATCTTTTGAAGCTCTTCATATTTTTCACACGTTTTCAGCTCTTAATGTTTTTCAACACCGCTTCATGCTCTTCCTATTTTTCAGACCGTTTCATGCTCATCTCATTTTTGACACCTTTGGAAGCTCTTCATATTTTTCACACGTTTTCAGCTCTTAATGTTTTTCAAAACCGCTTCATGCTCTTCCTATTTTTCAGACGGTTTCATGCTCATCTCAAGTTTGACACCTTTTGAAGCTCTTCATATTTTTCACACATTTTCAGGCTCTTCATGTTTTTGAACATCGCTTCATGCTCCTCCTATTTTTCAGAGAGTTTCATGCTCCTCATGTATTTCACACCTTTTGAAGCTCTTCATATTTTTCACACCTTTTCAGGCTCTTCATGTTTTTCAACACCGCTTATGCTCCTCCTATTTTTCAGACCGTTTCATGCTCATCTCATTTTTGACACCTTTTTAATCTCTTCATATCTTTCAAAACTTTTGAAGCTGTTCATATTTTTAATATTTTTGAAGCTCTTCATATTTTCACACGTTTTCAGACTCTTCATGTTTTTCAAAACCGCTTCATGCTCCTCCTATTTTTCAAACCGTATCATGCTCCTCATATTTTTGAAAACTTTTGAAGCTCTTCATATTTTTCACACCTTTTCAGGCTCTTCATGTTTTTGAACACTTCTTCATGCTCTTCCTCTTTTTCAGACCGTTTCATGCTCCTCATATTTTTGACACTTTTTGAAGCTCTTCATATTTTTCACTCATTTTCAGGCTCTTCATATTTTTCAACACCACTTCATGCTCCTCCTATTTTTGAGACCGTTTGGTGCTCCGCATATTTTTGACACCTTTAGGAACTCTTCATATTTTTCACACCTTTTCAGGCACTTCATGTTTTTTATCACTGCTTCATACTCGTCCTATTTTTCAGAACGTTTCATGCTCCTCATATTTTTGACACCTTTTGAAGCTCTTCATATTTTTCACACCTTTTCAGGCTTTTCATGTTTTTGAACACCGCTTCATGCTCCTCCTATTTTTCAGATTGTTTCATGCTCCTCATATTTTTGACACCTTTTGAAGCTCTTCATATTTTTCACACCTTTTCAGGCTCTTCATGTTTTTCAACACCGCTTCATGCTCGTCGTATTTTGCTGACCGTTTCATGCTCCTCATATTTTTGACACCTTTTGAAGCTCTTCAGATATTTCGCACCTTTCCAGGCTCTTCATTTTTTCAACACCACTTCATGCTCCTCCTATTTTTCAGATCGTTTCATGCTCATCTCATTTTAACACCGTTTGAAGCTCTTCATATTTTTGACAAATTTTGAAGGTCTTCATATTTTTCACACGTTTTCAGGCTCTTCATGATTTTCAAAACCGCTTCATGCTCCTCCTATTTTTCAGACCTTTTCATGCTCATCTCATTTTAACACCTTTTGAAGCTCTTCATATTTTTGACACCTTTTGAAGCTCTTCATATTTTTCACACCTTTTCAGGCTCTTAATGATTTTCAACACTGCTTCATGCTCCTCCTATTTTTCAGACCTTTTCATGCTCATCTCTTTTTTGACACCTTTTGAAGCTCTTCAGATTTTTCACACCTTTTGAAGCTCTTCATATTTTTCACATTTATGAATCTCTTCATATTTTCCACACGTTTTCAGACAATTCATGTTTTTCAACATCGCTTCATGCTCCTCCTATTTTTCAGACCGTTTCATTCTCCTCATATTTTTGACACCTTTTGAAGCTCTTCATATATTTCACACTTTTTCAGACTTTTCCTTTTTTTGAACACGACTTCATGCTCCTCCTATTTTTCAGACCGTTTCATGCTCATCTCATTTTGACATCTTTTGAAACTCTTCATATTTTTCACACCTTTTGAAGCTCTTCATATTTTTCACATTTATGAATCTCTTCATATTTTCCACACGTTTTCAGACAATTCATGTTTTTCAACATCACTTCATGTTATTCCTATTTTTCAGACCGTTTCATGCTACTCATATTTTTAACACCTTTTGAAGCTCTTCATATTTCTCACACCTTTTCAGGCTCTTCATGTTTTTCAACAACGCTTCATGCTCCTCCGATTTTTCAGACCGTTTCATGCTCCTCATATTTTTGACACCTTTTGAAGCTCTTCATATTTTTCACACCTTTTCAGGCTCTTCATGTTTTTGAACACCGCTTCATGCTTCTCCTATTTTTCAGAACTTTTCATGCTCCTCATATTATTGACACCTTTTGAAGCTCTTCATATTTTTCACAACTTTTCAGGCTCTTCATGTTTTTCAACACCGCTTCATGCACGTCCTATTTTTCAGACCGTTTCATGCTCATCTCATTTTTGACACCTTTTGAAGTTTTTAATATTTTTCACAACTTTTCAGGCTCTTCATGTTTTTGAACACCGCTTCATGCTAATCCTATTTTTCAAACCATATCATGCTCCTCATATTTTTCACACCTTTTGAAGCTCTTCATATATTTCACACCTTTTCAGGCTCTTCATGTTTTTGAACACCACTTCATGCTCCTTCTCTTTTTCAGAGAGTTTTATGCTCTTCATGTATTTCACACCTTTTGAAGCTCTTCATATTTTTCACACCTTTTCAGGCTCTTCATGTTTTTCAACACCGCTTCATGCTGCTCATATTTTTCAGACCGTTTCATGCTCCTCATATTTTTGACAACTTTTGAAGCTCTTCAATTTTTTCACACCTTTTAAGGCTCTTCATGTTTTTCAACACCGCTTCATGCTGCTCATATTTTTCAGACCGTTTCATGCTCCTCATATATTTGACACATTTTGAAGCTGTTCATATTTTTCACACCTTTTCAGGCTCTTCATGTTTTTGAACACCGCTTCATGATCCTCCTATTTTTCAGACCGTTTCATGCTCCTCATATTTTTGACACTTTTTGAGCTCTTCATATTTTTCACACCTTTTCAGGCTCTTCATGTTTTTGAACACCGCTTCATGCTACTCCTATTTTTCAGATCGTTTATGCTTCTCATATTTTTGACACCTTTAGAAGCTCTTCATATTTTTCAAACCTTTTCAGGTTCTTCATGTTTTTGATCACCGTTTCATGCTCCTCCTATTTTTCAGAGAGTTTCATGCTCCTCATGTATTTCACACCTTTTGAAGCTCTTCATATTTTGCACACCTTTTCAGGCTCTTCATGTGTTTGATCACCGTTTCATGCTTCTTCTATTTTTCAGATCGTTTCATGCTCCTCATACTTTTGACACTTTTTGAGCTCTTCATATTTTTCACACCTTTTCAGGCTCTTCATGTTTTTGAACACCGCTTCATGCTACTCCTATTTTTCAGATCGTTTATGCTCCTCATATTTTTGACACCTTTAGAAGCTCTTCATATTTTTCAAACCTTTTCTGGCTCTTCATGTTTTTGATCACCGTTTCATGCTCCTCCTATTTTTCAGACCGTTTCATGCTCCTCATATTTTTGACACCTTTTGAAGCTCTTCATATTTTTCACACCTTTTCAGGCTCTTCATGTTTTTGAACACCGCTTCATAATCCTCCTGTTTTTCAGACCGTTTCATGCTCTTCATATTTGTGAAACATTTTGAAGCTCTTCATATTTTTCACACCTTTTCAGGCTCTTCATGTTTTTGAACACAGCTTCATGCTCCACCTATTTATTAGACCGTTTCATGCTCCTCTTATTTTTGACACCTTTTGCAGCTCTTTATATTTTTCACACTATTTCAGGCTCTTCATGATTTTCAACACCGTTTCATGTTATTCCTATTTTTCCGACCGTTTAATGCTAATCTCATTTTTGACATCTTTTGAAGCTTTTCATATTTTTCACAACTTTTCAGGCTCTTCATGTTTTTGAACACCGCTTCATGCTCCTCCTATTTTTCAGAGCGTTTCATGCTCCTCATATTTTTGACACTTTTTGAGCTCTTCATATTTTTCACACCTTTTCAGGCTCTTCATGTTTTTGATCACCGTTTCATGCTCCTTCTATTTTTCAGATCGTTTCATGCTCATCATATTTTTGACACTTTTTGAGCTCTTCATATTTTTCACACCTTTTCAGGCTCTTCATGTTTTTGAACACCACTTCATGATCCTCCTATTTTTCAGACCGTTTCATGCTCCTCATATTTTTGACACATTTAGAAGCTCTTCACTTTTTTAACACCTTTTCAGGCTCTTCATGTTTTTCGACACAGCTTCATGATCCTCCTATTTTTCCGACCATTTCATTCTCCTCATATTTTTGACACCTTTTGAAGCTCTTCATATATTTCACACCTTTTCAGTCTCTTCTTTTTTTTTCAACACGACTTCATGCTCCTCCTATTTTTCAGACCGTTTCATGCTCCTAATATTTTGACACCTTTTGAAGCTCTTCATATATTTCACACCTTTTCAGGCTCTTCATGTTTTTGAACACCGCTTCATGCTCCTCTTATTTTTCAGACCGTTTTTTGCTCCTCATATTTTTAACACCTTTTTAAGCTTTTCATATTTTTCACACCTTTTCAGGCTCTTCAAGTTTTTCAACACCACTTCATGCTCCTTCTTTTTTGCAGACCGTTTCATGCTCCTCATATATTTGACACCTTTTGATCCTCTTCATATTTTTCACACCTTTTCAGGCTCTTCATTTTTCAACACCGCTTCATGCTCCTCCTATTTTTCAGACCGTTTCATGCTCATCTCATTTTTGACACCTTTTGAAGCTTTTCATATTTTTCACAACTTTTCAGGCTCTTCATGTGTTTCAACACCGTTTCAGGCTCCTCCTATTTTTCAGACCGTTTCATGCTCATCTCAATTTTGACACCTTTTGAAGCTCTTCATAATTTTCACACTTTTTCAGGCTCTTCATGTTTTTGAACACCGCTTCATGCTCCTCCTATTTTTCAGAGAGTTTCATGCTCCTCATGTATTTCACACCTTTTGAAGCTCTTCATATTTTTCACACCTTTTCAGGCTCTTCATGTTTTTGATCACCGTTTCATGCTCCTCCTATTTTTCAGACCGTTTCATGCTCCTCATATTTATGACACCTTTTGAAACTCTTCCTATTTTTCACACCTTTTCATGCTCTTCATGTTTCTGAAAACCGCTTCATGATCATCCTATTTTTCAGACCGTTTCATTCTCCTCATATATTTCACACCTTTTGAAGCTCTTCATATTTTTCACACCTTTTCTTGCTCTTCATGTTTCTAAAAACCGCTTCATGATCCTCCTATTTTTCAGACCGTTTCATTCTCCTCATATATTTCACACCTTTTGAAGCTCTTCATATTTTTCCCACCTTTTCAGGCTCTTCATGTTTTTGAACACTGCTTCATGCTCCTCGTATTTTTCAGATCGTTTCATGCTCCTCATATTTTTGACACTTTTTGAGCTCTTCATATTTTTCACACCTTTTCAGGCTCTTCATGTTTTTCACCACCACTTCATGCTCCTCCTATTTTTCAGACCGTTTCATGCTCATCTCATTTTTGTCACATTTGAAGCTCTTCATATTTTTCACACCTTTTGAAGCTCTTCATATTTTTCACACGTTTTCAGGCTCTTCATGTTTTTCAAAACCGTTTCATGCTGCTTCTATTTTTCAGACCATTTCATGCTCCTCATATTTTTCACACCTTTTGAAGCTCTTCATATTTTTCACACCCTTTTAAGATCTTCATGTTTTGAACACAGCTTCATGCTCCTCCTATTTTTCAGACCGTTTCATGCTCCTCATATTTTTGACACTTTTTGAAGCTTTTCATATTTTTCACATCTTTTCAGGCTCTTCATGTTTTTCAACACCATTTCATGATCCTCCTATTTTTCAGACCGTTTCATGCTCATCTCATTTTTGACACCTTTTGAAGCTTTTCATATTTTTCACAGCTTTTCAGGCTCTTCATGTTTTTCCACAGCACTTCATGCTTCTCTTATTTTTCAGCCCGTTTCATGCTCCTCATGTATTTCACAACTTTTGAATCTCTTCATATTTTTCCCACCTTTTCAGGCTCTTCATGTTTTTGATCACCGTTTCATGCTCCTCCTATTTTTCAGACCGTTTCATGCTCCTCATATTTTTGACACCTTTTGAAGCTCTTCATATTTTTCACACCTTTTCAGGCTCTTCATGTTTTTGAACACAGCTTCATGCTGTCCTGATTTTCAGACCGTTTCATGCTCTTCATATTTTTGAAACATTTTGAAGCTCTTCATATTTTTCAAACCTTTTCATGCTCTTCATGTTTTTCACCACCACTTCATTCTCCTCCTATTTTTCAGACCATTTCATGCTCATCTCATTTTTGTCACCTTTGAAGCTCTTTATATTTTTCACACCTTTTGAAGCTCTTCATATTTTTCACACGTTTTCAGGCTCTTCATATTTTTCAACACCGTTTCATGCTGCTTCTATTTCTCAGACCGTTTCATGCTCCTCATATTTTTCACACCTTTTGAAACTCTTCATATTTTTCACACCTTTTCAGGCTCTTCATGTTTTTGAACACAGCTTCATGCTCCACCTATTTATCAGACCGTTTCCTACTCCTCATATTTTTGACACCTTTTGCAGCTCTTTATATTTTTCACATTATTTCAGGCTCTTCATGATTTTCAACACCGTTTCATGTTATTCCTATTTTTCAGACCGTTTAATGCTCATCTCATTTTTGACACCTTTTGAAGCTTTTCATATTTTTCAGAACTTTTCAGGCTCTTCATGTTTTTGAACACCGCTTCATGCTCCTCCTATTTTTCAGAGAGTTTCATGCTCCTCATGTATTTCACACCTTTTGAAGCTCTTCATATTTTCCACACGTTTTCAGGCTCTTCATGTGTTTGATCACCGTTTTATCCTTCTTCTATTTTTCAGATCGTTTCATGCTCCTCATATTTTTGACACTTTTTGAGCTCTTCATATTTTTCACAGCTTTTCAGGCTCTTCATGTTTTTGAACACCGCTTCATGCTACTCCTATTTTTCAGATCGTTTATGCGCCTCATATTTTTGACACCTTTAGAAGCTCTTCATATTTTTCACACCTTTTCAGGCTCTTCATGTTTTTGAACACCGCTTCATGATCCTCCTGTTTTTCAGACCGTTTCATGCTCTTCATATTTGTGAAACATTTTGAAGCTCTTCATATTTTTCACACCTTTTCAGGCTCTTCATGTTTTTGAACACAGCTTCATGCTCCACCTATTTATCAGACCGTTTCATGCTCCTCATATTTTTTTTTTTTTATTCTTGATAAGCTTTTTTTTTTTTTTAATTTTTATTATTTTTTTTTCCAGTGGGTTTTGTCATACATTGCTATGAATCAGCCATTGATTTACATGTATTCCCAATCCCGATCATATTTTTGACACCTTTTGCAGCTCTTTATATTTTTCACACTATTTCAGGCTCTTCATGATTTTCAACACCGTTTCATGTTATTCCTATTTTTCCGACCGTTTAATGCTAATCTCATTTTTGACACCTTTTGAAGCTTTTCATATTTTTCACAACTTTTCAGGCTCTTCATGTTTTTGAACACCGCTTCATACTCCTCCTATTTTTCAGAGCGTTTCATGCTCCTCATATTTTTGACACTTTTTGAGCTCTTGATATTTTTCACACCTTTTCAGGCTCTTCATGTTTTTGAACACCGCTTCATGATCCTCCTATTTTTCAGACCGTTTCATGCTCCTCATATTTTTGACACATTTAGAAGCTCTTCACTTTTTTCACACCTTTTCAGGCTCTTCATGTTTTTCGACACAGCTTCATGATCCTCCTATTTTTCCGACCATTTCATTCTCCTCATATTTTTGACACCTTTTGAAGCTCTTCATATATTTCACACCTTTTCAGTCTCTTCTTTTTTTTTCAACACGACTTCATGCTCCTCCGATTTTTCAGACCATTTCATGCTCCTCATATTTTTGACACCTTTTGAAGGTCTTCATATTTTTCACACCTTTTCAGGCTCTTCATGTTTTTCAACACCACTTCATGCTCCTCCTTTTTTTCAGACCGTTTCAGGCTCCTCATATTTTTCACACCTTTTGAAGCCGTTCATATTTCTCACACCTTTTCATGCTCTTCATTTTTTTCAACACTATTTGTTACTCCTCCTATTTTTTAGACCGTTTCATACTCATCTAATTTTTGACAACTTTTGAAGCTCTTCATATTTTTCACCTTTTTGAAGCTCTTCATATTTTTCACACAATTTCAGACTCTTCATGTTTTTCAACACCGCTTCATGCTCCTTCTATTTATCATACCGTTTCATACTCCTAATATTTTGACACGTTTTGAGGCTCTTCATATTTTTCACACCTTTTCAGGCTCTTCATGTTTTTGAACTCTGCTTCATGCTCCTCCTATTTTTTCGACCGTATCATGCTCCTCATATTTTTCACACCTTTTGAAGCTCTTCATATTTTTCTCACCTTTTCAGGCTCTTCATGTTTTTGAACAGCACTTCATGCTCCTCCTATTTTTCAGAGAGTTTCATGCTCCTCATGTATTTCACACCTTTTGAAGCTCTTCATATTTTTCACACCTTTTCAGGCTCTTCATGTTTTTCCACACCACTTCATGCTTCTCCTATTTTTCATCCGTTTCATGCTCATCTCAATTTTGACACCATTTGAAGCTTTTCATATTATTCACAACTTTTCAGGCTCTTCATGTTTTTGAACACCGCTTCATGCTCCTCCTATTTTTCAGACCGTTTCCTGCTCCTCATATTTTTAACACCTTTTGAAGCTCTTCATATTTTTCACACCTTTTCAGACTCTTCATGTTTTTCAACAGCTCTTCATGCTCCTCCTTTTTTTCAGACCGTTTCATGCTCCTCATGTATTTCACACCTTTTGAAGCTCTTCATATTTTTGACACCTTTTCATTCTCTTCATGATTTTCAACAGCATTTCATGCTCCTCCTATTTTTCAGACCGTTTCATGCTCATCTCATTTTTGACACCTTTTCAAGCTCTTCATATTTTTCAAACCTTTTGAAGCTCTTCATATTTTTCACATTTTTGAAGCTCTTCATATATTTCACACCTTAACAGGCTCTTCTTTTTTTTCAACACCACTTCATGCTCCTCCTATTTTTCAGACCGTTTGATGCTCATCTCATTTTTGACACCTTTTGAAGCTCTTCATATTTTTCACACCTTTGAAGCTCTTCATATTTTTCTAACCTTTTCAGGCTCTTCACTTTTTTGAACAACGCTTCATGCTCCTCGTATTTTTCAGACCGTTTCATGCTCCTCGAATGTTTGACACCTTTTGAAGCTCTTCATATTTTTCACACCTTTTGAAGCTCTTCATATTTTTCAACACCGCTTCATGCTCCTCCTATTATTCAGACCATTTCATGCTCATCTCATTTTTGACACCTTTTGAAGCTCTTCATATTTTTCACACCTTTTCAGGTTCTTCATGTTTTTGAACACCGCTTCATGGTCCTCCTATTTTTCAGAACTTTTCATGCTCCTCATATAATTCAGACCTTTTGAAGCTCTTCATATTTTTCACACCTTTTCAGGCTCTTCATGTTTTTCAACACCGTTTCATGCTCCTCCTATTTTTCAGACCGTTTCATGCTCCCCATATTTTTGACACATTTTGAAGCTCTTCATATTTTTCACACATTTTCAGGCTCTTCATGTTTTTCAACACCGCTTCATGCTCCTCCTATTTTTCAGAATGTTTCATGCTCCTCATATTTTTCACACCTTTTGAAGGTCTTCATATTTTTCACACATTTTCAGGCTCTTCATGTTTTTCAACACCGCTTTATGCTCCTCCTATTTTGCAGACCGTTTCATGCTCCTATATTTTTGACACCTTTTGAAGCTTTTCATATTTCTCACTCATTTTGAGGCTCTTCATGTTTTTGAACATCACTTCATGCTCCTCCTATTTTTCAGACCGTTTCATGCTCCCCATATTTTTGACACCTTTTGAAGCTCTTCATATTTTTCACCCCTTTTGAAGCTGTTCATATATTTCACACCTTTTCAGGCTCTTGATGTTTTTCAACACCACTTCATGCTCCTTCTATTTTTCACACCCTTTCATGCTAATCTAATTTTTGACACCTTTTGAAGCTCTTCATATTTTTCACACCTTTTGAAGGTCTTCATATTTTTCACACCTTTTCAGGATGTTCATGTTTTTGAACACCGCTTATGCTCGTCCTATTTTTCAGACCATTTCATGCTCCTCATACTTTTGACACCTTTTGAAGCTCTTCATATTTTTCACACCTTTTCAGGCTCTTCATGTTTTTCAACACCGCTTCATGATCCTCCTATTTTTCAGACCGTTTCAAGCTCCGCATATTTTTGACACCTTTTGAAGCTCTTCATATTATTCACACCTTTTCAGGCTCTTCATGTTTTTCAACAACACTTCATGCTCCTCCTATTTTTCAGACCGTTTCATGCTCATCTCATTTTTGACATCTTTTGAAGCTCTTCATTTTTTTCACACCTTTTGAAGCTCTTCATAATTTTCATATTTTTGAAGCACTTCATATTTTTCACACTTTTTCAGGCTCTTCCTGTTTTTCAACACCTCTTCAGGCTCCTCCTATTTTTCGGACCCTTTCATGCTAATCTAATTTTTGGCACTTTTTGAAGCTCTTCATATTTATCACACCTTTTAAGTCTCTGCATGTTTTTGAACACCTTTACATGCTCCTCATGTATTTCACTCCTTTTGAAGCTCTTCATATTTTGCACAAATTTTCAGGCTCTTCATGTTTTTGAACACCGCTTCATCCTCCTATTTTTAAGGGGGTTTCATGCTCGTCGTTTTTTTGACACATTTTGAAGCTCTTCATATTTTTCACACGTTTTCAGGCTCTTCATGTTTTTCAACACAGCTTCATGCTCCTCATATTTTTCAGACCGTTTAATCCTCCTCATGTATTTCACACCTTTTGAATCTCTTCATATTTTTCACACGTTTTCAGGCTCTTCATCGTTTTCAACACCGCTTCATGCTCCTCCTATTTTTCAGACCGTTTCATGCTCATCTCATTTTTGACACCTTGTGAAGCTCTTCATATTTGTCACACCTTTTGAAGCGCTTCATATTTTTTATATTCTTGAAGCTCTTCATATTTTCACACGTTTTCAGACTCTTCATGTGTTTCAACACCGCTTCATGCTCCTGCTATTGTTCAGACCGTTTCATGCTCCTCATATTTTTGACACGTTTTGAGGCTTTTCTATTTTTCACACCTTTTCAGCTCTTCATGTTTTTGAACACCGCTTCATCCTCCTTCTATTTTTCAGACCATTTCATGATCCTTATATTTTTGACACCTTTTGAAGCTCTTCTAATTTTTCACACCTTTTCAGGCACTTCATGTTTTTGAACACCGCTTTATGCTCCTCCTATTTTTCAGGCCGTTTCATGCTCCTCATATTTTTGACACCTTTTGAAGCTCTTCATATTTTTGACACCTTTTCATTCTCTTCATGATTTTCAACAGCATTTCATGCTCCTCCTATTTTTCAGACCGTTTCATGCTCATCTCATTTTTGACACCTTTTCAAGCTCTTCATATTTTTCAAACCTTTTGAAGCTCTTCATATTTTTCACATTTTTGAAGCTCTTCATATATTTCACACCTTAACAGGCTCTTCTTTTTTTTCAACACCACTTCATGCTCCTCCTATTTTTCAGACCGTTTGATGCTCATCTCATTTTTGACACCTTTTGAAGCTCTTCATATTTTTCACACCTTTGAAGCTCTTCATATTTTTCTAACCTTTTCAGGCTCTTCACTTTTTTGAACAACGCTTCATGCTCCTCGTATTTTTCAGACCGTTTCATGCTCCTCGAATGTTTGACACCTTTTGAAGCTCTTCATATTTTTCACACCTTTTGAAGCTCTTCATATTTTTCAACACCGCTTCATGCTCCTCCTATTATTCAGACCATTTCATGCTCATCTCATTTTTGACACCTTTTGAAGCTCTTCATATTTTTCACACCTTTTCAGGTTCTTCATGTTTTTGAACACCGCTTCATGGTCCTCCTATTTTTCAGAACTTTTCATGCTCCTCATATAATTCAGACCTTTTGAAGCTCTTCATATTTTTCACACCTTTTCAGGCTCTTCATGTTTTTCAACACCGTTTCATGCTCCTCCTATTTTTCAGACCGTTTCATGCTCCCCATATTTTTGACACATTTTGAAGCTCTTCATATTTTTCACACATTTTCAGGCTCTTCATGTTTTTCAACACCGCTTCATGCTCCTCCTATTTTTCAGAATGTTTCATGCTCCTCATATTTTTCACACCTTTTGAAGGTCTTCATATTTTTCACACATTTTCAGGCTCTTCATGTTTTTCAACACCGCTTTATGCTCCTCCTATTTTGCAGACCGTTTCATGCTCCTATATTTTTGACACCTTTTGAAGCTTTTCATATTTCTCACTCATTTTGAGGCTCTTCATGTTTTTGAACATCACTTCATGCTCCTCCTATTTTTCAGACCGTTTCATGCTCCCCATATTTTTGACACCTTTTGAAGCTCTTCATATTTTTCACCCCTTTTGAAGCTGTTCATATATTTCACACCTTTTCAGGCTCTTGATGTTTTTCAACACCACTTCATGCTCCTTCTATTTTTCACACCCTTTCATGCTAATCTAATTTTTGACACCTTTTGAAGCTCTTCATATTTTTCACACCTTTTGAAGGTCTTCATATTTTTCACACCTTTTCAGGATGTTCATGTTTTTGAACACCACTTATGCTCGACCTATTTTTCAGACCATTTCATGCTCCTCATACTTTTGACACCTTTTGAAGCTCTTCATATTTTTCACACCTTTTCAGGCTCTTCATATTTTTCAACACGGCTTCATGATCCTCCTATTTTTCAGACCGTTTCAAGCTCCGCATATTTTTGACACCTTTTGAAGCTCTTCATATTATTCACACCTTTTCAGGCTCTTCATGTTTTTCAACAACACTTCATGCTCCTCCTATTTTTCAGACCGTTTCATGCTCATCTCATTTTTGACATCTTTTGAAGCTCTTCATTTTTTTCACACCTTTTGAAGCTCTTCATAATTTTCATATTTTTGAAGCACTTCATATTTTTCACACTTTTTCAGGCTCTTCCTGTTTTTCAACACCTCTTCAGGCTCCTCCTATTTTTCGGACCCTTTCATGCTAATCTAATTTTTGGCACTTTTTGAAGCTCTTCATATTTATCACACCTTTTAAGTCTCTGCATGTTTTTGAACACCTTTAAATGCTCCTCATGTATTTCACTCCTTTTGAAGCTCTTCATATTTTGCACAAATTTTCAGGCTCTTCATGTTTTTGAACACCGCTTCATCCTCCTATTTTTAAGGGGGTTTCATGCTCGTCGTTTTTTTGACACATTTTGAAGCTCTTCATATTTTTCACACCTTTTCAGGCTCTTCATGTTTTTGAACACCGCTTCATGCTCCTCCTATATTTCAGTCCGTTCCATGCTCCTCCTATTTTTCACACCTTTTGAAGCTCTTCATATTTTTCACACCTTTTCAGGCTCTTCATGTTTTTGAACACCGCTTGATGCTCCTCCTATTTTTCAGACCGTTTCATGCTCCTCATGTATTTCACACGTTTTGAAGCTCTTCATATTTTTCACACCTTTTCAGCCTCTTCATGATTTTGAACACCGCTTCATCATCCTACTATTTTTCAGAATGTTTCATGCTCCTCATATTTTTGACAACTTTTGAAGCTTTTCATATTTTTCACAACTTTTCAGGCTCTTCATGTTTTTGAACAGAGCTTCATGCTCCTCCTATTTTTCAGACCGTATCATGTTCCTCATGTATTTTACACCTTTTGAAGCTCTTCATATTTTTCACACCTTTTCAGGCTCTTCATGCATTTGAACAACTTTTCATGCTCCTCCTATTTTTCAGACCGTTTCATACTCCTCATAGTTTTGACACCTTTTGAAGCTCTTCATATTTTTCACACCTTTTCAGGTTCTTCATGTTTTTCAACATCGCTTCATGCTCCTCCTATTTTTCAGACCGTTTCATGCTCCTCATATTTTTGACACCTTTTGAAGCTCTTAATATATTTCACAGCTTTTCAGACTCTTCATGATTTCCATTACCGCTTCATGCTCCTCATATTTTTCAGACCGTTTCATGCTCATCTCATTTTTATCACCTTTTGAAACTCTTCATATTTTTCACACCTTTTGAAGCTCTTCATATTTTTCACACGTTTTCAGGCTCTTCATGTTTTTCAACACCACTTCTTGCTTCTCCTATTTTTCAGACCGTTTCATGATCCTCATATTTTTGACCCATTTTGAAACTCTTCATATTTTTCACACCTTTTCAGGCTCTTCATGTTTTTCAACACCGCTTCATGCTCCTCCTATTTTTCAGACCCTTTCATGCTCCTCATAATTTTGACACCTTTTGATGCTCTTCATATTTTTCACACCTTTTCAGGCTCTTCATGTTTTTCCACACCGCTTCATGCTCCTCCTATTTTTCAGACCATTTCATGCTCCTCATATATTTGACACATTTTGAAGCTCTTCATATTTTTCACACCTTTTCATGCTCTTCATGTTTGTGAACACCGCTTCATGCTCGTCCTATTTTTCAGACCGTTTCATGCTCCTCATGTATTTCACACCTTTTGAAGCTCTTCATATTTTGCACAGCTTTTCAGGCTCTTCATGTTTTTCACAATCACTTCATGCTCGTCCTATTTTTCAGACCGTTTCATGCTCCTCATATTTTTGACAACTTTTGAAGCTCTTCATATTTTTGACACCTTTGAGGCTCTTCATGTTTTTGAACACCACTTCATGCTCCTCCTATATTTCAGTCCGTTTCATGCTCCTCCTATTTTTCACACCTTTTGAAGCTCTTCATATTTTTGACACCTTTGAGGCTCTTCATGTTTTTGAACACCACTTCATGCTCCTCCTATTTTTCAGACCGTTTCATGGTCCTCATATATTTGACTCCTTTAGAAGCTCTTCATATTTTTCACACCTTTTCAGGCTCTTCATGGTTTTCAACACCGCTTCATGCTCCTCCTCTTTTTCAGACCGTTTCATGCTCCTCATATTTTTGACAACTTTTGAAGCTCTTCTTATTTTTCACACCTTTTCAGGCTCTTCATGATTTTCAAAACGGCTTCATGCTCCTCCTATTTTCACACCATTTCATGCTCATCTCATTTTTGACACCTTTTGAAGCTCCTCTACTTTTGACCCCTTTAGAGGCTCTTCATATTTTTGACAACTTTTCAGGCTCTTCATGTTTTTCAACACCGCTTCATGCTCCTCCTAATTTTCAGACCGTTTCATGACCCTCATATTTTTGACACCTTTTGAAGCTCCTCATATATTTCACACCTTTTCAGACTCTTCATGATTTCCAACACCACTTCATTCTCCTCATTTTTTTCACACCGTTTAATGCTCATCTCATTTTTGACACCTTTTGAAGCTCTTCATATTTTTGACACATTTAGAAGCTCTTCATATTTTTTACACATTTTCAGGCTCTTCATATTTTTCAACACCGCTTATTGCTCCTCCTATTTGTCAGACCGTTTCATGCTCATCTCATTTTTGACAACTTTTGAAGCTCTTCATGTTTTTCACATATAATGAAGCTCTTCATATTTTACACACCTTTTCAGGCTCTTCATGTTTTTCAACACCGCTTCATGCTCCTCCTATTTTTCAGACCGTTTCATGCTCCTCATATTTTTGACACCTTTAAAGCTCTTCATATTTTTCACACCTTTTCAGACTCTTCATGTTTTCAACACCGCTTCATGCTCCTCCTATTTTTCAGACCTTTTCATGCTCCTCCTATTTTTCAGACCGTTTCATGCTTCTCATATTTTGAAACCTTTTGAAGCTCTTCATATTTTTCACAACTTTTCAGTCTCTTCATGTTTTTCAACACCGCTTCATGCTCCTCCTTTTTTCAGACCGTTTGATGCTCCTCATATTTTTGGCACCTTTTGAAGCTCTTCATATTTTTCACACCTTTTCAGGTCTTCATGTTTTTGAACACCATTTCATGCTCCTCCTATTTTTCAGACCGTTTCATGGTCCTCATATTTTTGACACCTTTTGAACCTCTTCATATTTTTCACACCTTTTCAGGCTCTTCATGTTTTCAACACCGCTTCATGCTCCTACTATTTTTCAGACGGTTTCATGCTCCTCATATTTTTGACCACTTTTGAAGCTCTTCATATTATTCACACCTTTTCAGGCTCTTCATGTTTTTCAACACCGCTTCATGCTCCTCCTTTTTTTCAGGCCGTTTCATGCTCCTCATATTTTTGACGCCTTTTGAAGCTCTTCATATTTTTCACACTTCTCCAGGCTCTTCATGTTTTTGAACACCGTTTCATGCTCCTCTTGTTTTTCAGACCATTTCATGCTCCTCATCTTTTTGACACGTTTTGAAACTCTTCATATTTATCACACCTTTTCAGGCTCTTCATGTTTTTCAACACAATTTCATGCTCCTCCTTTTTTTCAGACCGTTTTATGCTCCTCATATATTTGACACCTTTTGAAGCTCTTCATAATTTCCACACCTTTTCAGGCTCTTCATGTTTTTCTACACCGCTTCATGCTCCCCCTACATTTCAGACCGTTCATGCCTCTCATATTTTTGAAACCTTTTGAAGCTCTTCATATTTTTCACACCTTTTTAGGCTCTTCATGTTTTTCAACACCATTTCATGCTCCTCCTTTTTTTCAAACCGTTTTATGCTCCTCATATATTTGACACCTTTTGAAGCTCTTCATAATTTCCACACCTCTTCAGGCTCTTCATGTTTTTGAACACCATTTCATGCTCCTCTTATTTTTTTTTTATTGTTTTTTTTTTAAATTTTTTTTAATTATTTTTATTTTTTCTTTCCCAGTCGGTTTTGTCATACATTGATATGAATCAGCCATGGATTTACATGTATTCCCAATTCCAATCCCCCCTCCCACCTCCCTCTCCACCCGATTCCTCTCCGTCTTCCCAGTGCACCAAGCCGGAGCACTTGTCTCGTGCATCCTACCTGGGCTGGTGATCTGTTTCACCATAGATAGCATACATGCTGTTCATTTGAAATATCCCACCCTCACATTCTCCCACAAAGTTCAAAAGTCTGTTCTGTATTTCTGTGTCTATTTTTCTGTTCTGCATATAGGGTTATCGTTATCACCTTTCTAAATTCCATATACATGTGTCAGCATGCTCTAATGTTCTTTATCTTTCTGGCTTACTTCACTCTGTATAATGGGCTCCAGCTTCATCCATCTCATTAGGACTGATTCAAGTGAATTTTTTAATGGCTGAGTAATATTCCATGGTGTATATGTACCACAGCTTTCTTATCCATTCATCTGCTGACGGGCATCTAGGTTGCTTCCATGTCCTGGCTATTATAAATAGTGCTGCGATGAACATTGGGGTGCACGTGTCTCTTTCAGACGAACCTATGGACACCTTATCTTTGACAAAGGAGGCAAGGATATACAATGGAAAAAAGACAACCTCTTTAACAAGTGGTGCTGGGAAAACTGGTCAACCACTTGTAAAAGAATGAAAATAGAACACTTTCTAACACCATACACAAAAATAAACTCAAAATGGATTAAAGATCTAAATGTAAGACCAGAAACTATAAAACTCCTAGAGGAGAAGATAGGCAATACACTCTCCGACATAAATCAAAGCAAGATCCTCTATGACCCACCTCCCAGAATATTGGAAATAAAAGCAAAACTAAACAAATGGGACCTAATGAAACTTAAAAGCTTTTGCACTACAAAGGAAACTATAAGTAAGGTGAAAAGACAGCCCTCAGATTGGGAGAAAATAATAGCAAATGAAGAAACAGACAAAGGATTAATCTCAAAAATATACAAGCAAATCCTGCAGCTCAATTCCAGAAAAATAAATGACCCAATACAAAATGAGCCAAAGAACTAAACAGACATTTCTCCAAAGAAGACATACAGATGGATAACAAACACATGAAAAGATGCTCAACATCACTCATTATTAGAGAAATGCAAATCAAAACCACAATGAGGTACCATTATATGCCAGTCAGGATGGCTGCTATCCAGAAGTCTACAAGCAATAAATGCTGGAGATGGTGTGGAGAAAAGGGAACCCTCTTACACTGTTGGTGGGAATGCACACTAGTACAGCCGCTATGGAAAACAGTGTGGAGATTTCTTAAAAAACTGGAAATAGAACTGCCATATGACCCAGCAATCCCACTTCTGGGCATACACACTGAGGAAACCAGATCCTCTTATTTTTCAGACCGTTTCAAGCTCCTCATATTTTTTACACCTTTTGAAGCTCTTCATATATTTCACACCTTTTCAGGCTCTTCATGTTTTTCAACACCGCTTCATGCTCCTCCTATTTTTCAGACCGTTTCATGGTCCTCATGTTTTTGTCACTTTTTGAAGCTCTTCATATTTTTCACACCTTTTCATGCTCTTCATGTTTTTGAACACCATTTCATGCTCCTCCTATTTTTTAAACCGTTTCATGCTCCTCATATTTTTCACACATTTTGAAGCTCTTCATATTTTTCACACCTTTTCAGGCTATTCATATTTTACAACAATTTTTCATGCTCCTCCTATTTTTCAGACCGTTTAATGCTCCCCATAATTTTGACACCTTTTGAAGCGCTTCATAATTATCACACCTTTTCAGGCTCTTCATGTTTTTCAAATTTGCTTCTGCTCCTCCTATTTTTCAGACCGTTTCATGCTCCTCATATTTTTGACACCTTTTGAAGCTCTTCATATTTTTCACAGCTTTTCAGGCTCTTCATGTTTTTCAACACCGCTTTATTCTCCTCATATTTTTCAGACCGTTTCATGCGCCTCATATTTTGGATATCTTTTGAAGCTCGTCATATTTCTAACAACTTTTCAGGCTCTTCATGTTTTCAACACAGTTTCATGCTCCTCCTATTTTTCAGACCGTTTCATGCGCCTCATATTTTGACTCCTTTTGAAGCTCTTCATATTTTTCACACATTTTCAGGCTCTTCATGTTTTTCAACACCGTTTCTTGCTCATCCTCTTTTTCAGACCGTTTCATGCCCCTCATATTTTTGACACCTTTTCAAGCTCTTCACATTTTTCAAACCTTTTCAGGCTCTTCATGTTTTTGAACAACGTTTCATGCTCCTCCTATTTTTCAGACCGTTTCATTCTCCTCATATATTTGACACCTTTTGAAGCTCTTCATATTTTTCACAACTTTTCAGGTTCTTCATGTTTTCAACACCACTTCATGCTCCTCCTATATTTCTGACCTTGTCATGCTCCTCATATTTTTGACAACTTTTGAAGCTCTTCATATTTTTCACACCTTTTCATGCTCTTCATATTTTTGAACACCGCTTCATGCTCCTCCTATATTTGACATCTTTTGAAGCTCTTCATATATTTCACACCTTTTCAGGGTTTTCATGTTTTTGAACACCGTTTCATGCTCCTCATATTTTTCAGACCGTTTCATGCTCCTCATATTATTGACACCTTTTGAAGCTCTTCATATATTTCACACCTTTTCAGGGTTTTCATGTTTTTGAACACCGTTTCATGCTCCTCATATTTTTCAGACCGTTTCATGCTCCTCATATTTTTGACACCTTTTGAAACTCTTCATATTTTTCACAATTTTTCAGGCTCCTCATGTTTTTGAACACCGTTTCATGCTCCTCTATTTTTTCAGACCGTTTCATGCTCCTCATATTTTGACACCTTTTGAAGCTCTTCATATTTTTCACACCTTTTCAGGCTCTTCATATTTTTCAACAAGGTTTCATGCTCCTCCTATTTTTCAGACGGTTTCATGCTCCTCATATTTTTGACACCTTTTGAAGCTCTTCATATTTTTCACACCTTTCCAGGCTCTTCATATTTTTGAACACCGATTAATGCTCCTCCTATTTTTCAGACCGTTTCTTGCTCCTCATATTTTTGACACCTTTTGAAGCTCTTCATATTTTTCACAGCTTTCCAGGCTCTTCATATTTTTGAACACCGATTAATGCTCCTCCTATTTTTCAGACCGTTTCTTGCTCCTCATATTTTTGACACCTTTTGAAGCTCTTCATATTTTTCACACCTTTTCAGGCTCTACATATTTTTCAACACAACTTCATGCTCCTCCTTTATTTGAGACCGTTTCATGCTCCTCATATTTTTGACACCTTTTGAAGCTCTCCATAGATTTCACACCTTTTCAGGCTCTTCATGTTTTTCTACACCGCTTCTTGCTCCTCCTATTTTTCAGAGCTATTCATGCTCCTCATATTTTTGTCACCTTTTGAAGCTCTTCATATATTTCACACCTTTTCAGGCTTTTCATGTTTTTCAACACCGCTTCATGCTCCTACTATTTTTCAGACCTTTTCATGCTCCTCATATGTTTCACACCTTTTTAAGCTCTTCATGTTTTTTAACACCTTTCACGCTCCTCCTATATTTCAGACCGTTTCAAGCTCCTCATATTTTTGACACCTTTTGAAGCTCTTCATATTTTTCACATTTATCAGGGTCTTCATGTTTTTCTACACCACTTCATGCTCCTCCTATTTTTCAGACCGTTTCATTCTCCTCATATTTTTGAAGCCTTTTGAAGCTCTTCATATTTTTCACACCTTTTCAGGCTCTTCATGTTTTTCAACACCGTTTCATGATCCTCCTATTTTACAGACCGTTTCATGCTCACCTCATTTTTGACACCTTTTGAAGCTTTTCATATTTTTCACAACTTTTTAGGCTCTTCATGTTTTTGAACACGGCTTCATGCTCCTCCTCTGTTTCAGAGTTTCATGCTCCTCATGTATTTCACACCTTTTGAAGCTCTTCATATTTTTCACACATTTTCAGCATCTTCATGCTTTTGATCACCGTTTCATGCTCCTCCTATTTTTCAGACCGTGTCATGCACCTCATATTTTTCACACCTTTTGAAGCTCTTCATATTTTTCACACCTTTTCAGGCTCCTCATGTTTTTCAACACCGCTTCATGCTCCTCCTCTTTTTCAGACCGCTTCATGCTCCTCATATTTTTCATACCGTTTCATGAACCTCATATTTTTCACACCTTTTGAAGCTCTTCATATCTTTTACACCTTTCTCAGGCTCTTCATGTTTTTCACCACCTCTTCATGCTCCTCCTACTTTTCAGACCATTTAATGTTCCTCATGTATTTCACACCTTTTGAAGTTCTTCATATTTTTCACACCTTTTGAAGCTCTTCATATTTTGCACAGCTTTTCAGGCTCTTCATGTTTTTCACAATCACTTCATGCTCGTCCTATTTTTCAGACCGTTTCATGCTCCTCATATTTTTGACAACTTTTGAAGCTCTTCATATTTTTGACACCTTTGAGGCTCTTCATGTTTTTGAACACCACTTCATGCTCCTCCTATATTTCAGTCCGTTTCATGCTCCTCCTATTTTTCACACCTTTTGAAGCTCTTCATATTTTTGACACCTTTGAGGCTCTTCATGTTTTTGAACACCACTTCATGCTCCTCCTATTTTTCAGACCGTTTCATGGTCCTCATATATTTGACTCCTTTAGAAGCTCTTCATATTTTTCACACCTTTTCAGGCTCTTCATGGTTTTCAACACCGCTTCATGCTCCTCCTCTTTTTCAGACCGTTTCATGCTCCTCATATTTTTGACAACTTTTGAAGCTCTTCTTATTTTTCACACCTTTTCAGGCTCTTCATGATTTTCAAAACGGCTTCATGCTCCTCCTATTTTCACACCATTTCATGCTCATCTCATTTTTGACACCTTTTGAAGCTCCTCTACTTTTGACCCCTTTAGAGGCTCTTCATATTTTTGACAACTTTTCAGGCTCTTCATGTTTTTCAACACCGCTTCATGCTCCTCCTAATTTTCAGACCGTTTCATGACCCTCATATTTTTGACACCTTTTGAAGCTCCTCATATATTTCACACCTTTTCAGACTCTTCATGATTTCCAACACCACTTCATTCTCCTCATTTTTTTCACACCGTTTAATGCTCATCTCATTTTTGACACCTTTTGAAGCTCTTCATATTTTTGACACATTTAGAAGCTCTTCATATTTTTTACACATTTTCAGGCTCTTCATATTTTTCAACACCGCTTATTGCTCCTCCTATTTGTCAGACCGTTTCATGCTCATCTCATTTTTGACAACTTTTGAAGCTCTTCATGTTTTTCACATATAATGAAGCTCTTCATATTTTACACACTTCTCCAGGCTCTTCATGTTTTTGAACACCCTTTCATGCTCCTCCTGTTTTTCAGACCGTTTCATGCTGCTCATATTTTTGACACCTTTTGAAGTTCTTCATATTTTTCACACCTTTTCAGGCTCTTCACGTTTTTCAACACCACTTCATGCTCCTCCTATTTTTCAGTCCGTTTCATGCTCCTTATATTTTTGACACCTTTTGAAGTTCTTCATATTTTTCACACCTTACAGGCTCTTCATGATTTTCAACACCACTTCATGCTCCTCCTAATTTTCACACCGTTTCATGCTCCTCATATATTTGACACCTTTTGAAGCTCTTCAGATTTTTCACACCTTTTCAGGCCCTTCATATTTTTCAACACCGCTTCATGCTCCTCCTATTTTTCAGACCGTTTCATGCTCCTCATCTTTTTGACACGTTTTGAAACTCTTCATATTTATCACACCTTTTCAGGCTCTTCATGTTTTTCAACACCATTTCATGCTCCTCCTTTTTTTCAGACCGTTTTATGCTCCTCATATATTTGACACCTTTTGAAGCTCTTCATAATTTCCACACCTTTTCAGGCTCTTCATGTTTTTCTACACCGCTTCATGCTCCCCCTACATTTCAGACCGTTCATGCCTCTCATATTTTTGAAACCTTTTGAAGCTCTTCATATTTTTCACACCTTTTTAGGCTCTTCATGTTTTTCAACACCATTTCATGCTCCTCCTTTTTTTCAAACCGTTTTATGCTCCTCATATATTTGACACCTGTTGAAGCTCTTCATAATTTACACACCTTTTCAGGCTCTTCATGTTTTTGAACACCGTTTCATGCTCCTCTTATTTTTTTTTATTTTTATTTTTTTTATTTTTTTTTATTATTTTTATTTTTTTTCCCAGTCGGTTTTGGCATACATTGATATGAATCAGCCATGGATTTACATGTATTCCCAGTCCCGATTCCCCCTCCCACCTCCCTCTCCACCCGATTCCTCTGGGTCTTCCCAGTGCACCAAGCCGGAGCACTTGTCTCGTGCATCCTACCTGGGCTGGTCATCTGTTTCACCATAGATAGCATACATGCTGTTCTTTTGAAATATCCCACCCTCACATTCTCCCACAAAGTTCAAAAGTCTGTTCTGTATTTCTGTGTCTCTTTTTCTGTTCTGCATATAGGGTTATCGTTGTCACCTTTCTAAATTCCATATACATGTGTCAGTATGCTGTAATGTTCTTTATCTTTCTGGCTTACTTCACTCTGTATAATGGGCTCCAGCTTCATCCATCTCATTAGGCCTGATTCAAATGAATTCTTTTTAATGGCTGAGTAATATTCCATGGTGTATATGTACCACAGCTTTCTTATCCATTCATCTGCTGACGGGCATCTAGGTTGCTTCCATGTCCTGGCTATTATAAACAGTGCTGCGATGAACATTGGGGTGCACGTGTCTCTTTCAGACGAACCTATGGACACCTTATCTTTGACAAAGGAGGCAAGGATATACAATGGAAAAAAGACAACCTCTTTAACAAGTGGTGCTGGGAAAACTGGTCAACCACTTGTAAAAGAATGAAAATAGAACACTTTCTAACACCATACACAAAAATAAACTCAAAATGGATTAAAGATCTAAATGTAAGACCAGAAACTATAAAACTCCTAGAGGAGAAGATAGGCAAAACACTCTCCGACATAAATCAAAGCAAGATCCTCTATGACCCACCTCCCAGAATATTGGAAATAAAAGCAAAACTAAACAAATGGGACCTAATGAAACTTAAAAGCTTTTGCACTACAAAGGAAACTATAAGTAAGGTGAAAAGACAGCCCTCAGATTGGGAGAAAATAATAGCAAATGAAGAAACAGACAAAGGATTAATCTCAAAAATATACAAGCAAATCCTGCAGCTCAATTCCAGAAAAATAAATGACCCAATAAAAAATGAGCCAAAGAACTAAACAGACATTTCTCCAAAGAAGACATACAGATGGATAACAAACACTTGAAAAGATGCTCAACATCACTCATTATTAGAGAAATGCAAATCAAAACCACAATGAGGTACCATTACATGCCAGTCAGGATGGCTGCTATCCAAAAGTCTACAAGCAATAAATGCTGGAGAGGGAGTGGAGAAAAGGGAACCCTCTTATACTGTTGGTGGGAATGCACACTAGTACGGCCGCTATGGAAAACGGTGTAGAGATTTCTTAAAAAACTGGAAATAGAACTGCCATATGACCCAGCAATTCCACTTCTGGGCATACACACTGAGGAAACCAGATCCTCTTATTTTTCAGACCGTTTCAAACTCCTCATATTTTTTACACCTTTTGAAGCTCTTCATATATTTCACACCTTTTCAGGCTCTTCATGTTTTTCAACACCGCTTCATGCTCCTCCTATTTTTCAGACCGTTTCATGGTCCTCATATTTTTGACACCTTTTGAAGCTCTTCATATTTTTCACACCTTTCCGTGCTCTTCATGTTTTTCAACACGCTTTCATGCTCCTCCGATTATTCAGATCGTTTCATGCTCCTCATATTTTTGACACATTTTGAAGCTCTTCATATTTTCGACACCTTTCAGGTTCTTCATGTTTTTCAACACCGTTTCATGCTCCTCCTATTTTTCAAACCGTTTCATGCTCCTCATATTTTTGACACATTTTGAAGCTCTTCATATTTTCGACACCTTTCAGGTTCTTCATGTTTTTCAACACCGTTTCATGCTCCTCCTATTTGTCAAACCGTTTCATGTTCCTCCTATTTTTCATACCGTTTCTTGCTCCTCATATTTTTGACACCTTTTGAAGCTCTTCATGTTTTTTAACACCTTTTCACGCTCCTCCTATATTTCAGACCGTTTCAAGCTCCTCATATTTTTGACACCTTATGAAGCTCTTCATATTTTTCACATTTTTTCAGGGTCTTCATATTTTTCTACACCACTTCATGCTCCTCTTATTTTTCAGACCGTTTCATTCTCCTCATATGTTTCACAACTTTTTCAGGCTCTTCATGTTTCTCAACACCACTTCATGCTCCTCCTATTTTTCAGACCGTTTCATGCTCCTCATATTTTTGACACCTTTTGAAGTTCTTCATATTTTTCACACCTTTTCAGGCTTTTCATGTTTTTCTACACTGCTTCATTCTCTTCCTATTTTTCAGACATTTTCATGCTCCTCATATTTTTGACATCCTTTGAAGCTCTTCATATTTTTCACACCTTTTCAGGCTTTTCAGGTATTTCAACACCGTCTCATGCGCCTCCTATTTTTCAGACCGTTTCATGCTCCTCATATGTTTCACACCTTTTTCAGGCTCTTCATGTTTTTCCACACCACTTCATGGTCCTCCTATTTTTCAGACCGTATCATGCTCATCATATTTTTGACACAGTTTGAAGCTCTTCCTACTTTTCACACCTTTTGAGGCTCTTCATGTTTTTGAAAACAGTTTCTTGCTCCTCATATTTTTCAGACCGTTTCATGGTCCTCATATTTCTGACACCTTTTGAAGCTCTTCATATTTTTCACACTTTTTCAGGGTCTTCATGTTTTTCTACACCACTTCATGCTCCTCCTATTTTTCAGACCGTTTCATTCTCCTCATATGCTTCACAACTTTTTCAGGCTCTTCATGTTTCTCAACTCCACTTCATGCTCCTCCTATTTTTCAGACCGTTTCATGCTCCTCATATTTTTGACACTTTTTGAAGCTCTTCATATTTTTCACACCTTTCCAGGCTCTTCATGTTTTTGAACACCGTTTCATGATCATCCTATTTTTCAGACCGTTTCATGCTCCTCATATGTTTCACACCTTTTGAAGCTCTTCATGTTTTTTAACACCTTTTCATGCTCCTCCTATATTTCAGACCGTTTAATGCTCTTTATATTTTTGACACCATTTGAAGCTCTTCATATTTTTCGCACCTTTTCAGGCTCTTCATATTTTTCAACACCACTTCATGCTTCTCCAATTTTTCAGACCGTTTCATGCTCCTCATATATATGACACCTTTTGAAGCTCTTCATAATTTTCACATCTTTTCAGGCTCTTCATATTTTTCAACCCGCTTAAGCTCCTCCTATTTTTCAGAGCGTTTCTGGCTCCTCATATTTTTGACACCTTTGAGGCTCTTCATATATTTCACAGCTTTTCTGGCTCTTCATGTTTTTGAACACCGATTCATGCTCCTCCTATTTTTCAGACCGTTTCATGCTCCTCATATTTTTGACACCTTTTGAACCTCTTCATATTTTTCACACCTTTTCAGGCTCTTCATGTTTTCAACACTGCTTCATGCTCCTACTATTTTTCAGACGGTTTCATGCTCCTCATATTTTTGACACCTTTTGAAGCTCTTCATATTATTCACACCTTTTCAGGCTCTTCATGTTTTTCAACACCGCTTCATGCTCCTCCTTTTTTTCAGACCGTTTCATGCTCCTCATATTTTTGACACCTTTTGAAGCTCTTCATATTTTTCACACTTCTCCAGGCTCTTCATGTTTTTGAACACCGTTTCATGCTCCTCCTGTTTTTCAGACCGTTTCATGCTGCTCATATTTTTGACACCTTTTGAAATTCTTCATATTTTTCACACCTTACAGGCTCTTCATGATTTTCAACACCACTTCATGCTCCTCCTAATTTTCACACCGTTTCATGCTCCTCATATATTTGACACCTTTTGAAGCTCTTCAGATTTTTCACACCTTTTCAGGCTCTTCATATTTTTCAACACCGCTTCATGCTCCTCCTATTTTTCAGACCGTTTCATGCTCCTCATCTTTTTGACACGTTTTGAAACTCTTCATATTTATCACACCTTTTCAGGCTCTTCATGTTTTTCAACACCATTTCATGCTCCTCCTTTTTTTCAGACCGTTTTATGCTCCTCATATATTTGACACCTTTTGAAGCTCTTCATAATTTCCACACCTTTTCAGGCTCTTCATGTTTTTCTACACCGCTTCATGCTCCCCCTACATTTCAGACCGTTCATGCCTCTCATATTTTTGAAACCTTTTGAAGCTCTTCATATTTTTCACACCTTTTTAGGCTCTTCATGTTTTTCAACACCATTTCATGCTCCTCCTTTTTTTCAAACCGTTTTATGCTCCTCATATATTTGACACCTGTTGAAGCTCTTCATAATTTACACACCTTTTCAGGCTCTTCATGTTTTTGAACACCGTTTCATGCTCCTCTTATTTTTTTTTATTGTTATTTTTTTTATTTTTTTTTTATTATTTTCATTTTTTTTCCCAGTCGGTTTTGTCATACATTGATATGAATCAGCCATGGATTTACATGTATTCCCAGTCCCGATTCCCCCTCCCACCTCCCTCTCCACCCGATTCCTCTGGGTCTTCCCAGTGCACCAAGCCGGAGCACTTGTCTCGTGCATCCTACCTGGGCTGGTCATCTGTTTCACCATAGATAGCATACATGCTGTTCTTTTGAAATATCCCACCCTCACATTCTCCCACAAAGTTCAAAAGTCTGTTCTGTATTTCTGTGTCTCTTTTTCTGTTCTGCATATAGGGTTATCGTTGTCACCTTTCTAAATTCCATATACATGTGTCAGTATGCTGTAATGTTCTTTATCTTTCTGGCTTACTTCACTCTGTATAATGGGCTCCAGCTTCATCCATCTCATTAGGCCTGATTCAAATGAATTCTTTTTAATGGCTGAGTAATATTCCATGGTGTATATGTACCACAGCTTTCTTATCCATTCATCTGCTGACGGGCATCTAGGTTGCTTCCATGTCCTGGCTATTATAAACAGTGCTGCGATGAACATTGGGGTGCACGTGTCTCTTTCAGACGAACCTATGGACACCTTATCTTTGACAAAGGAGGCAAGGATATACAATGGAAAAAAGACAACCTCTTTAACAAGTGGTGCTGGGAAAACTGGTCAACCACTTGTAAAAGAATGAAAATAGAACACTTTCTAACACCATACACAAAAATAAACTCAAAATGGATTAAAGATCTAAATGTAAGACCAGAAACTATAAAACTCCTAGAGGAGAAGATAGGCAAAACACTCTCCGACATAAATCAAAGCAAGATCCTCTATGACCCACCTCCCAGAATATTGGAAATAAAAGCAAAACTAAACAAATGGGACCTAATGAAACTTAAAAGCTTTTGCACTACAAAGGAAACTATAAGTAAGGTGAAAAGACAGCCCTCAGATTGGGAGAAAATAATAGCAAATGAAGAAACAGACAAAGGATTAATCTCAAAAATATACAAGCAAATCCTGCAGCTCAATTCCAGAAAAATAAATGACCCAATACAAAATGAGCCAAAGAACTAAACAGACATTTCTCCAAAGAAGACATACAGATGGATAACAAACACATGAAAAGATGCTCAACATCACTCATAATTAGAGAAATGCAAATCAAAACCACAATGAGGTACCATTACATGCCAGTCAGGATGGCTGCTATCCAAAAGTCTACAAGCAATAAATGCTGGAGAGGGAGTGGAGAAAAGGGAACCCTCTTATACTGTTGGTGGGAATGCACACTAGTACAGCCGCTATGGAAAACGGTGTAGAGATTTCTTAAAAAACTGGAAATAGAACTGCCATATGACCCAGCAATTCCACTTCTGGGCATACACACTGAGGAAACCAGATCCTTTTATTTTTCAGACCGTTTCAAACTCCTCATATTTTTTACACCTTTTGAAGCTCTTCATATATTTCACACCATTTCAGGCTCTTCATGTTTTTCAACACAACTTCATGCTCCTCCTATTTTTCAAACCGTTTCATGGTCCTCATATTTTTGACACCTTTTGAAGCTCTTCATATTTTTCACACCTTTCCGTGCTCTTCATGTTTTTCAACACGCTTTCATGCTCCTCCGATTATTCAGATCGTTTCATGCTCCTCATATTTTTGACACATTTTGAAGCTCTTCATATTTTCGACACCTTTCAGGTTCTTCATGTTTTTCAACACCGTTTCATTCTCCTCCTATTTTTCAAACCGTTTCATGCTCCTCATATTTTTGACACATTTTGAAGCTCTTCATATTTTCGACACCTTTCAGGTTCTTCATGTTTTTCAACACCGTTTCATGCTCCTCCTATTTGTCAAACCGTTTCATGTTCCTCCTATTTTTCAGACCGTTTCATGCTCCTCATATTTTTGACACCTTTTGAAGCTCTTCATGTTTTTCACACCCTTTCATGGTCTTCATATTTTTCAACACGGTTTCATGCTCCTCCTAATTTTCAGATCGTTTCATGCTCCTCATATTTTTGACACCTTTTGAAGCTCTTCTTATTCTTAACAATTTTTCAGGCTCTTCATGATTTTCAACACCGATTCATGCTCCTCCTCTCTTTCAGACCGTTTCAGGCTCCTCATATGTTTCACACCTTTTTCAGGCTCTTCATGTATTTCAACACCACTTCATGCTCCTCCTATTTTTCAGATCGTTTCATGCTCCTCATATTTTTGATACCTTTTGAAGCTCTTCATATTTTTCACAGCTTTCCAGGCTCTTCATATTTTTGAACACCGATTAATGCTCCTCCTATTTTTCAGACCGTTTCATGCTCCTCATATTTTTGACACCTTTTGAAGCTCTTCATATTTTTCACACCTTTTCAGGCTCTTCAAATTTTTCAACACAACTTCATGCTCCTCCTTTATTTGAGACCGTTTCATGCTCCTCATATTTTTGACTCATTTTGAAGCTCTCCATAGATTTCACACCTTTTCAGGCTCTTCATGTGTTTCTACACCACTTCATGCTCCTCCTATTTTTAAGAGCTTTTCATGATCTTCATATTTTTGTCACCTTTTGAAGCTCTTCATATTTTTCACACCTTTTCAGGCTTTTCATGTTTTTCAACACCGCTTCATGCTCCTACTATTTTCAGACCTTTTCATGCTCCTCATATGTTTCACACCATTTTAAGCTCTTCATGTTTTAACACCTTTTCACGCTCCTCCTATATTTCAGACCGTTTCAAGCTCCTCATATTTTTGACACCTTTTGAAGCTCTTCATATTTTTCACATTTTTTCAGGGTCTTCATGTTTTTCTACACCACTTCATGCTACTCCTATTTTTAAGAGCTTTTCATGCTCCTCATATTTTTGTCACCTTTTGAAGCTCTTCATATTTTTCACACCTTTTCAGGCTTTTCATGTTTTTCAACACCACTTCATTCTCCTCCTTTATTTCAGACCGTTTCATGCTCCTCATCTTTTTCACACCTTTTGAAGCTCTTTATATTTTTCACACCTTTTCAGGCTTTTCATGTTTTTCTACACCGCTTCATTCTCTTCCTATTTTTCAGACATGTTCATGCTCCTCATATTTTTGACATCCTTTGAAGCTCTTCATATTTTTCACACCTTTTCAGGCTTTTCATGTATTTCAACACCGTCTCATGCGCCTCCTATTTTTCAGACCGTTTCATGCTCCTCATATGTTTCACACCTTTTTCAGGCTCTTCATGTTTTTCAACACCACTTCATGCTCCTCCTATTTATCAGACCGTTTCATGCTCATCATATTTTTGACACAGTTTGAAGCTCTTCATACTTTTCACACCTTTTGAGGCTCTTCATGTTTTTGAAAACAGTTTCTTGCTCCTCATATTTTTCAGACCGTTTCATGGTCCTCATATTTTTGACACCTTTTGAAGCTCTTCATATTTTTCGCACCTTTTCAGGCTCTTCATTTTTTTGAACACCACTTCATGCTTCTCCAATTTTTCAGACCGTTTCATGCTCCTCATATATTTGACACCTTTTGAAGCTCTTCATATTTTTCACATCTTTTCAGGCTCTTCATATTTTTCAACCCGCTTAAGCTCCTCCTATTTTTCAGACCGTTTCTTGCTCCTCATATTTTTGACACCTTTGAGGCTCTTAATATATTTCACACCTTTTCAGGCTCTTCATGTTTTTGAACACCGCTTCATGCTCCTCCTATTTTTCAGACCGTTTCATGCTCCTCCTATTTTTCAGACCGTTTCATGCTCCTCATATTTTTGACACCTTTTGAACCTCTTCATATTTTTCACACCTTTTCAGGCTCTTCATGTTTTCAACACCGCTTCATGCTCCTACTATTTTTCAGACGGTTTCATGCTCCTCATATTTTTGACACCTTTTGAAGCTCTTCATATTATTCACACCTTTTCAGGCTCTTCATGTTTTTCAACACCGCTTCATGCTCCTCCTTTTTTTCAGACCGTTTCATGCTCCTCATATTTTTGACAACTTTTGAAGCTCTTCATATTTTTCACACTTCTCCAGGCTCTTCATGTTTTTGAACACCGTTTCATGTTCCTCCTTTTTTTCAGACTGTTTCATGCTGCTAATATTTTTGACACCTTTTGAAGTTCTTCATATTTTTCACACCTTTTCAGGCTCTTCACGTTTTTCAACACCACTTCATGCTCCTCCTATTTTTCAGACCATTTCAGGCTCCTCTTATTTTTTTTTTTTATTGTTATTTTTTTTTTATTATTTTTATTTTTTTTTCCAGTGGGTTTTGTCATACCTTGATATGAATCAGCCATGGATTTACATGTATTCACAGTCCCGATTCCCCCTCCCACCTCCCTCTCCACCCGATTCCTCTGGGTCTTCCCAGTGCACCAAGCCGGAGCACTTGTCTCGTGCATCCTACCTGGGCTGGTGATCTGTTTCACCATAGATAGCATACATGCTGTTCTTTTGAAATATCCCACCCTCACATTCTCCCACAAAGTTTAAAAGTCTGTTCTGTATTTCTGTGTCTCTTTTTCTGTTCTGCATATAGGGTTATCGTTGTCACCTTTCTAAATTCCATATACATGTGTCAGTATGCTGTAATGTTCTTTATCTTTCTGGCTTACTTCACTCTGTATAATGGGCTCCAGCTTCATCCATCTCATTAGGACTGATTCAAATGAATTCTTTTTAATGGCTGAGTAATATTCCATGGTGTATATGTACCACAGCTTTCTTATCCATTCATCTGCTGACGGGCATCTAGGTTGCTTCCATGTCCTGGCTATTATAAACAGTGCTGCGATGAACATTGGGGTGCACGTGTCTCTTTCAGACGAACCTATGGACACCTTATCTTTGACAAAGGAGGCAAGGATATGCAATGGAAAAAAGACAACCTCTTTAACAAGTGGTGCTGGGAAAACTGGTCAACCACTTGTAAAAGAATGAAAATAGAACACTTTCTAACACCATACACAAAAATAAACTCAAAATGGATTAAAGATCTAAATGTAAGACCAGAAACTATAAAACTCCTAGAGGAGAAGATAGGCAATACACTCTCCGACATAAATCAAAGCAAGATCCTCTATGACCCACCTCCCAGAATATTGGAAATAAAAGCAAAACTAAACAAATGGGACCTAATGAAACTTAAAAGCTTTTGCACTACAAAGGAAACTATAAGTAAGGTGAAAAGACAGCCCTCAGATTGGGAGAAAATAATAGCAAATGAAGAAACAGACAAAGGATTAATCTCAAAAATACACAAGCAAATCCTGCAGCTCAATTCCAGAAAAATAAATGACCCAATAAAAAATGAGCCAAAGAACTAAACAGACATTTCTCCAAAGAAGACATACAGATGGATAACAAACACATAAAAGATGCTCAACATCACTCATTATTAGAGAAATGCAAATCAAAACCACAATGAGGTACCATTACATGCCAGTCAGGATGGCTGCTATCCAAAAGTCTACAAGCAATAAATGCTGGAGAGGGAGTGGAGAAAAGGGAACCCTCTTATACTGTTGGTGGGAATGCACAATAGTACAGCCGATATGGAAAACGGTGTAGAGATTTCTTAAAAAACTGGAAATAGAACTGCCATATGACCCAGCAATTCCACTTCTGGGCATACACACTGAGGAAACCAGATCCTCTTATTTTTCAGACCGTTTCAAACTCCTCATATTTTTTACAACTTTTGAAGCTCTTCATATATTTCACACCTTTTCAGGCTCTTCATGTTTTTCAACACCGCTTCATGCTCCTACTATTTTTCAGACCGTTTCATGGTCCTCATATTTTTGACACCTTTTGAAGCTCTTCATATTTTTCACACCTTTTCAGGCTCTTCATGTTTTTGAACACCGTTTCATGCTCCTCCTATTTTTCAGACCGTTTCATGCTCCTCATGTTTTTGAGACGTTTTGAAGCTCTGCATATTTTTCATAACTTTCAGGCTCTTCATGCTTTTGAAACACCGTTACATGCTCCTCCTATTTTTCATACATATCATGCTCGTCATTTTTTGACACATTTTGAAGCTCTTCATATTTTTCACACCTTTTCAGGCTCTTTATGTTTTTCAACGCCGTATCATGCTCCTCCTATTTTTCAGACCGTTTCATGCTCCTCATATCTTTGACACCTTTTGAAGCTCTTCATATTTTTCACATCATTTCAGGCTCTTCAAGTTTTTGAAAACGGCTTCATGCTCCTCCTAATTTTCAGACCGTTTTTTGCTCATCATATTTTTGACACATTTTGAAGCTTTTCATATTTTTCACAGCTTTTCAGGCTCTTCATGTTTTTGAACACAGTTTCATGCTCCGCATATTTTTCACACCTTTTCATGCTCTTCATATTTTTCACACCTTTTCAGGCTCTTCATGTTTCTCAACACCGTTTCATGCTTCTCCTATTTTTCAGACCATTTCATGCTCCTCATACTTTTGACAGCTTTTTAAGCTCTTCATATATTTCACACCTTTTCAGGCTCTTCATGTTTTTCAACACCGTTTCATGCTCCTCCTATTTTTCAGACCGTTTCATGGTCCTCATATTTTTGACACCTTTTGAAGCTCTTCATATTTTTCACACCTTTCCGTGCTCTTCATGTTTTTCAACACGCTTTCATGCTCCTCCGATTATTCAGATCGTTTCATGCTCCTCATATTTTTGACACATTTTGAAGCTCTTCATATTTTCGACACCTTTCAGGTTCTTCATGTTTTTCAACACCGTTTCATGCTCCTCCTATTTTTCAAACCGTTTCATGCTCCTCATATTTTTGACACATTTTGAAGCTCTTCATATTTTCGACACCTTTCAGGTTCTTCATGTTTTTCAACACCGTTTCATGCTCCTCCTATTTGTCAAACCGTTTCATGTTCCTCCTATTTTTCATACCGTTTCTTGCTCCTCATATTTTTGACACCTTTTGAAGCTCTTCATGTTTTTTAACACCTTTTCACGCTCCTCCTATATTTCAGACCGTTTCAAGCTCCTCATATTTTTGACACCTTATGAAGCTCTTCATATTTTTCACATTTTTTCAGGGTCTTCATATTTTTCTACACCACTTCATGCTCCTCTTATTTTTCAGACCGTTTCATTCTCCTCATATGTTTCACAACTTTTTCAGGCTCTTCATGTTTCTCAACACCACTTCATGCTCCTCCTATTTTTCAGACCGTTTCATGCTCCTCATATTTTTGACACCTTTTGAAGTTCTTCATATTTTTCACACCTTTTCAGGCTTTTCATGTTTTTCTACACTGCTTCATTCTCTTCCTATTTTTCAGACATTTTCATGCTCCTCATATTTTTGACATCCTTTGAAGCTCTTCATATTTTTCACACCTTTTCAGGCTTTTCAGGTATTTCAACACCGTCTCATGCGCCTCCTATTTTTCAGACCGTTTCATGCTCCTCATATGTTTCACACCTTTTTCAGGCTCTTCATGTTTTTCAACACCACTTCATGGTCCTCCTATTTTTCAGACCGTATCATGCTCATCATATTTTTGACACAGTTTGAAGCTCTTCCTACTTTTCACACCTTTTGAGGCTCTTCATGTTTTTGAAAACAGTTTCTTGCTCCTCATATTTTTCAGACCGTTTCATGGTCCTCATATTTCTGACACCTTTTGAAGCTCTTCATATTTTTCACACTTTTTCAGGGTCTTCATGTTTTTCTACACCACTTCATGCTCCTCCTATTTTTCAGACCGTTTCATTCTCCTCATATGCTTCACAACTTTTTCAGGCTCTTCATGTTTCTCAACTCCACTTCATGCTCCTCCTATTTTTCAGACCGTTTCATGCTCCTCATATTTTTGACACTTTTTGAAGCTCTTCATATTTTTCACACCTTTCCAGGCTCTTCATGTTTTTGAACACCGTTTCATGATCATCCTATTTTTCAGACCGTTTCATGCTCCTCATATGTTTCACACCTTTTGAAGCTCTTCATGTTTTTTAACACCTTTTCATGCTCCTCCTATATTTCAGACCGTTTAATGCTCTTTATATTTTTGACACCATTTGAAGCTCTTCATATTTTTCGCACCTTTTCAGGCTCTTCATATTTTTCAACACCACTTCATGCTTCTCCAATTTTTCAGACCGTTTCATGCTCCTCATATATATGACACCTTTTGAAGCTCTTCATAATTTTCACATCTTTTCAGGCTCTTCATATTTTTCAACCCGCTTAAGCTCCTCCTATTTTTCAGAGCGTTTCTGGCTCCTCATATTTTTGACACCTTTGAGGCTCTTCATATATTTCACAGCTTTTCTGGCTCTTCATGTTTTTGAACACCGATTCATGCTCCTCCTATTTTTCAGACCGTTTCATGCTCCTCATATTTTTGACACCTTTTGAACCTCTTCATATTTTTCACACCTTTTCAGGCTCTTCATATTTTCAACACTGCTTCATGCTCCTACTATTTTTCAGACGGTTTCATGCTCCTCATATTTTTGACACCTTTTGAAGCTCTTCATATTATTCACACCTTTTCAGGCTCTTCATGTTTTTCAACACCGCTTCATGCTCCTCCTTTTTTTCAGACCGTTTCATGCTCCTCATATTTTTGACACCTTTTGAAGCTCTTCATATTTTTCACACTTCTCCAGGCTCTTCATGTTTTTGAACACCGTTTCATGCTCCTCCTGTTTTTCAGACCGTTTCATGCTGCTCATATTTTTGACACCTTTTGAAGTTCTTCATATTTTTCACACCTTTTCAGGCTCTTCACGTTTTTCAACACCACTTCATGCTCCTCCTATTTTTCAGTCCGTTTCATGCTCCTTATATCTTTGACACCTTTTGAAATTCTTCATATTTTTCACACCTTACAGGCTCTTCATGATTTTCAACACCACTTCATGCTCCTCCTAATTTTCACACCGTTTCATGCTCCTCATATATTTGACACCTTTTGAAGCTCTTCAGATTTTTCACACCTTTTCAGGCTCTTCATATTTTTCAACACCGCTTCATGCTCCTCCTATTTTTCAGACCGTTTCATGCTCCTCATCTTTTTGACACGTTTTGAAACTCTTCATATTTATCACACCTTTTCAGGCTCTTCATGTTTTTCAACACCATTTCATGCTCCTCCTTTTTTTCAGACCGTTTTATGCTCCTCATATATTTGACACCTTTTGAAGCTCTTCATAATTTCCACACCTTTTCAGGCTCTTCATGTTTTTCTACACCGCTTCATGCTCCCCCTACATTTCAGACCGTTCATGCCTCTCATATTTTTGAAACCTTTTGAAGCTCTTCATATTTTTCACACCTTTTTAGGCTCTTCATGTTTTTCAACACCATTTCATGCTCCTCCTTTTTTTCAAACCGTTTTATGCTCCTCATATATTTGACACCTGTTGAAGCTCTTCATAATTTACACACCTTTTCAGGCTCTTCAT
Source organism: Dama dama (assembly GCF_033118175.1). Lineage (NCBI taxonomy): Eukaryota > Metazoa > Chordata > Mammalia > Artiodactyla > Cervidae > Dama > Dama dama. The sequence goes on along the minus strand of NC_083714.1, from coordinate 1,041,117 downwards.
GTTTTTGAACACCGTTTCATGCTCCTCTTATTTTTTTTTATTGTTATTTTTTTTATTTTTTTTTTATTATTTTCATTTTTTTTCCCAGTCGGTTTTGTCATACATTGATATGAATCAGCCATGGATTTACATGTATTCCCAGTCCCGATTCCCCCTCCCACCTCCCTCTCCACCCGATTCCTCTGGGTCTTCCCAGTGCACCAAGCCGGAGCACTTGTCTCGTGCATCCTACCTGGGCTGGTCATCTGTTTCACCATAGATAGCATACATGCTGTTCTTTTGAAATATCCCACCCTCACATTCTCCCACAAAGTTCAAAAGTCTGTTCTGTATTTCTGTGTCTCTTTTTCTGTTCTGCATATAGGGTTATCGTTGTCACCTTTCTAAATTCCATATACATGTGTCAGTATGCTGTAATGTTCTTTATCTTTCTGGCTTACTTCACTCTGTATAATGGGCTCCAGCTTCATCCATCTCATTAGGCCTGATTCAAATGAATTCTTTTTAATGGCTGAGTAATATTCCATGGTGTATATGTACCACAGCTTTCTTATCCATTCATCTGCTGACGGGCATCTAGGTTGCTTCCATGTCCTGCCTATTATAAACAGTGCTGCGATGAACATTGGGGTGCACGTGTCTCTTTCAGACGAACCTATGGACACCTTATCTTTGACAAAGGAGGCAAGGATATACAATGGAAAAAAGACAACCTCTTTAACAAGTGGTGCTGGGAAAACTGGTCAACCACTTGTAAAAGAATGAAAATAGAACACTTTCTAACACCATACACAAAAATAAACTCAAAATGGATTAAAGATCTAAATGTAAGACCAGAAACTATAAAACTCCTAGAGGAGAAGATAGGCAAAACACTCTCCGACATAAATCAAAGCAAGATCCTCTATGACCCACCTCCCAGAATATTGGAAATAAAAGCAAAACTAAACAAATGGGACCTAATGAAACTTAAAAGCTTTTGCACTACAAAGGAAACTATAAGTAAGGTGAAAAGACAGCCCTCAGATTGGGAGAAAATAATAGCAAATGAAGAAACAGACAAAGGATTAATCTCAAAAATATACAAGCAAATCCTGCAGCTCAATTCCAGAAAAATAAATGACCCAATACAAAATGAGCCAAAGAACTAAACAGACATTTCTCCAAAGAAGACATACAGATGGATAACAAACACATGAAAAGATGCTCAACATCACTCATAATTAGAGAAATGCAAATCAAAACCACAATGAGGTACCATTACATGCCAGTCAGGATGGCTGCTATCCAAAAGTCTACAAGCAATAAATGCTGGAGAGGGAGTGGAGAAAAGGGAACCCTCTTATACTGTTGGTGGGAATGCACACTAGTACAGCCGCTATGGAAAACGGTGTAGAGATTTCTTAAAAAACTGGAAATAGAACTGCCATATGACCCAGCAATTCCACTTCTGGGCATACACACTGAGGAAACCAGATCCTTTTATTTTTCAGACCGTTTCAAACTCCTCATATTTTTTACACCTTTTGAAGCTCTTCATATATTTCACACCATTTCAGGCTCTTCATGTTTTTCAACACAACTTCATGCTCCTCCTATTTTTCAAACCGTTTCATGGTCCTCATATTTTTGACACCTTTTGAAGTTCTTCATATTTTTCACACCTTTCCGTGCTCTTCATGTTTTTCAACACGCTTTCATGCTCCTCCGATTATTCAGATCGTTTCATGCTCCTCATATTTTTGACACATTTTGAAGCTCTTCATATTTTCGACACCTTTCAGGTTCTTCATGTTTTTCAACACCGTTTCATTCTCCTCCTATTTTTCAAACCGTTTCATGCTCCTCATATTTTTGACACATTTTGAAGCTCTTCATATTTTCGACACCTTTCAGGTTCTTCATGTTTTTCAACACCGTTTCATGCTCCTCCTATTTGTCAAACCGTTTCATGTTCCTCCTATTTTTCAGACCGTTTCATGCTCCTCATATTTTTGACACCTTTTGAAGCTCTTCATGTTTTTCACACCCTTTCATGGTCTTCATATTTTTCAACACGGTTTCATGCTCCTCCTAATTTTCAGATCGTTTCATGCTCCTCATATTTTTGACACCTTTTGAAGCTCTTCTTATTCTTCACAATTTTTCAGGCTCTTCATGATTTTCAACACCGATTCATGCTCCTCCTCTCTTTCAGACCGTTTCAGGCTCCTCATATGTTTCACACCTTTTTCAGGCTCTTCATGTATTTCAACACCACTTCATGCTCCTCCTATTTTTCAGATCGTTTCATGCTCCTCATATTTTTGATACCTTTTGAAGCTCTTCATATTTTTCACAGCTTTCCAGGCTCTTCATATTTTTGAACACTGATTAATGCTCCTCCTATTTTTCAGACCGTTTCATGCTCCTCATATTTTTGACACCTTTTGAAGCTCTTCATATTTTTCACACCTTTTCAGGCTCTTCAAATTTTTCAACACAACTTCATGCTCCTCCTTTATTTGAGACCGTTTCATGCTCCTCATATTTTTGACTCATTTTGAAGCTCTCCATAGATTTCACACCTTTTCAGGCTCTTCATGTGTTTCTACACCACTTCATGCTCCTCCTATTTTTAAGAGCTTTTCATGATCTTCATATTTTTGTCACCTTTTGAAGCTCTTCATATTTTTCACACCTTTTCAGGCTTTTCATGTTTTTCAACACCGCTTCATGCTCCTACTATTTTCAGACCTTTTCATGCTCCTCATATATTTCACACCATTTTAAGCTCTTCATGTTTTAACACCTTTTCACGCTCCTCCTATATTTCAGACCGTTTCAAGCTCCTCATATTTTTGACACCTTTTGAAGCTCTTCATATTTTTCACATTTTTTCAGGGTCTTCATGTTTTTCTACACCACTTCATGCTACTCCTATTTTTAAGAGCTTTTCATGCTCCTCATATTTTTGTCACCTTTTGAAGCTCTTCATATTTTTCACACCTTTTCAGGCTTTTCATGTTTTTCAACACCACTTCATTCTCCTCCTTTATTTCAGACCGTTTCATGCTCCTCATCTTTTTCACACCTTTTGAAGGTCTTTATATTTTTCACACCTTTTCAGGCTTTTCATGTTTTTCTACACCGCTTCATTCTCTTCCTATTTTTCAGACATGTTCATGCTCCTCATATTTTTGACATCCTTTGAAGCTCTTCATATTTTTCACACCTTTTCAGGCTTTTCATGTATTTCAACACCGTCTCATGCGCCTCCTATTTTTCAGACCGTTTCATGCTCCTCATATGTTTCACACCTTTTTCAGGCTCTTCATGTTTTTCAACACCACTTCATGCTCCTCCTATTTATCAGACCGTTTCATGCTCATCATATTTTTGACACAGTTTGAAGCTCTTCATACTTTTCACACCTTTTGAGGCTCTTCATGTTTTTGAAAACAGTTTCTTGCTCCTCATATTTTTCAGACCGTTTCATGGTCCTCATATTTTTGACACCTTTTGAAGCTCTTCATATTTTTCGCACCTTTTCAGGCTCTTCATTTTTTTGAACACCACTTCATGCTTCTCCAATTTTTCAGACCGTTTCATGCTCCTCATATATTTGACACCTTTTGAAGCTCTTCATATTTTTCACATCTTTTCAGGCTCTTCATATTTTTCAACCCGCTTAAGCTCCTCCTATTTTTCAGACCGTTTCTTGCTCCTCATATTTTTGACACCTTTGAGGCTCTTAATATATTTCACACCTTTTCAGGCTCTTCATGTTTTTGAACACCGCTTCATGCTCCTCCTATTTTTCAGACCGTTTCATGCTCCTCCTATTTTTCAGACCGTTTCATGCTCCTCATATTTTTGACACCTTTTGAACCTCTTCATATTTTTCACACCTTTTCAGGCTCTTCATGTTTTCAACACCGCTTCATGCTCCTACTATTTTTCAGACGGTTTCATGCTCCTCATATTTTTGACACCTTTTGAAGCTCTTCATATTATTCACACCTTTTCAGGCTCTTCATGTTTTTCAACACCGCTTCATGCTCCTCCTTTTTTTCAGACCGTTTCATGCTCCTCATATTTTTGATAACTTTTGAAGCTCTTCATATTTTTCACACTTCTCCAGGCTCTTCATGTTTTTGAACACCGTTTCATGTTCCTCCTTTTTTTCAGACTGTTTCATGCTGCTAATATTTTTGACACCTTTTGAAGTTCTTCATATTTTTCACACCTTTTCAGGCTCTTCACGTTTTTCAACACCACTTCATGCTCCTCCTATTTTTCAGACCATTTCAGGCTCCTCTTATTTTTTTTTTTATTGTTATTTTTTTTTATTATTTTTATTTTTTTTTCCAGTGGGTTTTGTCATACCTTGATATGAATCAGCCATGGATTTACATGTATTCACAGTCCCGATTCCCCCTCCCACCTCCCTCTCCACCCGATTCCTCTGGGTCTTCCCAGTGCACCAAGCCGGAGCACTTGTCTCGTGCATCCTACCTGGGCTGGTGATCTGTTTCACCATAGATAGCATACATGCTGTTCTTTTGAAATATCCCACCCTCACATTCTCCCACAAAGTTTAAAAGTCTGTTCTGTATTTCTGTGTCTCTTTTTCTGTTCTGCATATAGGGTTATCGTTGTCACCTTTCTAAATTCCATATACATGTGTCAGTATGCTGTAATGTTCTTTATCTTTCTGGCTTACTTCACTCTGTATAATGGGCTCCAGCTTCATCCATCTCATTAGGACTGATTCAAATGAATTCTTTTTAATGGCTGAGTAATATTCCATGGTGTATATGTACCACAGCTTTCTTATCCATTCATCTGCTGACGGGCATCTAGGTTGCTTCCATGTCCTGGCTATTATAAACAGTGCTGCGATGAACATTGGGGTGCACGTGTCTCTTTCAGACGAACCTATGGACACCTTATCTTTGACAAAGGAGGCAAGGATATGCAATGGAAAAAAGACAACCTCTTTAACAAGTGGTGCTGGGAAAACTGGTCAACCACTTGTAAAAGAATGAAAATAGAACACTTTCTAACACCATACACAAAAATAAACTCAAAATGGATTAAAGATCTAAATGTAAGACCAGAAACTATAAAACTCCTAGAGGAGAAGATAGGCAATACACTCTCCGACATAAATCAAAGCAAGATCCTCTATGACCCACCTCCCAGAATATTGGAAATAAAAGCAAAACTAAACAAATGGGACCTAATGAAACTTAAAAGCTTTTGCACTACAAAGGAAACTATAAGTAAGGTGAAAAGACAGCCCTCAGATTGGGAGAAAATAATAGCAAATGAAGAAACAGACAAAGGATTAATCTCAAAAATACACAAGCAAATCCTGCAGCTCAATTCCAGAAAAATAAATGACCCAATAAAAAATGAGCCAAAGAACTAAACAGACATTTCTCCAAAGAAGACATACAGATGGATAACAAACACATAAAAGATGCTCAACATCACTCATTATTAGAGAAATGCAAATCAAAACCACAATGAGGTACCATTACATGCCAGTCAGGATGGCTGCTATCCAAAAGTCTACAAGCAATAAATGCTGGAGAGGGAGTGGAGAAAAGGGAACCCTCTTATACTGTTGGTGGGAATGCACAATAGTACAGCCGATATGGAAAACGGTGTAGAGATTTCTTAAAAAACTGGAAATAGAACTGCCATATGACCCAGCAATTCCACTTCTGGGCATACACACTGAGGAAACCAGATCCTCTTATTTTTCAGACCGTTTCAAACTCCTCATATTTTTTACAACTTTTGAAGCTCTTCATATATTTCACACCTTTTCAGGCTCTTCATGTTTTTCAACACCGCTTCATGCTCCTACTATTTTTCAGACCGTTTCATGGTCCTCATATTTTTGACACCTTTTGAAGCTCTTCATATTTTTCACACCTTTTCAGGCTCTTCATGTTTTTGAACACCGTTTCATGCTCCTCCTATTTTTCAGACCGTTTCATGCTCCTCATGTTTTTGAGACGTTTTGAAGCTCTGCATATTTTTCATAACTTTCAGGCTCTTCATGCTTTTGAAACACCGTTACATGCTCCTCCTATTTTTCATACATATCATGCTCGTCATTTTTTTGACACATTTTGAAGCTCTTCATATTTTTCACACCTTTTCAGGCTCTTTATGTTTTTCAACGCCGTATCATGCTCCTCCTATTTTTCAGACCGTTTCATGCTCCTCATATCTTTGACACCTTTTGAAGCTCTTCATATTTTTCACATCATTTCAGGCTCTTCAAGTTTTTGAAAACGGCTTCATGCTCCTCCTAATTTTCAGACCGTTTTTTGCTCATCATATTTTTGACACATTTTGAAGCTTTTCATATTTTTCACAGCTTTTCAGGCTCTTCATGTTTTTGAACACAGTTTCATGCTCCGCATATTTTTCACACCTTTTCATGCTCTTCATATTTTTCACACCTTTTCAGGCTCTTCATGTTTCTCAACACCGTTTCATGCTTCTCCTATTTTTCAGACCATTTCATGCTCCTCATACTTTTGACAGCTTTTTAAGCTCTTCATATATTTCACACCTTTTCAGGCTTTTCATGTTTTTGAACACCGCTTCATGCTCCTCCTATTTTTCAGACCATTTCATGCTCCTCGTATTTTTCACACCTTTTGAAGCTCTTCCTATATTTCACACCTTTTCAGGCTCTTCATGTTTTTGAACACCGCTTAATGCTCCTCCTATTTTTCAGATTGTTTCATCCTCCTCATATTTTTGACACCTTTGAAGCTCTTCATATTTGTCACACCCTTCCAGGCTCTTCATGTTCTTCATCACTGTTTCATGCTCCTCCTATTTTTCAAACTGTTTCAGGCTCCTCATATTTTTCACACCTTTTGAAGCTCTTCATATTTTTCACACCTTTTCAGGCTCTTCATGTTTTTCAAAACCGCTTCATGCTCCTCCTGTTTTTCAGAACGTTTCAAGCTCCTCATGTTTTTCATATCTTTTGAAGCTCTTCATATTTTTCACACGTTTTCAGGCTCTTCATGATTTTCAACACCGCTTCATGATCCTCCTATTTATCAGACCGTTTCATGCTCATCTCATTTTTGACACCTTTTGAAGCTGCTCATATTTTTCACACCTTTTGAAGCTCTTCATTTTTTTCACAACTTTTCAGGCTCTTCAAGTTTTTCAACACCGCTTCATGCTCCTCCTATTTTTCAGACCGTTTCATGCTCCTCATGTAATTCACACCTTTTGAAACTCTTCATATTTTTCACACCTTTTCAGGCTCTTCATGTTTTGGAACACCGTTTCATGCTCCTCCTATTTTTCAGACCTTTCATGCTCCTCATATTTTTGACACCTTTTGAAGCTCTTCATATTTTTCACAACTTTTCAGGCTCTTCATGTTGTTCAACACGGCTTCATGCTTCTCCTATTTTCCAGACCGTTTCATTGTCCTAATATTTTTGACACCTTTAGAAGCTCTTCATATTTTTCACACGTTTTCAGGCTCTTCATGTTTTTCAACACGGCTTCATGCTCCTCCTATTTTTCAGATCGGTTCATTCTCCTCATATTTTTCACACCTTTTGATGCTCTTCATATTTTTCACACCTTTTCAGGCTCTTCATGTTTTGGAACACCGTTTCATGCTCCTCCTATTTTTCAGACCTTTTCATGCTCCTCATATTTTTGACACCTTTTGAAGCTCTTCATATTTTTCACAACTTTTCAGGCTGTTCATGTTTTGGAACACCGTTTCATGCTCCTCCTTTTTTTCAGACCGTTTCATGCTCCTCATATCTTTGACACCTTTTGAAGCTCTATATTTTTCACACCTTTTCAGGATCTTCATGTTTTTGAACACCGCTTCATGCTACTCCTATTTTTCAGACCGTTTCATGCTCCTCCTATTTTTCACACTTTTTGAAGCTCTTCATATTTTTCACAGCTTTTCAGGCTCTTCATGTTTTTGAACACCGTTTCATGCTGCTCCTATTTTTCAGACTCTTTCATGCTCGTCATATTTTTGACACCTTTTGAAGCTCTTCGTATTTTTCACACCTTTTCAGGCTCTTCATGTTTTTGAAAACCGCTTCATGCTCCTCCTATTTTTCACACCTTTTGAAGCTCTTCATATTTTTCACACCTTTTCAGGCTCTTCATGTTTTTCAACTCCGCTCATGCTCCTCCTCTTTTTCAGACCGTTTCATGCTCCTCATATTTTTGACACTTTTTGAGGCTCTTCATATTTTTCACACCATTTCAGGCTCTTCTTCGTTTTGAACAACGTTTCATGCTCCTCCTATTTTTCAGACCGTTTCATGCTCCTCATGTATTTCACACCTTTTGAAGCTCTTCATAATTTTCACACCTTTTCAGGCTCTACATGTTTTTCAACATCACTTCATGCTTCTCTTATTTTTCAGACCGATTCATGTTCCTCATATTTTTGACACCTTTTGAAGCTCTTCATATTTTTCACACCTGTTCAGGCTCTTCATGTTTTTCAACGCCGCTTCATGCTCCTCATCTTTTTCAGACCGTTTCGTGCTCCTCATATTTTTCACACCTTTTGAAGCTCTTCATATTTTTCACAACTTTTCAGGCTCTTCATATTTTTGATCACCGTTTCATGCTCCTCCTATTTTTCAGACCGTTTCATGCTCCTCATATTTTGACACCTTTTTAAGCTCTTCACATTTTTCACACCTTTTCAGGCTCTTCATGTTTTTCAAAACCGCTTCATGATCCCCCTATATTTCAGACCGTTTCATGCTCCTCATATTTTTCACACCTTTTGAAGCTCTTCATATTTTTCACACCTTTTCAGACTCTTCATGTTTTTCAACACCACTTCATGCTCCTCCTATTTTTCCGACGGTTTCATGCTCATCGCATTTTTGACACCTTCTGAAGCTCTTCATTTTTATCAAAACTTTTGAGCTCTTCACATTCTTCACACGTTTTCAGGCTCTTCATGTATTTCAATAACGGTTCTTACTCCTCCTATTTTTCAGAACGTTGCATGCTTCTCATATTTTTGACACGTTTTGAAGCTCTTCATATTTTTCACACCTTTTCAGGCTCTTCATGTTTTTCAACACCACTTCATGCTCCTCCTATTTTTCAGACCGTTTCATGCTCCTCCTATTTTTCACACCTTTTGAAGCTCTTCATATTTTTCACACCTTTTCAGGCTGTACATGTTTTTGAACACCACTTCATGCTCCTCCTATTTTTCAGATCGTTTCTTGCTCCTCATGTATTTCACACATTTTGAAGCTCTTCATATTTTTCACACCTTTTCAGGCTCTTCATATTTTTCAACACCGCATCATGCTCCTCCTATTTTTCAGACCGTTTCATGCTCATCTCTTTTTTGACACCTTTTGAAGCTCTTCATATTTTTCATACGTTTTGAAGCTCTTCATACTTTTCACACTTTTTCAGGCTCTTCGTGTTTTTGAACACCGCTTCACGCTCCTCCTATTTTTCAGACCGTTTCATGCTGCTCGTATTTTTCAGACCGTTTCATGCTCTTCATAATTTTGACAATTTTATAAGCTCTTCATATTTTTCACACTTTTTCAGGCTCTTCATGTTTTTGAACACCGCTTCATGCTCCTCCTATTTTTCAAACTTTTGAAGCTCTTCATGTTTTTCACACCTTTTCAGGCTCTTCATGTTTTTGAACACAGCTTCATGCTCCTCCTAATTTTCAGACCGTTTCATGCTCCTCATACATTTCACACCTTTTTAAGCTCTTCCTATTTTTCACACCTTTTCACGCTCTTCATGTTTTTGAACACCGTTTTATGCTGCCTCTATTTTTCAGACCGTTTCATGCTCCTCATATGTTTCACACCATTTTACGCTCTTCATGTTTTAACACCTTTTCACGCTCCTCCTATATTTCAGACCGTTTCAAGCTCCTCATATTTTTGACACCTTTTGAAGCTCTTCATATTTTTCACATTTTTTCAGGGTCTTCATGTTTTTCTACACCACTTCATGCTACTCCTATTTTTAAGAGCTTTTCATGCTCCTCATATTTTTGTCACCTTTTGAAGCTCTTCATATTTTTCACACCTTTTCAGGCTTTTCATGTTTTTCAACACCACTTCATTCTCCTCCTTTATTTCAGACCGTTTCATGCTCCTCATCTTTTTCACACCTTTTGAAGCTCTTTATATTTTTCACACCTTTTCAGGCTTTTCATGTTTTTCTACACCGCTTCATTCTCTTCCTATTTTTCAGACATGTTCATGCTCCTCATATTTTTGACATCCTTTGAAGCTCTTCATATTTTTCACACCTTTTCAGGCTTTTCATGTATTTCAACACCGTCTCATGCGCCTCCTATTTTTCAGACCGTTTCATGCTCCTCATATGTTTCACACCTTTTTCAGGCTCTTCATGTTTTTCAACACCACTTCATGCTCCTCCTATTTATCAGACCGTTTCATGCTCATCATATTTTTGACACAGTTTGAAGCTCTTCATACTTTTCACACCTTTTGAGGCTCTTCATGTTTTTGAAAACAGTTTCTTGCTCCTCATATTTTTCAGACCGTTTCATGGTCCTCATATTTTTGACACCTTTTGAAGCTCTTCATATTTTTCGCACCTTTTCAGGCTCTTCATTTTTTTGAACACCACTTCATGCTTCTCCAATTTTTCAGACCGTTTCATGCTCCTCATATATTTGACACCTTTTGAAGCTCTTCATATTTTTCACATCTTTTCAGGCTCTTCATATTTTTCAACCCGCTTAAGCTCCTCCTATTTTTCAGACCGTTTCTTGCTCCTCATATTTTTGACACCTTTGAGGCTCTTAATATATTTCACACCTTTTCAGGCTCTTCATGTTTTTGAACACCGCTTCATGCTCCTCCTATTTTTCAGACCGTTTCATGCTCCTCCTATTTTTTAGACCGTTTCATGCTCCTCATATTTTTGACACCTTTTGAACCTCTTCATATTTTTCACACCTTTTCAGGCTCTTCATGTTTTCAACACCGCTTCATGATCCTACTATTTTTCAGACGGTTTCATGCTCCTCATATTTTTGACACCTTTTGAAGCTCTTCATATTATTCACACCTTTTCAGGCTCTTCATGTTTTTCAACACCGCTTCATGCTCCTCCTTTTTTTCAGACCGTTTCATGCTCCTCATATTTTTGACAACTTTTGAAGCTCTTCATATTTTTCACACTTCTCCAGGCTATTCATGTTTTTGAACACCGTTTCATGTTCCTCCTTTTTTTCAGACTGTTTCATGCTGCTAATATTTTTGACACCTTTTGAAGTTCTTCATATTTTTCACACCTTTTCAGGCTCTTCACGTTTTTCAACACCACTTCATGCTCCTCCTATTTTTCAGACCATTTCAGGCTCCTCTTATTTTTTTTTTTTATTGTTTTTTTTTTTTATTATTTTTATTTTTTTTTCCAGTGGGTTTTGTCATACCTTGATATGAATCAGCCATGGATTTACATGTATTCACAGTCCCGATTCCCCCTCCCACCTCCCTCTCCACCCGATTCCTCTGGGTCTTCCCAGTGCACCAAGCCGGAGCACTTGTCTCGTGCATCCTACCTGGGCTGGTGATCTGTTTCACCATAGATAGCATACATGCTGTTCTTTTGAAATATCCCACCCTCACATTCTCCCACAAAGTTTAAAAGTCTGTTCTGTATTTCTGTGTCTCTTTTTCTGTTCTGCATATAGGGTTATCGTTGTCACCTTTCTAAATTCCATATACATGTGTCAGTATGCTGTAATGTTCTTTATCTTTCTGGCTTACTTCACTCTGTATAATGGGCTCCAGCTTCATCCATCTCATTAGGACTGATTCAAATGAATTCTTTTTAATGGCTGAGTAATATTCCATGGTGTATATGTACCACAGCTTTCTTATCCATTCATCTGCTGACGGGCATCTAGGTTGCTTCCATGTCCTGGCTATTATAAACAGTGCTGCGATGAACATTGGGGTGCACGTGTCTCTTTCAGACGAACCTATGGACACCTTATCTTTGACAAAGGAGGCAAGGATATGCAATGGAAAAAAGACAACCTCTTTAACAAGTGGTGCTGGGAAAACTGGTCAACCACTTGTAAAAGAATGAAAATAGAACACTTTCTAACACCATACACAAAAATAAACTCAAAATGGATTAAAGATCTAAATGTAAGACCAGAAACTATAAAACTCCTAGAGGAGAAGATAGGCAATACACTCTCCGACATAAATCAAAGCAAGATCCTCTATGATCCACCTCCCAGAATATTGGAAATAAAAGCAAAACTAAACAAATGGGACCTAATGAAACTTAAAAGCTTTTGCACTACAAAGGAAACTATAAGTAAGGTGAAAAGACAGCCCTCAGATTGGGAGAAAATAATAGCAAATGAAGAAACAGACAAAGGATTAATCTCAAAAATACACAAGCAAATCCTGCAGCTCAATTCCAGAAAAATAAATGACCCAATAAAAAATGAGCCAAAGAACTAAACAGACATTTCTCCAAAGAAGACATACAGATGGATAACAAACACATAAAAGATGCTCAACATCACTCATTATTAGAGAAATGCAAATCAAAACCACAATGAGGTACCATTACATGCCAGTCAGGATGGCTGCTATCCAAAAGTCTACAAGCAATAAATGCTGGAGAGGGAGTGGAGAAAAGGGAACCCTCTTATACTGTTGGTGGGAATGCACAATAGTACAGCCGATATGGAAAACGGTGTAGAGATTTCTTAAAAAACTGGAAATAGAACTGCCATATGACCCAGCAATTCCACTTCTGGGCATACACACTGAGGAAACCAGATCCTCTTATTTTTCAGACCGTTTCAAACTCCTCATATTTTTTACAACTTTTGAAGCTCTTCATATATTTCACACCTTTTCAGGCTCTTCATGTTTTTCAACACCGCTTCATGCTCCTACTATTTTTCAGACCGTTTCATGGTCCTCATATTTTTGACACCTTTTGAAGCTCTTCATATTTTTCACACCTTTTCAGGCTCTTCATGTTTTTGAACACCGTTTCATGCTCCTCCTATTTTTCAGACCGTTTCATGCTCCTCATGTTTTTGAGACGTTTTGAAGCTCTGCATATTTTTCATAACTTTCAGGCTCTTCATGCTTTTGAAACACCGTTACATGCTCCTCCTATTTTTCATACATATCATGCTCGTCATTTTTTTGACACATTTTGAAGCTCTTCATATTTTTCACACCTTTTCAGGCTCTTTATGTTTTTCAACGCCGTATCATGCTCCTCCTATTTTTCAGACCGTTTCATGCTCCTCATATCTTTGACACCTTTTGAAGCTCTTCATATTTTTCACATCATTTCAGGCTCTTCAAGTTTTTGAAAACGGCTTCATGCTCCTCCTAATTTTCAGACCGTTTTTTGCTCATCATATTTTTGACACATTTTGAAGCTTTTCATATTTTTCACAGCTTTTCAGGCTCTTCATGTTTTTGAACACAGTTTCATGCTCCGCATATTTTTCACACCTTTTCATGCTCTTCATATTTTTCACACCTTTTCAGGCTCTTCATGTTTCTCAACACCGTTTCATGCTTCTCCTATTTTTCAGACCATTTCATGCTCCTCATACTTTTGACAGCTTTTTAAGCTCTTCATATATTTCACACCTTTTCAGGCTTTTCATGTTTTTGAACACCGCTTCATGCTCCTCCTATTTTTCAGACCATTTCATGCTCCTCGTATTTTTCAAACCTTTTGAAGCTCTTCCTATATTTCACACCTTTTCAGGCTCTTCATGTTTTTGAACACCGCTTAATGCTCCTCCTATTTTTCAGATTGTTTCATCCTCCTCATATTTTTGACACCTTTGAAGCTCTTCATATTTGTCACACCCTTCCAGGCTCTTCATGTTCTTCATCACTGTTTCATGCTCCTCCTATTTTTCAAACTGTTTCAGGCTCCTCATATTTTTCACACCTTTTGAAGCTCTTCATATTTTTCACACCTTTTCAGGCTCTTCATGTTTTTCAAAACCGCTTCATGCTCCTCCTGTTTTTCAGACCGTTTCAAGCTCCTCATGTTTTTCATATCTTTTGAAGCTCTTCATATTTTTCACACGTTTTCAGGCTCTTCATGATTTTCAACACCGCTTCATGATCCTCCTATTTATCAGACCGTTTCATGCTCATCTCATTTTTGACACCTTTTGAAGCTGCTCATATTTTTCACACCTTTTGAAGCTCTTCATTTTTTTCACAACTTTTCAGGCTCTTCAAGTTTTTCAACACCGCTTCATGCTCCTCCTATTTTTCAGACCGTTTCATGCTCCTCATGTAATTCACACCTTTTGAAACTCTTCATATTTTTCACACCTTTTCAGGCTCTTCATGTTTTGGAACACCGTTTCATGCTCCTCCTATTTTTCAGACCTTTCATGCTCCTCATATTTTTGACACCTTTTGAAGCTCTTCATATTTTTCACAACTTTTCAGGCTCTTCATGTTTTTCAACACGGCTTCATGCTTCTCCTATTTTCCAGACCGTTTCATTGTCCTAATATTTTTGACACCTTTAGAAGCTCTTCATATTTTTCACACGTTTTCAGGCTCTTCATGTTTTTCAACACGGCTTCATGCTCCTCCTATTTTTCAGATCGGTTCATTCTCCTCATATTTTTCACACCTTTTGATGCTCTTCATATTTTTCACACCTTTTCAGGCTCTTCATGTTTTGGAACACCGTTTCATGCTCCTCCTATTTTTCAGACCTTTTCATGCTCCTCATATTTTTGACACCTTTTGAAGCTCTTCATATTTTTCACAACTTTTCAGGCTGTTCATGTTTTGGAACACCGTTTCATGCTCCTCCTTTTTTTCAGACCGTTTCATGCTCCTCATATCTTTGACACGTTTTGAAGCTCTATATTTTTCACACCTTTTCAGGATCTTCATGTTTTTGAACACCGATTCATGCTACTCCTATTTTTCAGACCGTTTCATGCTCCTCCTATTTTTCACACTTTTTGAAGCTCTTCATATTTTTCACAGCTTTTCAGGCTCTTCATGTTTTTGAACACCGTTTCATGCTGCTCCTATTTTTCAGACTCTTTCATGCTTGTCATATTTTTGACACCTTTTGAAGCTCTTCGAATTTTTCACACCTTTTCAGGCTCTTCATGTTTTTGAAAACCGCTTCATGCTCCTCCTATTTTTCACACCTTTTGAAGCTCTTCATATTTTTCACACCTTTTCAGGCTCTTCATGTTTTTCAACTCCGCTCATGCTCCTCCTCTTTTTCAGACCGTTTCATGCTCCTCATATTTTTGACACTTTTTGAGGCTCTTCATATTTTTCACACCATTTCAGGCTCTTCTTCGTTTTGAACAACGTTTCATGCTCCTCCTATTTTTCAGACCGTTTCATGCTCCTCATGTATTTCACACCTTTTGAAGTTCTTCATAATTTTCACACCTTTTCAGGCTCTACATGTTTTTCAACATCACTTCATGCTTCTCTTATTTTTCAGACCGATTCATGTTCCTCATATTTTTGACACCTTTTGAAGCTCTTCATATTTTTCACACCTGTTCAGGCTCTTCATGTTTTTCAACGCCGCTTCATGCTCCTCATCTTTTTCAGACCGTTTCGTGCTCCTCATATTTTTCACACCTTTTGAAGCTCTTCATATTTTTCACAACTTTTCAGGCTCTTCATATTTTTGATCACCGTTTCATGCTCCTCCTATTTTTCAGACCGTTTCATGCTCCTCATATTTTGACAACTTTTTAAGCTCTTCACATTTTTCACACCTTTTCAGGCTCTTCATGTTTTTCAAAACCGCTTCATGATCCCCCTATATTTCAGACCGTTTCATGCTCCTCATATTTTTCACACCTTTTGAAGCTCTTCATATTTTTCACACCTTTTCAGACTCTTCATGTTTTTCAACACCACTTCATGCTCCTCCTATTTTTCCGACGGTTTCATGCTCATCGCATTTTTGACACCTTCTGAAGCTCTTCATTTTTATCAAAACTTTTGAGCTCTTCACATTCTTCACACGTTTTCAGGCTCTTCATGTATTTCAATAACGGTTCTTACTCCTCCTATTTTTCAGAACGTTGCATGCTTCTCATATTTTTGACACGTTTTGAAGCTCTTCATATTTTTCACACCTTTTCAGGCTCTTCATGTTTTTCAACACCACTTCATGCTCCTCCTATTTTTCAGACCGTTCATGCTCCTCATATTTTGACACATTTTGAAGCTCTTCATATTTTTCACATCTTTTCAGGCTCTTCATGTTTTTGAACAAGGTTTCATTCTCCTCCCATTTTTCAGACCGTTTCATGCTCCTCATATTTTTGACACGTTTTGAAGCTCTTCATATTTTTCACACCTTTTCAGGCTCTTCATGTTTTTGAACACCGTTTCATGCTCCTCCTATTTTTCAGACCGTTCATGCTCCTCATATTTTGACACCTTTTGAAGCTCTTCATATTTTTCACACCTTTTCAGGCTCTTCATGTTTCTGAACACCGCGTCATGCTCCTCCTATTTTTCATATCGTTTCATGCTTCTCATATTTTTCACACCTTTTGAAGCTCTTCATATTTTTCACACCTTTTCAGGCTCTTCATGTTTTTCAACACCGCTTCATGCTCCTCCTATTTTTCAGACCGTTTCATGCTCATCTCATTTTTGACACCTTTTGAAGCTCTTCATATTCTTCACTCCTTTTGAAGCTCTTCATATTTTTCACACCTTTTGAAGCTCTTCATATTTCTCACACCTTTTCAGACTCTTCATGTTTTTCAACACCGCTTTTTGCTCCTCCTATTTTTCAGACCGTTTCATGCTCCTCATATTTTTGACACGTTTTGAAGTTCTTCATATTTTTCACACCTTTTCAGGCTCTTCATTTTTTAAACACCGCTTCATGCTGCTCCTGTTTTTCAGACCTTTTCATGCTCCTCATATTTTTCACATCTTTTGAAGTTCTTCTTATTTTTCACACCTTTTCAAGCTCTTCATCATTTTCAAAACCGCTTCATGCTCCTCCTATTTTACAGACCGTTTCATTCTCCTCATGTATTTCACACGTAATGAAGCTCTTCCAATTTTGCACAACTTTTCAGTCTCTTCTTGTTTTACAACACCGCATCATGCTCCTCCTATTTTTCAGACTGTTTCATGCTCCTCATATTTTTGACACCTTTTGAAGCTCTTCATATTTTTCACACCTTTTGAAGCTCTTCATGTTTTTCACACCTTTTCAGGCTCTTCATGATTTTCAACACCGCTTCATGCTCCTGCTATTTTTCAGACCGTTTCATGCTCATCTCTTTTTTGACACCTTTAGAAGCTGTTCATATTTTTCACACCTTTTAAAGCTCTTCATATTTTTCACATTTTTGAAACTCTTCATATTTTTCTCACCTTTTGAAGCTCTTCATGTTTTTCACACCTTTTCAGGCTTCTCATGTTTTTGAACACCGCTTCATGCTCCTCCTATTTTTCACTCCTTTTGAAGCTCTTCTTATTTTTCACACCTTTTCAGGCTGTACATGTTTTTGAACACCACTTCATGCTCCTCCTATTTTTCAGACCGTTTCTTGCTCCTCATGTATTTCACACATTTTGAAGCTCTTCATATTTTTCACACCTTTTCAATGTCTTCATGTTTTTGATCACTGTTTCATGCTGCTCCTGTTTTTCAGACCATTTCATGATACTCATATTTTTGACACCTTTTGAAGCTCTTCATGTTTTTCACACTTTTTCAGGCTGTTTATAGTTTTCAACACCGCTGCATGATTCTCCTATATTTGAGACCATTTCATGCTCCTCATATTTTTGACATTTTTTGAAGCTCTTCATATTTTTCACACTTTTTGAAGCTCTTCCTATTTTTCACAGGTTTTCAGGCTCTTCATGTTTTTCAACACCGCTTCATGCTCCTCCTATTTTTCCGACCGTTTCATGCTCATCTCATTTTTGACACCTTTTGAAGGTCTTCATATTTTTCACACCTTTTGAAGCTCTTCATATTTTTCACTTCTTTTCAGGCTCTTCATGTTTTTTAACACCGCTTCATGCTCCTCATATTTTTCAGACCGTTTCATGCTCCTCATATTTTTGACATCTTTTGAAGCTCTTCACATTTTTCACACATTTTCAGGCTCTTCATGTTTTTCAACACCGCTTGATGATCCTCCTATATTTCAGACCGTTTCATGCTCCTCATATTTTTGACCCCTTTTGAAGCTCTTCATATTTTTCACACCTTTTCAGACTCTTCATGTTTTTCAACACCGCTTCATGCTGCTCCTATTTTTCAGACCGTTTCATGCTCATCTCTTTTTTGACAACTTTTGAAGCTCTTCATATTTTCATACCTTTTGATGCTCTTCATATTTTTCACACATTTTCAGGCTCTTCATATTTTTCAACACCGCTTCATGCTCCTCCTGTTTTTCAGACAGTTTCATGCTCCTCATTTTTTTGACACGTTTTGAAGCTCTTCATATTTTTCACACCTTTTCCGTCTCTTCTTGTTTTTCAACACCGCTTCTTGCTCCTCCTATTTTTCAGACCGTTTCATGCTCCTCATATTGTTGACACCTTTTGAAGCACTTCATGTTTTTCACACCTTTTCTGGCTCTTCATATTTTTGAACACCGCTTCATTTTCCTCCTGTTTTTCCCACCTTTTGAAGCTCTTCATATTTTTCACACCTTTTCAGGCTCTTCAGGTTTTTGAACACCTCTTCATGCTCCTCCTATTTTTCAGACCGTTTCATGCTCCTCATGTATTTCACACCTTTTGAAGCTGTTCATATTTTTCACACCTTTTCAAGCTCTCCATGTTTCTGAACACCACTTCCTGCTCCTCCTATTTTTGAGGCCGTTTCATGCTCATCTCATTTTTGACACCTTCTGAAGCTCTTCATTTATTTCACACCTTTTGAGCTCTTCATATTCTTCACACTTTTTCAGGCTCTTCATGTATTTCAATAACGCTTCTTACTCCTCCTATTTTTCAGACCGTTTCATGCTCCTCATATTTTTGACATCTTTTGAAGCTCTTCACATATTTCACACATTTTCAGGCTTTTCATGTTTCTGAACACCGCTTCATCCTCCTCCTATTTTTCACACCTTTTGAAGCTCTTCATATTTTTCACAGCTTTTCAGGCTGCACATGTTTTTGAACACGACTTCATGCTCCTCATCTTTTTCAGTCTGTTTCATGCTCCTCATATTTTTCACACCGTTGGAAGCTCTTCATATTTTTCACACGTTTTCAGGCTCTTCATGTTTTTGATCACTGTTTCATGCTCCTCCTATTTTTCAGACCGTTTCTTGCTCCTCATATTTTTGACCATTTTATAAGCTCTTCATATTTTTCACACTTTTTTAGGCTCTTCATGTTTTTTAACACCGCTTCATGCTCCTCCTATTTTTCAAACTTTTTGAAGCTCTTCATGTTTTTCACACCTTATCAGACTCTTCATGTTTTTGAACACCTCTTCATGCTACTCCTATTTTTCAGACCTTTTCATGCTCCTCATGTATTTCACACGTTTTGAAGCTCTTCATATTTTTCACACCTTTTCAGACTCTTCATGTTTTTGAACACTGCTTCATGCTCCTCCTATTTTTCAGACCGTTTCAAGCTCCTCATATTTTTGACACCTTTTGAAGCTCTTCATATTTTTCACACCTTTTCAGTCTCTTCATGTTTTTAAACTCCACTCATGCTCCTCCTCTTTTTGTGACCTTTTCATGCTGCTCATAATTTTGACACCTTTGGAAGCTCTTCATATTTTTCACACCTTTTGATGCTCTTCATATTTTTCACAGCTTTTCAGGGTCTTCAAGTTTTTCAACACCGTTTCATTCTCCTCCTATTTTTCAGACCGTTTCATGCTCATCTCATTTTTGACACCTTTTGAAGCTCTTCATATTTTTCACACCTTTTGAAGCTCTTCATATTTTACACGTTTTCAGGCTCTTCAAGTTTTTCAACATCGCTTCATGCTCCTCCTATTTTTGACACGTTTTGAGGCTCTTCATAATTTTCACACCATTTTAGGCTCTTCATGTTTTTGAACACCGTTTCATGCTCCTCGTATTTTTCACACCTTTTAAAGCTCTTCATATTTTCACACCTTTTCAGGCTCTCATGTTTTTGAACACAGCTTCATGCTCCTCCTATTTTTTATACCGTTTCATGATACTCATGTATTTCACACCTTTTGAACCTCTTCATATTTTCCACACCTTTTCAGGCTGTACATGTTTTTGAAGACCACTTCATGCTCCTCATCTTTTTCAGACCGTTTCATGCTCCTGATATATTTCACACCGTTTGAAGCTCTTCATATTATTCACACGTTTTCAGATTCTTCATGTTTTTGATATCCGTTTCATGCTCCTCCTATTTTTCAGACCGTTTCATGCTCCTCATATTTTTGACACCTTTTGAAGCTCTTCACATTTATCACACCTTTTCAGGCTCTTCATGTTTTTCAACACCGCTTCATGATCCTCCTATATTTCAGAGCGTTTCATGCTCCTCATATTTTTGACACCTTTTGAAGCTCTTCACATTTTTCACACCTTTTCTGGCTCTTCATGTTTTTCAACACCGCTTCATGCTCCTCCTATTTTTCAGATCGTTTCAGGCTCCGCATATTTTTGACTCCTTTTGAAGCTCTTCATATTTTTCACACGTTTTCAGGCCCTTCATGTTTTTGAACACCGCTTCATGCTCCTCCTATTTTTCAGAGGGTTTCAGGCTGCTCGTATTTTTCAGACCGTTTCATGCTCCCCATATTTTTGACAATTTTATAAGCTCTTCATATTTTTCACACATTTTCAGGCTCTTCATGTTTTTGAGCACCGCTTCATGCTCCTCCTATTTTTCAAACCTTTTGAAGCTCTTCATGTTTTTCACACCTTATCAGCCTTTTCATGTTTTTGAACATCTCTTCATGCTCCTCATATTTTTGACAATTTTATAAGCTCTTCATATTTTTCACACTTTTTCAGGCTCTTCATGTTTTTCAACACCGCTTCATGCTCCTCCTATTTTTCAAACCTTTTGAAGCTCTTCATATTTTTCACACATTTTCAGGCCCTTCATGTTTTTGAACAACACTTCATGCTCCTCCTACTTTTCAGACTTTTTCATGCTCATCTCTTTTTTGACACCTTTTCAGGGTCTTCATATTTTTCAAACTTTTGAAGATCTTCATATTTTTCACACTTTTTCAGGCTCTTCATGTTTTGAACACTGCTTCATGCTCCTCCTATTTTTCAGACCGTTTCATTCTCCTCATGTGTTTCACACCTTTTGAAGCTCTTCATAATTTTCACACCTTTTCATGCTCTTCATGTTTTTGAACACCGTTTCATGCTCGTCCTATTTTTCAGACCATTTCAAGCTCCTCATATTTTTGAAACCTTTTGAAGCTCTTCATATTTTTCACACCTTTTCAGGCTTTTCATGTATTTGAACATCGCTTCATGCTCCTCACATTTCTCACACCTTTTGAAGCTCTTCATATTTTTCTCACCTTTTCAGGCTCCTCATGTTTTTGAACACCGCTTCATGCTCCTCATATTTTTCAGACCGTTTCATGATCCTCATGTATTTCACACCTTTTGAACCTCTTCATATTTTTCACACCTTTTCAATGTCTTCATGTTTTTGAACACTGTTTCATGCTGCTCCTGTTTTTCAGACCATTTCATGATACTCATATTTTTGACACCTTTTGAAGCTCTTCATATTTTTCACACTTTTTCAGGCTGTTTATAGTTTTCAACACCGCTGCATGATTCTCCTATATTTGAGACCATTTCATGCTCCTCATATTTTTGACATTTTTTGAAGCTCTTCATATTTTTCACACCTTTTGAAGCTCTTCCTATTTTTCACAGCTTTTCAGGCTCTTCATGTTTTTCAACACCGCTTCATGCTCCTCATATTTTTCAGACCGTTTCATGCTCCTCATATTTTTGACATCTTTTGAAGCTCTTCATATTTTTGACACCTTTTGAAGGTCTTCATATTTTTCACACCTTTTGAAGCTCTTCATATTTTTCACTTCTTTTCAGGCTCTTCATGTTTTTTAACACCGCTTCATGTTCCTCATATTTTTCAGACCGTTTCATGCTCCTCATATTTTTTACATCTTTTGAAGCTCTTCACGTTTATCACACATTTTCAGGCTCTTCATGTTTTTCAACACCGCTTGATGATCCTCCTATATTTCAGACCGTTTCATGCTCCTCATATTTTTGACACGTTTTGAAGCTCTTCATATTTTTCACACCTTTTCCGTCTCTTCTTGTTTTTCAACACCGCTTCTTGCTCCTCCTATTTTTCAGACCGTTTCATGCTCCTCATATTGTTGACACCTTTTGAAGCACTTCATATTTTTCACACCTTTTCTGGCTCTTCATATTTTTGAACACCGCTTCATGTTCCTCCTGTTTTTCATACCTTTTGAAGCTCTTCATATTTTTCACACCTTTTCAGGCTCTTCAGGTTTTTGAACACCTCTTCATGCTCCTCCTATTTTTCAGACCGTTTCATGCTCCTCATGTATTTCACACCTTTTGAAGCTGTTCATATTTTTCACACCTTTTCAGGCTCTCCATGTTTCTGAACACCACTTCCTGCTCCTCCTATTTTTGAGGCCGTTTCATGCTCATCTCATTTTTGACACCTTCTGAAGCTCTTCATTTGTTTCACACCTTTTGAGCTCTTCATATTCTTCACACGTTTTCAGGCTCTTCATGTATTTCAATAACACTTCTTACTCCTCCTATTTTTCAGACCGTTTCATGCTCCTCATATTTTTGACATCTTTTGAAGCTCTTCACATATTTCACACATTTTCAGGCTTTTCATGTTTCTGAACACCGCTTCATCCTCCTCCTATTTTTCACACCTTTTGAAGCTCTTCATATTTTTCACAGCTTTTCAGGCTGAACATGTTTTTGAACACGACTTCATGCTCCTCATCTTTTTCAGTCTGTTTCATGCTCCTCATATTTTTCACACCGTTTGAAGCTCTTCATATTTTTCACACGTTTTCAGGCTCTTCATGTTTTTGATCACCGTTTCATGCTCCTCCTATTTTTCAGACCGTTTCATGCTCCTCATATTTTTGACCATTTTATAAGCTCTTCATATTTTTCACACTTTTTTAGGCTCTTCATGTATTTTAACACCGCTTCATGCTCCTCCTATTTTTCAAACTTTTTGAAGCTCTTCATGTTTTTCACACCTTATCAGCCTCTTCATGTTTTTGAACACCTCTTCATGCTACTCCTATTTTTCAGACCTTTTCATGCTCCTCATATTTTTCACTCCTTTAAAGCTCTTCCTATTTTTCACAGCTTTTCAGGCTCTTCATGTTTTTCAACAACGCTTCATGCTCCTCATATTTTTCAGACCGTTTCATGCTCCTCATATTTTTGACATCTTTTGAAGCTCTTCATATTTTTGACACCTTTTGAAGGACTTCATATTTTTCACACCTTTTGAAGCTCTTCACATTTTTCACTTCTTTTCAGGCTCTTCATGTTTTTTAACACCGCTTCATGCTCCTCATATTTTTCAGACCGTTTCATGCTCCTCATATTTTTGACATCTTTTGAAGCTCTTCACGTTTTTCACACATTTTCAGGCTCGTCATGTTTTTCAACACCGCTTCATGCTGCTCCTATTTTTCAGACCGTTTCATGCTCATCTCTTTCTTGACAACTTTTGAAGCTCTTCATATTTTCATACTTTTTGAAGCTCTTCATATTTTTCACACGTTTTCAGGCTCTTCATGTTTTTCAATACCGCTTCATGCTCCTCCTATTTTTCAGACTGTTTCATGCTCCTCATATTTTTGACACCTTTTGAAGCTCTTCATATTTTTCACACCTTTTCAGACTCTTCATGTTTTTCAACACCGCTTCATGCTGCTCCCATTTTTCAGACCGTTTCATGCTCATCTCTTTTTTGACAACTTTTGAAGCTCTTCATATTTTCATACCTTTTGAAGCTCTTCATATTCTTCACACGTTTTCAGGCTCTTCATGTTTTTCAACACTGCTTCATGCTCCTCCTATTTTTCAGACCGTTTCATGCTCCTCATATTTTTGACACGTTTTGAAGCTCTTCATATTTTTCACACCTTTTCCGTCTCTTCTTGTTTTTCAACACCGCTTCTTGCTCCTCCTATTTTTCAGACCGTTTCATGCTCCTCATATAGTTGACACCTTTTGAAGCACTTCATATTTTTCACACCTTTTCAGGCTCTTCATATTTTTGAACACCGCTTCATGTTCCTCCTGTTTTTCACACCTTTTGAAGCTCTTCATATTTTTCACACCTTTTCAGGCTCTTCAGGTTTTTGAACACCTCTTCATGCTCCTCCTATTTTTCAGACCGTTTCATGCTCCTCATGTATTTCACACCTTTTGAAGCTGTTCATATTTTTCACACCTTTTCAGGCTCTCCATGTTTCTGAACACCACTTCCTGCTCCTCCTATTTTTGAGGCCGTTTCATGCTCATCTCATTTTTGACACCTTCTGAAGCTCTTCATTTTTTTCACACCTTTTCAGTCTCTTCATGTTTTTCAACTCCACTCATGCTCCTCCTCTTTTTCTGACCTTTTAATGCTCCTCATTTTTTGACACCTTTGGAAGCTCTTCATATTTTTCACACCTTTTGAAGCTCTTCATATTTTTCACAGCTTTTCAGGGTCTTCAAGTTTTTCAACATCGTTTCATTCTCCTCCTATTTTTCAGACCGTTTCATGCTCATCTCATTTTTGACACCTTTTGAAGCTCTTCATATTTTTCACACCTTTTGAAGCTCTTCATATTTTTCACACCTTTTCAGGCTGTACATATTTTTGAAGACCACTTCATGCTCCTCATCTTTTTCAGACCGTTTCATGCTCCTGATATTTTTCACACCGTTTGAAGCTCTTCATATTTTTCACACGTTTTCAAATTCTTCATGTTTTTGATCACCGTTTCATGCTCCTACTATTTTTCAGACCGTTTCATGCTCCTCATATTTTTGACACCTTTTGAAGCTCTTCACATTTATCACACCTTTTCAGGCTCTTCATGTTTCTCAACACCGCTTCATGATCCTCCTATATTTCAGAGCGTTTCATGCTCCTCATATTTTTGACACCTTTTGAAGCTCTTCACATTTTTCACACCTTTTCTGGCACTTCATGTTTTTCAACTCCGCTTCATGCTCCTCCTATTTTTCAGATCGTTTCAGGCTCCGCATATTTTTGACTCCTTTTGAAGCTCTTCATATTTTTCACCCGTTTTCAGGCCCTTCATGTTTTTGAACACCGCTTCATGCTCCTCTTATTTTTCAAACCTTTTGAAGCTGTTCATATTTTTCACACTTTTTCAGGCTCTTCATGTTTTGAACACCGCTTCATGCTCCTCCTATTTTTCAGATCGTTTCATGCTCCTCAGGTATTTCACACCTTTTGAAACTCTTCATATTTTTCACACCTTTTCAGGCTCTTCACGTTTTTGAACACCGCTTCATGCTCCTCCTATTTTTCAGACGGTTTCAGGCTGCTCGTATTTTTCAGACCGTTTCATGCTCCTCATATTTTTGACAATTTTATAAGCTCTTCATATTTTTCACACTTTTTCAGGCTCTTCATGTTTTGAACACTGCTTCATGATCCTCTTATATTTCAGACCGTTTCATTCTCCTCATGTTTTTCACACCTTTTGAAGCTCTTCATAATTTTCACACCTTTTCATGCTCTTCATGTTTTTGAACACCGTTTCATTCTCGTCCTATTTTTCAGACCATTTCAAGCTCCTCATATTTTTGAAACCTTTTGAAGCTCTTCATATTTTTCACACCTTTTCAGGCTTTTCATGTATTTGAACACCGCTTCATGCTCCTCACATTTCTCACACCTTTTGAAGCTCTTCATATTTTTCTCACCTTTTCAGGCTCCTCATGTTTTTGAACACCGCTTCATGCTCCTCATATTTTTCAGACCGTTTCATGATCCTCATGTATTTCACACCTTTTGAACCTCTTCATATTTTTCACACCTTTTCAATGTTTTCATGTTTTTGAACACTGTTTCATGCTGCTCCTGTTTTTCAGACCATTTCATGATACGCATATTTTTGACACCTTTTGAAGCTCTTCATATTTTTCACACTTTTTCAGGCTGTTTATAGTTTTCAACACCGCTGCATGATTCTCCTATATTTGAGACCATTTCATGCTCCTAATATTTTTGACATTTTTTGAAGCTCTTCATATTTTTCACAACTTTTGAAGCTCTTCCTATTTTTCACAGGTTTTCAGGCTCTTCATGTTTTTCAACACCGCTTCATGCTCCTCCTATTTTTCCGACCGTTTCCTGCTCATCTCATTTTTGACACCTTTTGAAGGTCTTCATGTATTTCACACCTTTTGAAGCTCTTCATATTTTTCACTTCTTTTCAGGCTCTTCATGTTTTTTAACACCGCTTCATGCTCCTCATATTTTTCAGACCGTTTCATGCTCCTCATATTTTTGACATCTTTTGAAGCTCTTCACGTTTTTCACACATTTTCAGGCTCTTCCTGTTTTTCAACACCGCTTCATGCTCCTCCTATATTTCAGACCGTTTCATGCTCCTCATATTTTTGACACCTTTTGAAGCTCTTCATATTTTTCACACCTTTTCAGACTCTTCATGTTTTTCAACACCGCTTCATGCTGCTCCTATTTTTCAGACCGTTTCATGCTCATCTCTTTTTTGACAACTTTTGAAGCTCTTCATATTTTCATACCTTTTGAAGCTCTTCATATTTTTCACACGTTGTCAGGCTCTTCATGTTTTTCAACACCGCTTCATGCTCCTCCTATTTTTCAGACCGTTTCGTGCTCCTCATATTTTTGACACGTTTTGAAGCTCTTCATATTTTTCACACCTTTTCCGTCTCTTCTTGTTTTTCAACACCGCTTCTTGCTCCTCCTATTTTTCAGACCGTTTCATGCTCCTCATATTGTTGACACCTTTTGAAGCACTTCATATTTTTCACACCTTTTCAGGCTCTTCATATTTTTGAACACCACTTCATGTTCCTCCTGTTTTTCACACCTTTAGAAGCTCTTCATATTTTTCACACCTTTTCAGGCTCTTCAGGTTTTTGAACACCTCTTCATGCTCCTCCTATTTTTCAGACCGTTTCATGCTCCTCATGTATTTCACACCTTTTGAAGCTCTTCATATTTTTCACACCTTTTCAGGCTCTCCATATTTCTGAACACCACTTCCTGCTCCTCCTATTTTTGAGGCCGTTTCATGCTCATCTCATTTTTGACACCTTCTGAAGCTCTTCATTTTTTTCACACCTTTTGAGCTCTTCATATTCTTCACACGTTTTCAGGCTCTTCATGTATTTCAATAACGCTTCTTACTCCTCCTATTTTTCAGACCGTTTCATGCTCCTCATATTTTTGACACCTTTTGAAGCTCTTCACATTTATCACACCTTTTCCGACTCTTCATGTTTTTCAACACCGCTTCATGCTCCTCCTATTTTTCAGATCGTTTCAGGCTCTGCATATTTTTTACTCCTTTTGAAGCTCTTCATATTTTTCACACGTTTTCAGGCCCTTCATGTTTTTGAACACCGCTTCATGCTCCTCCTATTTTTCAGATCGTTTCAGGCTGCTCGTATTTTTCAGACCGTTTCATGCTCCTCATATTTTTGACAATTTTATAAGCTCTTCATATTTTTCACACTTTTTCAGGCTCTTCATGTTTTGAACACCGCTTCATGCTCCTCCTATTTTTCAGACCTTTTCATGCTCCTCATGTATTTCACACGTTTTGAAGCTCTTCATATTTTTCACACATTTTCAGTCTCTTCATGTTTTTGAACACCGCTTCATGCTCCTCCTATTTTTCAAACCTTTTGAAGCTCTTAATGTTTTTCACACCTTATCAGCCTCTTCATGTTTTTGAACATCTCTCCATGCTCCTCATATTTTTGACAATTTTATAAGCTCTTCATATTTATCACACTTTTTCAGGCTCTTCATGTTTTTGAACACCGCTTCATGCTCCTCCTATTTTTCAGACCGTTTCATGCTCCTCAGGTATTTCACACCTTTTCAAGCTCTTCATATTTTTCACAACTTTTCAGGCTCTTCACGTTTTTGAACAACACTTCATGCTCCTCCTCCTTTTCAGACTGTTTCATGCTCATCTCATTTTTGACACCTTTTCAGGGTCTTCATATTTTTCAAACTTTTGAAGATCTTCATATTTTTCACACTTTTTCAGGCTCTTCATGTTTTGAACACCATTTCATGCTCCTCCTATTTTTCAGACCTTTTCATGCTCCTCATGTATTTCACACGTTTTGAAGCTCTTCATATTTTTCACACTTTTTCAGGCTCTTCATGTTTGTGAACACTGCTTCATGCTCCTCCTATTTTTCAGACCGTTTCAAGCTCCTCATATTTTTGACACTTTTTGAAGCTCTTCATATTTTTCACACCTTTTTAGGCTCTCTATGTTTCTGAACACCACTTCATGCTCC
Source organism: Dama dama (assembly GCF_033118175.1). Classification (NCBI taxonomy): domain Eukaryota; kingdom Metazoa; phylum Chordata; class Mammalia; order Artiodactyla; family Cervidae; genus Dama; species Dama dama. Next base: position 1,012,481 of record NC_083714.1, on the reverse strand, counting down.
TCCTATTTTTCAGACCGTATCATGCTTCTCATATTTTTCACACCTTTTGGAGCTCTTCATATTTTTCACATCTTTTCAGGCTCTTCATGTTTTTCAACACCACTTCATGCTCCTCCTATTTTTCAGAGAGATACATGCTCCACATATATTTCACACCTTTTGAAGCTCTTCATATTTTTCACACTTTTTCAGGCTCTTCATTTTTTTCCACTCCACTTCATGCTTCTCCTATTTTTCAGACCGTTTCATGCTCCTCATGTATTTCAAACCTTTGAAGCTTTTCAAATTTTTCACACATTTTCAGGCTCTTCATGTTTTTGAACACCATTTCATGCTCCTCCTATTTTTCAGACCGTTTCATGCTTTTCATATTTTTGACATCTTTTGAAGCTCTTCATATTTTTCACACCTTTTGAAGCTCCTCATATATTTCACACCTTTTGAAGCTCTTCATATTTTTCACACATTTTCAGGCTCTTCATGTTTTTGAACACCACTTCATGCTCCTCCTATTTTTCAGACCGTATCATGCTCCTCATATTTTTCACACCTTTTCAGGCTCTTCATTATTTTCAACACAACTTCATGCTCCTCCCATTTTTCAGACCGTTTTTTACTCATCTCGTTTTTGACACCTTTTGAAGCTGTTCATATTTTTCACACCTTTTGAAGCTCTTCATGTTTTTGAACACCGTTTCATGCTCCTCCTATTTTTCAGACCGTTTCATGCTCCTCATATATTTCACAACTTTTGAAGCTCTTCATATATTTCACACCTTTTCAGGAACTTCATGTTTTTCAACACCTCTTCATGATCCTCCTATTTTTAAGACCGTTTCATATTCCTCATATTTTTGACACCTTTTTAGGCTCTTCATGTTTTTTACACCTTTTCAGGCTCTTCATGTTTTTCAACACCGCTTCATGCTCCTCCTATTTTTCAGACCGTGTCATGCTCCTCCTATTTTTGACACATTTTGAAGCTCTTCATATTTTTCACACCTTTTGAAGCTCTTCATATTTTTCAAACCTTTACAGGCTCTTCATGTATTTCAACACCGCTTCATGCTCCTCCTATTTTTCAGACAATTTCATGCTCGTCATATTTTTCAAACCTTTTAAAACTCTTCATAATTTTCACACCTATTCATGCTCTTCATTTTTTACACACTGTTTCATGCTCCTCCTATTTTTCAGACCGCTTCATGCTCCTCATATTTTTCTCACCTTTTGAAACTCTTCATATTTTTCACACTTTTTAAGCTCTTCATATTTTTCACAGTTTTCAGGCTCTTCATGCTTCTGAACACCGCTTCATGCTCCACCTATTTTTCAGACTGTTTCATGCTCTTCATATTTTTCACACCTTTTCAGGCTCTTCATATTTTTGAACACCTCTTCATGCTACTCCTATTTTTGATACCTTTTGAAGCTCTTCATATTTTTCACACCTTTTCAGGCTCTTCATGTTTTTCAACACCGCTTCATGCTCCTCCTATTTTTCAAACCGTATCATGCTCCTCATATTTTTCACACGTTTTGAAGCTCTTCGTATTTTTCACACGTTTTCAGGCTCTTCATGTTTTTGAACACCACATCATGCTCCTTCTATTTTTCAGAGAGTTTCATGCTCCTCATATATTTCACACCTTTTGAAGCTCTTCATATTTTTCACACCTTTTCAGGCTCTTCATGTTTTTGAACACTTCTTCATGCTCCTCCTATTTTTCAGACCGTTTCATGCTCCTCATATTTTTGACAACTTTTGAAGCTCTTCATATTTTTCACAACTTTTCAGGCTCTTCCTGTTTTTGAACCCCTCTTCATGCTTCTCCTATTTTTCAGACCGTTTAATGCTCCTCATGTATTTCACACCTTTTGAAGCTCTTCATATTTTTCACACGTTTTCAGGCTCTTCATGTTTTTGAACACCGCTTCATGCTTCTCCTATTTTTCAGACCGTTTAATGCTCCTCATGTATTTCACACTTTTTGAAGCTCTTCATATATTTCACACCTTTTCAGTCTCTTCCTTTTTTTCAACACCAGATCATACTCCTTCTATTTTTCAGACCGTTTCATGTTCATTTCATTTTTGAAACCTTTTGAAATCTTCATATTTTTCACACCTTTTTTTTGCTCTTCATGTTTTTGAACACCACTTCATGCTCCTCCTATTTTTCAGACCATTTAATGCTCCTCATGTATTTCACACCTATTGAAGCTCTTCATATTTTTCACACGTTTTCAGGCACTTCATGTTTTTCAACACCGCTTCATGCTCCTCCTATTTTTCAGACCGTTTCATGCTCCTCATATTTTTGACACCTTTTGAAGCTCTTCATATTTTTCACACCTTTTCAGGCTCTTCATGTTTTCAACACCGCTTCATGATCCTCCTATTTTTCAGACCGTTTCTTGCTCCTCATATTTTTGACACCTTTTGAAGCTCTTCATATTTTTCACACCTTTTCAGGCTCTTCATGTTTTTGAACACCGCTTCATGATCCTCCTATTTTTCAGACCTTTTGATGATCCTCGTAATTTTGACAACTTTTGAAGTTCTTCATATTTTGCACACATTTTCAGGCTCTTCATGTTTTTGAACACCGCTTCATGATCCTCCTATTTTTCTGAACTTTTCATGCTCCTCATTTTTTGACAACTTTTGAATCTCTTCATAATTTTCACAACTTTTCAGTCTTTTCCTGTTTTTTAACACCGCTTCATGCTCCTCCTATTTTTCAAACCGTTTAATGCACCTCATGTATTTCACACCTTTTGAAGCTCCTCAAATTTTTCACACGTTTTCAGGCTCTTCATGTTTTTGAACACCGCTTCATGCTCCTCCTATTTTTCAGACCGTTTCATGCTCCTCATATTTTTGACACCTTTCGAAGCTCTTCATATTTTTCATACCTTTTCAGGCTCTTCATGTTTTTGAACACCGCTTCATGCTCCTCCTATTTTTCAGACCGCATCATTCTCCTCATATTTTTGACACCTTTTGAAGCCCTTCATATATTTCACACCTTTTCCGTCTCTTCTTTTTTTTCAACACCACTTCATGCTCCTCCTATTTTTCAGACCGTTTCATGCTCATCTCATTTTTGACACCTTTTGCAGCTCTTCATATTTTTCACACCTTTTCAGGCTCTTCATGTTTTTGAACCCCGCTTCATGCTCCTCCTATTTTTCAGACCGCTTCATACTCCTCTCATTTTTGACACCTTTTGAAACTCTTCATATTTTTGACACCTTTTGAAGCTCTTCATATTTCTCACACGTTTTCAGGCTCTTCATGATTTTCAACACAGATTCATGCTCCCCCTTTTTTCAGACCATTTCATGCTCCTCATATTTTTGACACCTTTTGAATCTCCTCATATTTTTACAGCTTTTGAAGCTCTTCATGTATTTCACAATTTTTCAGGCTCTTCATGTTTTTCAACACAGCTTCATGCTCCTCCTATTTTTCAGACCGTTTCATGCTCCTCATATTTTTCACACCTTTTGAAGCTCTTCATATTTTTCACACCTTTTAAGCCTCTTCATGTTTTTTAACACCGCTTCATGCTCCTCCTATTTTCAAGACAGTTTCATACTCCTCATGTATTTCATACCTTTTGAAGCTCTTCATATTTTTCACACCTTTTCAGGCTCTTCATATTTTTGAACACCGCTACATGCTCCTCCTATTTTTCACACCTTTTGAAGCTCTTCATATTTTTCACACCTTTTAAGCCTCTTCATGTTTTTTAACACCGCTTCATGCTCCTCCTATTTTCAAGACAGTTTCATACTCCTCATGTATTTCATACCTTTTGAAGCTCTTCATATTTTTCACACCTTTTCAGGCTCTTCATGTTTTTTAACACCGCTTCATGCTCCTCCTATTTTTCAGACCGTTTCATGCTCCTCATATATTTCACACCTTTTGAAGTTCTTCATATTTTTCACACCTTTTCAGGCTCTGCATGTTTTTCAACACCGTTTCATGCTCCTCCTATTTTTCAGACCGTTTCATGCTCCTCATATTTTTGACACCTTTTGAAGCTCTTCATATATTTGACACCATTTGAAGCTCTTCATATTTTCCACAACTTTTCAGGCTCTGCATATTTTTGAACACCGTTTCATGCTACTCCTATATTTCAGACCGATACTTGCTGCTCATATATTTGACACCTTTTGAAACTCTTCATATTTTTAACACCTTTTCAGGCCCTTCATGTTTTTGAAGACCGCTTCATGCTCCTGTTTATCAGACCTTTTCATGTTCCTCATATTTTAAACACATTTTGAAGCTCTTCATTTTTTTCACACCATTTCATGCTCTTCATGTTTTTCAACACCGTTTCATGCTCCTCCTATTTTTCAGACTGTTTCATGCTCCTCATATTTTTGTCACTTTTTGAAGCTCTTCTATTTTTCAAACCTTTAGAGTCTCTTCATATATTTCAACACCGCTTCATGCTCTCCAATTTTTCAGACCATTTCATGCTCGTCATATTTTTCAAAACTTTTAAAGCTCTTCATAATTTTCACACCTATTCATGCTCTTCATTTTTTCCACACTGTTTCATGCTCCTCCTATTTTTCAGACCGTTTCATACTCCTCATATTTTTCACACCTTTTGAAGCTCTTCATATTTTTTACACCTTTTGAAGCTCTTCATATTTTTCACAAGTTTTCAGGCTGTTCATGTTTCTGAACACCGCTTCATGATCCTCCTATTTTTCAGACCGTTTCATGCTCCTCATATTTTTGACACGTTCTGAACCTATTCATGTATTTCACACCTTTTCAGTCTCTTCTTATTTTTGAACACCGTTTGCGGCTCCTCCTATTTTTGAGAACGTTTCATGCTCCTCATCTTTTTAACACGTTTTGAAGCTCTTCATATTTTTCACACCTTTTCAGGCTCTTCATGTTTTTGATCAGCATTTCATGCTTCTCCTATTTTTCAGACCGTTTCATGCTCCTCATATTTTTGACACCTTTTAAAGCTCCTCATATTTTTCACACCTTTTCAGGCTCTTCAAGTTTTTCAACACCACTTCATGTTCCTCCTTTTGCAGACCTTTTCATGCTCCTCATATTTTTCACACCTTTTAAAGCTCTTCATATTTTTCACACCTTTTCAGTCTCTTCTTTTTTTTCAACACCAATTCATGCTCCTCCTATTTTTCAAACCGTTTCATGCTCATCTCATTTTTGACACCTTTTGAAGCTTTTCATATTTTTCAAAACTTTTCAGGCTCTTCATGTTTTTGAACACCGCTTCATGCTCCTCCTATTTTTGAGACCGTTTCATTCTCCTCATATTTTTGACACCTTTTGATACTCTTCATATTTTTCACACCTTTTGAAGCTCTTCATATTTTTCACACCTTTTAAAGCTCTTCATATATTTCACAACTTTTCAGGCTCTTCTTTTTTTTCAACTCCACTTCATGTTCCTCTTATTTTTCAGACCGTTTCATGCTCATCTCATTTTTCACACATTTGAAGCTCTTCATATTTTTCACACTTTTGAAGCTCTTCATATTTTTCACACGTTTTCAGGCTCTTCATGTTTTTCAACACCGCTTCATGCTCCTCCTATTATTCAGATCGTTTCATTCTCCTCATATTTTTTACACCTTTTGAAGGTCTTCATATATTTCACACCTTTTCAGCCTCTTCTTTTTTTTCAACACCACTTCATGCTCCTCTTATTTTTCAGACCGTTTCATGCTCATCTCATTTTTGACACATTTGAAGCTCTTCATATTTTTCACACCTTTTGAAGCTCTTCATATTTTTCACAACTTTTCAGGCTCTTCATGTTTTTGAACACCGCTTCATGCTCCTCCTACTTTTCAGACCGTTCCATGCTCCGCATATTTTTACCACCTTTTGAAGCTTTTCATATTTTTCACACATTTTCTGGCTGTTCAAGTTTTTCAACACCACTTCATGCTCCTCCTTTTTTGCAGACCGTTTCATGCTCCCCATATTTTTTACACCTTTTGAAGCTCTTCATATTTTTCACACGTTTTCAGGCTCTTCATGTTTTTCAAGACCGCTTCATGCTCCTCCTATTTTTCAGACCGTTTCATGCTCCTCATATTTTTGACACTTTTTGAAGCTCTTCATATTTTTCACACCTTTTCAGACTCTTCATGTTTTTGAACACCACTACATGCTCCTCCTATTTTTCAGAGAGTTTCATGCTCTTCATGTATTTCACACCATTTGAAGCTCTTCATATTTTTCACACGTTTTCAGGCTCTTCATGTTTTTGAACACTGCTTCTTGCTCCTCCTAATTTTCAGAGAGTTTCATGCGCCTCATGTATTTCACACCTTTTGAAGCTCTTCATATTTTTCACAAGTTTTCAGGCTCTTCATGTTTTTGAACAGTGCTTCTTGCTCCTCCTCTTTTTCAGAGAGTTTCATGCTCCTCATGTATTTCACACCTTTTGAAGCCTTTCATATTTTTCACACCTTTTCAGGCTCTTCATGTTTTTGCACACCACTTCATGGTTCTCCTATTTTTCAGCCCGTTACATGCTCCTCATGTATTTCACGCCTTTTGAAGCTCTTCATATTTTTCACACCTTTTCAGGCTCTTCATGTTTTTGATCAGCATTTCATGCTTCTCCTATTTTTCAGACCGTTTCATGCTCCTCATATTTTTGACACCTTTTAAAGCTCCTCATATTTTTCACACCTTTTCAGGCTCTTCATGTTTTTGAACACCGTTTCATGCTCCTCCTATTTTTCAGATCGTTTAATGCTCCTCATATATTTGACACCTTTTGAAGCTCTTCATATTATTCACAACTTTTCAGGCTCTTCATATTTTTCATCACCGTTTCATGCTGCTTCTATTTTTCAGACCGTTTCATGCTCCTCATATTTTTCACATCTTTTGAAGCTCTTCATATTTTTCACACCTTTTCAGGCTCTTCATGTTTTTGACGACAGCTTCATTTTCCTCCTATGTTTCAGATCGTTTCATGCTCCTCATATATTTGACACCTTTTGAAGCTCTTCATATTATTCACAACTTTTCAGGCTCTTCATGTTTTTCAACACCACTTCATGCTCCTCCTATTTTTCAGACCGTTTCATGCTCCTCATATTTTTGACACTTTTTGAAGCTGTTCATATTTTTCACACCTTTTCAGGCTCTTCATGTTTTTCAACACCGTTTCATGCTCCTCATATTTTTGACACCTTTTGAATCTCTTCATATTTTCACACCTTTTCAGGCTCTTCATGTTTTTCAACACCGCTTTATGCTCCTCCTATTTTTCAGACCGTTTCATACTCCTCATATTTTTGACACCTTTTGAAGGTCTTCATATATTTCACACATTTTCAGGCTCTTCTTTTTTTTCAACTCCACTTCATGCTCCTCTTATTTTTCAGACCGTTTCATGCTCATCTCATTTTTGACACATTTGAAGCTCTTCATATTTTTCACACCTTCTGAAGCTCTTCATATTTTTCACACGTTTTCAGGCTCTTCATATTTTTCAACACCGCTTCATGCTCCTCCTATTATTCAGATCGTTTCATTCACCTCATATTTTTGACACCTTTTGAAGGTCTTCATATATTTCACACCTTTTCAGCCTCTTCTATTTTTTCAACACCACTTCATGCTCCTCTTATTTTTCAGACCGTTTCATGCTCATCTCATTTTTGACACATTTGAAGTTCTTCATATTTTTCACACCTTTTGAAGCTCTTCATATTTTTCACAACTTTTCAGGCTCTTCATGTTTTTGAACACTGCTTCTTGCTCCTCCTAATTTTCAGAGAGTTTCATGCGCCTCATGTATTTCACACCTTTTGAAGCTCTTCATATTTTTCACAAGTTTTCAGGCTCTTCATGTTTTTGAACAGTGCTTCTTGATCCTCCTATTTTTCAGAGAGTTTCATGCTCCTCATGTATTTCACACCTTTTGAAGTCTTTCATATTTTTCACACCTTTTCAGGCTCTTCATGTTTTTGCACACCACTTCATGGTTCTCCTATTTTTCAGCCCGTTACATGCTCCTCATATATTTCACGCCTTTTGAAGCTCTTCATATTTTTCACACCTTTTCAGGCTATTCATGTTTTTGAACACCGCTTCATTCTCCTCCTATTTTTCAGACCGTTTCATGCTCCGCATATTTTTACCACCTTTTGAAGCTTTTCATATTTTTCACATATTTTCTGGCTGTTCAAGTTTTTCAACACCACTTCATACTCCTCCTTTTTTGCAGACCGTTTCATGCTCCCATATTTTTTACACCTTTTGAAGCTCTTCATATTTTTCACACGTATTCAGGCTCTTCATGTTTTTCAAGACCGCTTCATGCTCCTCCTATTTTTCAGACCGTTTCATGCTCTTCATATTTTTGACACTTTTTGAAGCTCTTCATATTTTTCACACCTTTTCAGACTCTTCATGTTTTTGAACACCACTACATGCTCCTCCTATTTTTCAGAGTGTTTCACGCTCTTCATGTATTTCACACCTTTTGAAGCTCTTCATATTTTTCACACCTTTTCAGGCTCTTCATGTTTTTGAACACCGTTTCATGCTCCTCCTATTTTTCAGATCGTTTCATGCTCCTCATATATTTGACACCTTTTGAAGCTCTTCATATTATTCACAACTTTTCAGCCTCTTCATGATTTTCATCACCGTTTCATGCTGCTTCTATTTTTCAGACCGTTTCATGCTCCTCATATTTTTCACATTTTTAAAGCTCTTCATATTTTTCACACCTTTTCAGGCTCTTCATGTTTTTGACGACAGCTTCATGCTCCTCCTATTTTTCAGACTGTTTCATGCTCCTCATATGTTTGACACCTTTTGAATCTCTTCATATTTTTCACACCTTTTCAGGCTCTTCATATTTGTCAACACCGTTTCATGCTCCTATTATTTTTCAGACCGTTTCATGCTCCTCATATTTTTGACACCTTTTGAAACTCTTCCTGTTTTTCACACCTTTTCAGGCTCTTCTACTTTTTCAACACCGCTTCATGATCCTCCTATTTTTCAGACCATTTCATCCTCCTCATATTTTTGACACCTTTTGAAGCGCTTCATATTATTCACAACTTTTCAATCTCTTCATGTTTTCAAAAACACTTCATGCTCCTCCTATTTTTCAGACCGTTTCATGCTCGTCATATATTTGACACCTTTTGACGCTCTTCATATTTTTCACAACATTTCAATCTCTTCATGTTTTCAACAACACTTCATGCTCATATTATTTTTCAGACTGTTTCATGCTCCTCATATTTTTGACACCTTTTGAAGCTCTTCATATTTTTCACACCTTTTCCGGCGCTTCATGTTTTTCAACACCGCTTCATGCTCCTCCTATTTTTCAGACCGTTTCATACTCATCTCATTTTTGACACCTTTTGAAGCTCTTCATATTTTTCACAACTTTGAAGCTCCTCATATTTTTCACACGTTTTCAGGCTCTTCATGTTTTTCAACACCGCTTCATGCTGCTTCTATTTTTCAGACCGTTTCATGGTCCTCATATTTTTGACACGTTTTGAAGCTCTTCATATTTTTCACACCTTTTCAGGCTCTTCACGTTTTTGAACAACGCTTCATGCTCCTCCTATTTTTCAGACCGTTTCATGCTCCTCTTGTTTTTGACACCTTTTGAAGCTCCTCATATTTTTCACATCTTTTCAGGCTCTTCATGTTTTTGAATACCACTTCATGCTCCTCCTATTTTTCAGACCGTTTCATGTTCCTCATATTTTTGACACATTTTGAAGCTCTTCATATATTTCAAACCTTTTGAAGCTCTTCATATTTTTCACACCTTTTAAAGCTCTTCATATTTTTCACACGTTTTCAGGCTCTTCATGTTTTTCAACATCACCTCATGCTCCTCCTATTTTTCAGATGGTTTCATGTTCTTCATATTTTTGACCCCTTTTGAAGCTCTTCATATATTTCAAAGCTTTTCAAGCTCTTCATGTTTTTCAACATAGCTTCATGCTCCTCATATTTTTCAGACCGTTTCATGCTCCTCATATTTTTTATACCTTTTGAAGCTCTTCATATTTTTCACATCTTTTCAGGCTCTTCATGTTTTTGAATACCACTTCATGCTCCTCCTATTTTTCAGACCGTTTCATGTTCCTCATATTTTTGACACATTTTGAAGCTCTTCATATATTTCAAACCTTTTGAAGCTCTTCATATTTTTCACACCTTTTAAAGCTCTTCATATTTTTCACACGTTTTCAGGCTCTTCATGTTTTTCAACATCACCTCATGCTCCTCCTATTTTTCAGATGGTTTCATGTTCTTCATATTTTTGACCCCTTTTGAAGCTCTTCATATATTTCAAAGCTTTTCAAGCTCTTCATGTTTTTCAACATAGCTTCATGCTCCTCATATTTTTCAGACCGTTTCATGCTCCTCATATTTTTTATACCTTTTGAAGCTCTTCATATTTTTCACATCTTTTCAGGCTCTTCATGTTTTTGAACACCGCTTCAGGCTCCTCCTATTTTTCACATCGTTTCAGGCTCCTCATATATTTGACACCTTTTTAAGCTCTTCATATTTTTCACACCTTTTCCTGCTCTTCATCTTTTTCAAAACCGTTTCATGCTCATCCTGTTTTTCAGAGTGTTTCATGCTCCTCATATGTTTGACACCTTAATAAGCTCTTCATATTTTTCACACCTTTTCAGGCTCTTCATGTTTGTCAAGACCGTTTCATGCTCATATTTTTTTTCAGAACGTTTCATGCTCCTCATATTTTTGACACCTTTTGAAGCTCCTCATATTTTTCACACCTTTTCAGGCTCTTCTTATTTTTCAACACCACTTCATGATCCTCCTATTTTTCAGACCGTTTCATGCTCCTCATATATTTGACACCTTTTGAAGCTCTTCATATTTTTCACAACTTTTCAGGCTCTTCATGTTTTTCATCACCGTTTCATGCTGCTTCTATTTTTCAGACCGTTTCATGCTCCTCATATTTTTCACATCTTTTGAAGCTCTTCATATTTTTCACACCTTTTCAGGCTCTTCATGTTTTTGACGACAGCTTCATGCTCCTCCTATTTTTCAGACCGTTTCATGCTCCTCATATTTTTGACACCTTTTGAAGCTCTTAATATTTTTCACACCTTTTTATGCTTTTCATCTTTTTCAAAACCGTTTCATGCTCCTCCTATTTTTCAGACTGTTTCATGCTCCTCATATGTTTGACACCTTTTGAATCTCTTCATATTTTTCACACCTTTTCAGGCTCTTCATGTTTGTCAACACCGCTTCATGATCCTCCTATTTTTCAGACCATTTCATCCTCCTCATATATTTGACACCTTTTGAAGCTCTTCATATTATTCACAACTTTTCAATCTCTTCATGTTTTCAAAAATACTTCATGCTCCTCCTGTTTTTCAGACCGTTTCATGCTCCTCATATATTTGACACCTTTTGAAGCTCTTCATATTTTTCACACCTTTTCAGGCTCTTTATGTTTTTGAACACCGCTTCATGCTCCTCCTATTTTTCAGACCGTTTCATGCTCCTCATATTTTTGACAACTTTTGAAGCTCTTCATATTTTTCACACGTTTTCAGTCTCTTCATGTTTTTGAACACCGCTTCATGCTCCTCCTATTTTTCATACCGTTTCATGCTCCTCATATTTTTGACACCTTTTGAAGCTTTTCATATTTTTCACACCTTTTCAGGGTCTTTATTTTTTTCAACACCTTTTCATGATCCTCCTTTTTTTCAGACCGTTTCATGTTCATCTAATTTTTGACACCTTTTGAAGCTCTTAATATTTTTCACACCTTTTGAAGCTCTTCATATTCTTCACACGTTTTCAGGCTCTTCATGTTTTTCAACACCGCTTCATGCTGCTTCTATTTTTCAGACCGTTTCATGCTCCTCATATTTTTGACACCTTTTGAAGCTCTTAATATTTTTCACACCTTTTGAAGCTCTTCATATCCTTCACACCTTTTCCTGCTCTTCATCTTTTTCAAAACCGTTTCATGCTCATCCTGTTTTTCAGAGTGTTTCATGCTCCTCATATGTTTGACACCTTAAGAAGCTCTTCATATTTTTCTCACCTTTTCAGGCTCTTCATGTTTGTCAAGATCGTTTCATGCTCATATTATATTTCAGAACGTTTCATGCTCCTCATATTTTTGACACCTTTTGAAGCTCTTCGTATTTTTCACACCTTTTCAGGCTCTTCTTATTTTTCAACACCACTTCATGATCCTCCTATTTTTCAGACCGTTTCATGCTCCTCATATATTTGACACCTTTTGAAGCTCTTCATATTTTTCACAACTTTTCAGGCTCTTCATGTTGTTCATCACCGTTTCATGCTGCTTCTATTTTTCAGACCGTTTCATGCTCCTCATATTTTTCACATCTTTTGAAGCTCTTCATATTTTTACACCTTTTCAGGCTCTTCATGTTTTTGACGACAGCTTCATGCTCTTCCTATTTTTCAGACCGTTTCATGCTCCTCATATTTTTGACACCTTTTGAAGCTCTTAATATTTTTCACACCTTTTCATGCTTTTCATCTTTTTCAAAACCGTTTCATGCTCCTCCTATTTTTCAGACTGTTTCATGCTCCTCATATGTTTGACACCTTTTGAATCTCTTCATATTATTCACACCTTTTCAGGCTCTTCATGTTTGTCAACACCGCTTCATGATCCTCCTATTTTTCAGACCATTTCATCCTCCTCATATATTTGACACCTTTTGAAGCTCTTCATATTATTCACAACTTTTCAATCTCTTCATGTTTTCAAAAATACTTCATGCCCCTCCTGTATTTCAGACCGTTTCATGCTCCTCATATATTTGACACCTTTTGAAGCTCTTCATATTTTTCACAACATTTCAATCTCTTCATGTTTTCAACAACACTTCATGCTCATATTATTTTTTAGACTGTTTCATGCTCCTCATATTTTTGACACATTTTGAAGCTCTTCATATTTTTCACACCTTTTCCGGCGCTTCATGTTTTTCAACACCGCTTCATGCTCCTGCTATTTTTCAGACCGTTTCATACTCATCTCATTTTTGACACCTTTTGAAGCTCTTCATATTATTCACACCTTTTAAAGCTCTTCATACTTTTCACACCTTTTCAGGCTCTTCATGTTTTTGAACACCGCTTCAAGCTCCTCCTATTTTTCACACCGTTTCATGCTCTTCATATATTTTACACCTTTTTAAGCTCTTCATATTTTTCACACCTTTTCCTGCTCTTCATCTTTTTCAAAACCGTTTCTTGCTCATCCTGTTTTTCAGAGTGTTTCATGCTCCTCATATGTTTGACACCTTAAGAAGCTCTTCATATTTTTCACACCTTTTCAGGCTCTTCATGTTTGTCAAGACCGTTTCATGCTCATATTATTTTTCAGAGTGTTTCATGCTCCTCATATTTTTGACACCTTTTGAAGCTCTTAATATTTTTCACACCTTTTCATGCTTTTCATCTTTTTCAAAACCGTTCCATGCTCCTCCTATTTTTCAGACTGTTTCATGCTCCTCATATGTTTGACACCTTTTGAATCTCTTCACATTTTTCACACCTTTTCAGGCTCTTCATGTTTGTCAACACCGCTTCATGATCCTCCTATTTTTCAGACCATTTCATCCTCCTCATATATTTGACACCTTTTGAAGCTCTTCATATTATTCACAACTTTTCAATCTCTTCATGTTTTCAAAAATACTTCATGCTCCTCCTGTTTTTCAGACCGTTTCATGCTCCTCATATATTTGACACCTTTTGAAGCTCTTCATATTTTTCACAACATTTCAATCTCTTCATGTTTTCAACAACACTTCATGCTCATATTTTTTTTCAGACTGTTTCATGCTCCTCATATTTTTGACACATTTTGAAGCTCTTCATATTTTTCACACCTTTTCCGGCGATTCATGTTTTTCAATACCGCTTCATGCTCCTGCTATTTTTCAGACCGTTTCATACTCATCTCATTTTTGACACCTTTGAACCTCTTCATATTATTCACAACTTTGAAGCTCTTCATAGTTTTCACACGTTTTCAGGCTCTTCATATTTTTCAACACCACTTCATGCTACTCCTATTTTTCAGACCGTTTCATGCTCATCTAATTTTTGACACTTTTTGAAGCTCTTCATATTTTTCACATATTTTGAAGCTCTTCATATTTTTCACACGTTTTCAGGCTCTTCATGTTTTTCAAAACCGCTTCATGCTCCTCCTATGTTTCAGACCGTTTAATCCTCCTCATGTATTTCACACCTTTTGAATCACTTCATATTTTTTACACATTTTCAGGCTCTTCATGTTTTTGAACACCATTTCATGCTCCTCCTATGTTGCATACCATTTCATTCCCCTCATATTTTTGACACCTTTTGAAGCTCTTCATATTTTTCACACCTTTTGAAGCTCTTCATATTTCTCACAGCTTTTCAGGCTCTTCATATTTTTCAACACCACTCCATGCTCCTCCTATTTTTCACACCGTTTCGTTCTCCTCATATTTTTCACACCTTTTGAAGCTCTTCATATATTTCACACCTTTTCAGGCTCTTCATTTTTTTCAACATCACTTCATGCTCCTCCTGTTTTTCAGACCATTTCATTCTCATCTCATTTTGACACCTTTTGAAGCTCTTCATATTTTTCACACCTTTTGAAGCTCTTCATATTTTTCACAAGTTTTCAGGCTCTTCATGTTTTTCAACACCGCTTCATGCTCCTCCTATTTTTCAGACCGTTTAATGCTCTTCATGTCTTTCACACCGTTTGAAGTTCCTCATATTTTTCACACCTTTTCAGGCTCTTCATGTTTTTGAACACGGAGTCATGCTCCTCCTATTTTTCAGACCGTTTCATGATCCTCATATTTTTGACACCTTTTGAAGCTCTTCATATTTCTCACAGCTTTTCAGGCTCTTCATGTTTTTAAACACCGCTTCATGCTCCTCCTGTTTTTCAGACCGTTTCATGCTCCTCATATTTTGGACACCTTTTGAAGCTCTTCATATTTTTCACACCTTTTCAGGCTCTTCATGTTTTTCAACACCGCTTCATGCTCCTCCTATTTTTCAGACCGTTTCCTGCTCCTCATATTTTGGACACCTTTTGAAGCTCTTCATATTTTTCACACCTTTTCAGGCTCTTCATGTTTTACAACAACACTTCATGCTCCTTCTATTTTTCAGAGAGTTTCATGCTCCTCATGTATTTCACACCTTTTGAAGCTCTTCATATATTTCACACCTTTTCAGGCTTCTCATTTTTTTCAACACCACTTCTTGCTCCTCCTATTTTTCAGACCTTTTCATGCTCATCCCTTTTTTACACCTTTTGAAGCTCTTCATATTTTTCACACCTTTTCATGCTCTTGATGATTTTCAACACCGCTTCATTCTCCTCCTGTTTTTCAGACCGTTTCATGCTCATCTCATTTTGACACCTTTTGAAGCTCTTCATATTTTTCACACCTTTTCAGGCTGTTCATGATTTTCAACACCGCTTCATGCTCCTCCTATTTTTCAGAACTTTTCATGCTCATCTCTTTTTTCACACCTTTTGAAACTCTTCATATTTTTCACACTTTTTGAAGGTCTTCATATTTTTCACACGTTTTCAGGCTCTTCATGTTTTTCAACACCACTTCATGCTCCTCCTATTTTTCAGACCGTTTCATTCTCCTCATATTTTTGACACCTTTGAAGCACTTCATATATTTCACACCTTTTCAGGATTTTCATTTTTTCAACCCCACTTCATTCTCCTCCTATTTTTCAGACCGGTTCATGCTCATCTCATTTTGATACCTATTGAAGCTCTTCGTATTTCTCATATTTTTGAAGCTCTTCTTATTTTCACACGTTTTCAGACTCTTCATGTTTTTCAACACCACTTCATGCTCATGCAATTTTTCAGACCGTTTCATGCTCCTCATATTTTTGACACTTTTTGAGGCTTTTACTATTTTTCACACCTTTTCAGGCTCTTCTTGTTTTTGAACACCGTTTCATAATCCTCCTATTTTTCAGACCATTTCTTGCTCGTCATATTTTTCACACCTTTTGAAGCTCTTCATATTTTTCACAACTTTTTAGGCTCTTCATGTTTTTCCACACCACTTCATGCTTCTCCTATTTTTCAGCCCGTTTCATGCTCCTCATGTATTTCACAGCTTTTGAATCTCTTCATGTTTTTCACACCTTTTCAGGCTCTTCATGTTTTTGATCACCGTTTCATGATCCTCCTATTTTTCAGACCATTTCATGCTCCTCATATTTTTGACACCTTTTGAAGCTCTTCATATATTTCACACCTTTTCAGGCTCTTCATATTTTTGAACACCGCTTCATACTCCTCCTATTTTTTAGACCATTTAATGCTCCCCATCTATTTCACACCTTTTGAAGCTCTTCATATTTTTCACACCTTTTCAGGCTCTTGATGTTTTTCAACACCGCTTCATTCTCCTCCTCTTTTTCAGACCGTTTCATGCTCCTCATATTTTTGACACCTTTTGAAGCTCTTCAAGTTTTTCACCCTTTTTGAAGCTCTTCATATTTTTCTATTTTTGAAGTTCTTCATATTTTCACACCTTTTCAGGCTTTTCATGTTTTTGAACACAGTTTCATGTTCCTCCTATTTTTCAGACCGTTTCATGCTCCTCATATTCTTGACACCTTTTGAAGCTCTTCATATTTTTCACACCTTTTCAGGCTCTTCATGTTTTTGAACACCGCTTCATGCTCCTCCTATTTTTCAGACCGTTTCAGGCTCCTCATAATTTTAACACCTTTTGAAGCTCTTCATATTTCTCACACCTTTTCAGGCTCTTCATGTTTTTGAACACCGCTTCATGCTCCTCCTATTTTTCAGACCATTTCAGGCTCCTCATAATTTTAACACCTTTTGAAGCTCTTCATATTTCTCACACCTTTTCAGGCTCTTCATGTTTTTGAACACCGCTTCATGCTCCTCCTATATTTCAGAACGTTTCATGCTCCTCATATATTTGACACCTTTTGAAGCTCTTCATATTTTTCACACGTTTTCAGGCTATTCATGATTTTGAACACCGCTTCATGAACCTCCTATTTTACAGACCGTTTCATGCTCTTTATATTTTTGACCCCTTTGAAGCTCTTCATATTTTTCACACCTTTTCAGGTTCTTCATGTTTTTCCACACCACTTCATGCTTCTCGTATTTTTCAAACCTTTTCATGCTTCTCATGAATTTCACACCTTTTGAAGCTCTTCATATTTTTCACAACGTTTCAGGCTCTTCATGTTTCTGATCACCGTTTCATGCTACTCCTATCTTTCACACCGTTTCATGCTCCTCATATATTTGACACCTTTGTAGCTCTTCATATTTTTCACACCTTTTCATGCTCTTCATGTTTTTCAGCACCGCTTCTTGCTCTTCCTATTTTTCAGACCGTTTCATGCTCCTCATATATTTGACAACGTTGGAAGCTCTTCATATTTTTACCTCTTTTCAGGCTCTTCATATTTTTGAACACGGCTTCATGCTCCTCCTATTTTTCAGACCATTTCATGCTCCTCATATTTTTCACATCTATTGAAGCTCTTCATATTTTTCACACCTTTTAAGGCTCTTCATGTTTTTGAACACCGTTTCATGCTCCTCCTATTTTTCAGACCGTTTCATGCTCCTCATATTTTTGACACCTTTGAATCTCTTCATATTTTTCACACCTTTTGAAACTCTTCTTATTTTTCACACGTTTTCAGTCTCTAAATGTTTTTCAACACCGCTTCATGCTCCTCCTATTTTTCAGACCGTTTCATGCTCCTCATATTTTTGACACGTTTTGAGGATCTTCATATATTTCACACCTTTTAAGGCCCTTCATGTTTTTGAACACCGTTTTATGTTCCTCCTATTTTTCAGACCGTTTCATGCTTCTCATGTATTTCACACCTTTTCAAGCTCTCATATTTTTCACACCTTTTCAGGCTCTTCATGTTTTTGAACCCCGTCATGCTCCTCCTATTTTTCAGACCGTCTCATGCTCCTCATATTTTTGACACCTTTTGAAGCTCTTCATATTTTTCACACCTTTTAAGGCTCTTCATGTTTTTCACCACCGCTTCCTGCTCCTCCTATTTTTCAGACCGTTTCATGCGCCTCATATTTTTGACACCTTTTGAAGCTCTTCGTATTTTTCACACCTTTTCATGCTCTTTATGTTTTCAACACCGTTTCATGCTCCTCCTATTTTTCAGATCGTTTCATGCTCCTCCTATTTTTCAAACCGTTTCATGCTCATCTCATTTTTGACACCTTCTGAAGCTCTTCATATTATTCACACCTTTTAAAGCTCTTCATATTTTTCACACGTTTTCAGGCTCTTCATGTTTTTGAACACTGCTTCTTGCTCCTCCTAATTTTCGGAGAGTTTCATGCGCCTCATGTATTTCACACCTTTTGAAGGTCTTCATATTTTTCACACCTTTTCAGGCTCTTGATGTTTTTCAACACTGCTTCTTGCTCCTCCTAATTATCAGAGTGTTTCATGCGCCTCATCTGTTTCACACCTTTTGAAGCTCTTCATATTTTTCACAAGTTTTCAGGCTCTTCATGTTTTTGAACACTGCTTCTTGCTCCTCCTAATTTTCAGAGAGTTTCATGTTCCTCGTGTATTTCACAACTTTTGAAGTTCTTCATATTTTTCACACCTTTTCAGGCTCTTCATGTTTTTGCACACCACTTCATGGTTCTCCTATTTTTCAGCCCGTTACATGCTCCTCATGTATTTCACGCCTTTTGAAGCTCTTCATATTTTTCACACCTTTTCAGGCTCTTCATGTTTTTGCACACCACTTCATGGTTCTCCTATTTTTCAGCCCGTTACATGCTCCTCATGTATATCACGCCTTTTGAAGCTCCTCATATTTTTCACACGTTTTCAGGCTCTTCATGGTTTTCAACACAGCCTCATGCTCCTCCTATTTTTCAGACCGTTTCATGATCCTCATATTTTTGACACCTTTAGAAGCTCTTCTTATTTTTCACACCTTTTCAGGCTCTTCATGTTTTCAACACAGCTTCATGCTCCTCCTATTTTTTAGACTGTTTCATTCTCCTCATTAATTTGACACCTTTTGAAGCTCTTCATATTTTTCACACCTTTTCAGGCTCGTCATGTTTTTCAACACCGCTTCATGCACCTCCTATTTTTCAGACCGTTTCATGCTCCTCATATTTTTGACAGATTTTGAAGCTTTTCATATTTTTCACACCTTTTCAGGCTCTTCAAGTTTTTCAAGACCACTTCATGCTCCTCCTTTTTGCAGACCTTTTCATGCTCCTCATATTTCTGACACCATTTGATGATCCTCATATTTTTCACACCTTTTCAGTCTCTTCTTTTTTTCAACACCACTTCATGCTCCTCCTTTTTTTCAAACCGTTTCATGCTCATGTCATTATTGACACCTTTTGAAGCTTTTCATGTTTTTCACAACTTTTCAGGCTCTTCATGTTTTTGAACACCGCTTCATGCTCCTCCTATTTTTGAGACCGTTTCAGTCTCCTTATATTTTTGACACCTTTTGATGCTCTTCATATTTTTCACAGCTTTTCAGTCTCTTCTTTTTTTTCAACACCACTTCATGCTCCTCCTATTTTTCAGACCGTTTTATGCTCATCTCATTTTTGACACATTTGAAGCTCTTCATATTTTTCACACCTTTTGAAGCTCTTCATATTTTTCACACGTTTTCAGGCTCTTCATGTTTTTCAACACCGCTTCATGCTCCTCCTATTTTTCAGACCATTTCATGCTCCTCATATTTTTGACACTTTTTGAAGCTCTTCATATTTTTCACACCTTTTCAGACTCTTCATGTTTTTGAACACCACTACATGCTCCTCCTATTTTTCAGATCGTTTCATGCTCCTCATGTATTTCACACCTTTTGAAGCTCTTCATATATTTCAAAGCTTTTCCAGCTCTTCATGTTTTTCAACATAGCTTCATGCTCCTCATATTTTTCAGAACGTTTCATGCTCCTCATATTTTTTATACCTTTTGAAGCTCTTCATATTCTTCACAACTTTTCAGGCTCTTTATGTTTTTGAACACCGCTTCATGCTCCTCCTATTTTTCAGACCGTTTCATGCTCCTCATATTTTTTACTCCTTTTGAAGCTTTTCATATTTTTCACACGTTTTCAGGGTCTTTATTTTTTTCAACAGCTTTTCATGATCCTCCTTTTTTTCAGACCGTTTCATGCTCATCTAATTTTTGACACCTTTTGAAGCTCTTAATATTTTTCACACCTTTTGAAGCTCTTCATATTCTTCACACGTTTTCAGGCTCTTCATGTTTTTCAACACCGCTTCATGCTGCTTCTATTTTTCAGACCGTTTCATGCTCCTCATATTTTTGACACGTTTTGAAGCTCTTCATACTTTTCACACCTTTTCAGGCTCTTCATGTTTTTGAACACCGCTTCAAGCTCCTCCTATTTTTCACACCGTTTCATGCTCTTCATATATTTTACACCTTTTTAAGCTCTTCATATTTTTCACACCTTTTCCTGCTCTTCATCTTTTTCAAAACCGTTTCTTGCTCATCCTGTTTTTCAGAGTGTTTCATGCTCCTCATATGTTTGACACCTTAAGAAGCTCTTCATATTTTTCACACCTTTTCAGGCTCTTCATGTTTGTCAAGACCGTTTCATGCTCATATTATTTTTCAGAGTGTTTCATGCTCCTCATATTTTTGACACCTTTTGAAGCTCTTAATATTTTTCACACCTTTTCATGCTTTTCATCTTTTTCAAAACCGTTCCATGCTCCTCCTATTTTTCAGACTGTTTCATGCTCCTCATATGTTTGACACCTTTTGAATCTCTTCACATTTTTCACACCTTTTCAGGCTCTTCATGTTTGTCAACACCGCTTCATGATCCTCCTATTTTTCAGACCATTTCATCCTCCTCATATATTTGACACCTTTTGAAGCTCTTCATATTATTCACAACTTTTCAATCTCTTCATGTTTTCAAAAATACTTCATGCTCCTCCTGTTTTTCAGACCGTTTCATGCTCCTCATATATTTGACACCTTTTGAAGCTCTTCATATTTTTCACAACATTTCAATCTCTTCATGTTTTCAACAACACTTCATGCTCATATTTTTTTTCAGACTGTTTCATGCTCCTCATATTTTTGACACATTTTGAAGCTCTTCATATTTTTCACACCTTTTCCGGCGATTCATGTTTTTCAATACCGCTTCATGCTCCTGCTATTTTTCAGACCGTTTCATACTCATCTCATTTTTGACACCTTTGAACCTCTTCATATTATTCACAACTTTGAAGCTCTTCATAGTTTTCACACGTTTTCAGGCTCTTCATATTTTTCAACACCACTTCATGCTACTCCTATTTTTCAGACCGTTTCATGCTCATCTAATTTTTGACACTTTTTGAAGCTCTTCATATTTTTCACATATTTTGAAGCTCTTCATATTTTTCACACGTTTTCAGGCTCTTCATGTTTTTCAAAACCGCTTCATGCTCCTCCTATGTTTCAGACCGTTTAATCCTCCTCATGTATTTCACACCTTTTGAATCACTTCATATTTTTTACACATTTTCAGGCTCTTCATGTTTTTGAACACCATTTCATGCTCCTCCTATGTTGCATACCGTTTCATTCCCCTCATATTTTTGACACCTTTTGAAGCTCTTCATATTTTTCACACCTTTTGAAGCTCTTCATATTTCTCACAGCTTTTCAGGCTCTTCATATTTTTCAACACCACTCCATGCTCCTCCTATTTTTCACACCGTTTCGTTCTCCTCATATTTTTCACACCTTTTGAAGCTCTTCATATATTTCACACCTTTTCAGGCTCTTCATTTTTTTCAACATCACTTCATGCTCCTCCTGTTTTTCAGACCATTTCATTCTCATCTCATTTTGACACCTTTTGAAGCTCTTCATATTTTTCACACCTTTTGAAGCTCTTCATATTTTTCACAAGTTTTCAGGCTCTTCATGTTTTTCAACACCGCTTCATGCTCCTCCTATTTTTCAGACCGTTTAATGCTCTTCATGTCTTTCACACCGTTTGAAGTTCCTCATATTTTTCACACCTTTTCAGGCTCTTCATGTTTTTGAACACGGAGTCATGCTCCTCCTATTTTTCAGACCGTTTCATGATCCTCATATTTTTGACACCTTTTGAAGCTCTTCATATTTCTCACAGCTTTTCAGGCTCTTCATGTTTTTAAACACCGCTTCATGCTCCTCCTGTTTTTCAGACCGTTTCATGCTCCTCATATTTTGGACACCTTTTGAAGCTCTTCATATTTTTCACACCTTTTCAGGCTCTTCATGTTTTTCAACACCGCTTCATGCTCCTCCTATTTTTCAGACCGTTTCCTGCTCCTCATATTTTGGACACCTTTTGAAGCTCTTCATATTTTTCACACCTTTTCAGGCTCTTCATGTTTTACAACAACACTTCATGCTCCTTCTATTTTTCAGAGAGTTTCATGCTCCTCATGTATTTCACACCTTTTGAAGCTCTTCATATATTTCACACCTTTTCAGGCTTCTCATTTTTTTCAACACCACTTCTTGCTCCTCCTATTTTTCAGACCTTTTCATGCTCATCCCTTTTTTACACCTTTTGAAGCTCTTCATATTTTTCACACCTTTTCATGCTCTTGATGATTTTCAACACCGCTTCATTCTCCTCCTGTTTTTCAGACCGTTTCATGCTCATCTCATTTTGACACCTTTTGAAGCTCTTCATATTTTTCACACCTTTTCAGGCTGTTCATGATTTTCAACACCGCTTCATGCTCCTCCTATTTTTCAGAACTTTTCATGCTCATCTCTTTTTTCACACCTTTTGAAACTCTTCATATTTTTCACACTTTTTGAAGGTCTTCATATTTTTCACACGTTTTCAGGCTCTTCATGTTTTTCAACACCACTTCATGCTCCTCCTATTTTTCAGACCGTTTCATTCTCCTCATATTTTTGACACCTTTGAAGCACTTCATATATTTCACACCTTTTCAGGATTTTCATTTTTTCAACCCCACTTCATTCTCCTCCTATTTTTCAGACCGGTTCATGCTCATCTCATTTTGATACCTATTGAAGCTCTTCGTATTTCTCATATTTTTGAAGCTCTTCTTATTTTCACACGTTTTCAGACTCTTCATGTTTTTCAACACCACTTCATGCTCATGCAATTTTTCAGACCGTTTCATGCTCCTCATATTTTTGACACTTTTTGAGGCTTTTACTATTTTTCACACCTTTTCAGGCTCTTCTTGTTTTTGAACACCGTTTCATAATCCTCCTATTTTTCAGACCATTTCTTGCTCGTCATATTTTTCACACCTTTTGAAGCTCTTCATATTTTTCACAACTTTTTAGGCTCTTCATGTTTTTCCACACCACTTCATGCTTCTCCTATTTTTCAGCCCGTTTCATGCTCCTCATGTATTTCACAGCTTTTGAATCTCTTCATGTTTTTCACACCTTTTCAGGCTCTTCATGTTTTTGATCACCGTTTCATGATCCTCCTATTTTTCAGACCATTTCATGCTCCTCATATTTTTGACACCTTTTGAAGCTCTTCATATATTTCACACCTTTTCAGGCTCTTCATATTTTTGAACACCGCTTCATACTCCTCCTATTTTTTAGACCATTTAATGCTCCCCATCTATTTCACACCTTTTGAAGCTCTTCATATTTTTCACACCTTTTCAGGCTCTTGATGTTTTTCAACACCGCTTCATTCTCCTCCTCTTTTTCAGACCGTTTCATGCTCCTCATATTTTTGACACCTTTTGAAGCTCTTCAAGTTTTTCACCCTTTTTGAAGCTCTTCATATTTTTCTATTTTTGAAGTTCTTCATATTTTCACACCTTTTCAGGCTCTTCATGTTTTTGAACACCGCTTCATGCTCCTCCTATTTTTCAGACCGTTTCAGGCTCCTCATAATTTTAACACCTTTTGAAGCTCTTCATATTTCTCACACCTTTTCAGGCTCTTCATGTTTTTGAACACCGCTTCATGCTCCTCCTATTTTTCAGACCATTTCAGGCTCCTCATAATTTTAACACCTTTTGAAGCTCTTCATATTTCTCACACCTTTTCAGGCTCTTCATGTTTTTGAACACCGCTTCATGCTCCTCCTATATTTCAGAACGTTTCATGCTCCTCATATATTTGACACCTTTTGAAGCTCTTCATATTTTTCACACGTTTTCAGGCTATTCATGATTTTGAACACCGCTTCATGAACCTCCTATTTTACAGACCGTTTCATGCTCTTTATATTTTTGACCCCTTTGAAGCTCTTCATATTTTTCACACCTTTTCAGGTTCTTCATGTTTTTCCACACCACTTCATGCTTCTCGTATTTTTCAAACCTTTTCATGCTTCTCATGAATTTCACACCTTTTGAAGCTCTTCATATTTTTCACAACGTTTCAGGCTCTTCATGTTTCTGATCACCGTTTCATGCTACTCCTATCTTTCACACCGTTTCATGCTCCTCATATATTTGACACCTTTGTAGCTCTTCATATTTTTCACACCTTTTCATGCTCTTCATGTTTTTCAGCACCGCTTCTTGCTCTTCCTATTTTTCAGACCGTTTCATGCTCCTCATATATTTGACAACGTTGGAAGCTCTTCATATTTTTACCTCTTTTCAGGCTCTTCATATTTTTGAACACGGCTTCATGCTCCTCCTATTTTTCAGACCATTTCATGCTCCTCATATTTTTCACATCTATTGAAGCTCTTCATATTTTTCACACCTTTTAAGGCTCTTCATGTTTTTGAACACCGTTTCATGCTCCTCCTATTTTTCAGACCGTTTCATGCTCCTCATATTTTTGACACCTTTGAATCTCTTCATATTTTTCACACCTTTTGAAACTCTTCTTATTTTTCACACGTTTTCAGTCTCTAAATGTTTTTCAACACCGCTTCATGCTCCTCCTATTTTTCAGACCGTTTCATGCTCCTCATATTTTTGACACGTTTTGAGGATCTTCATATATTTCACACCTTTTAAGGCCCTTCATGTTTTTGAACACCGTTTTATGTTCCTCCTATTTTTCAGACCGTTTCATGCTTCTCATGTATTTCACACCTTTTCAAGCTCTCATATTTTTCACACCTTTTCAGGCTCTTCATGTTTTTGAACCCCGTCATGCTCCTCCTATTTTTCAGACCGTCTCATGCTCCTCATATTTTTGACACCTTTTGAAGCTCTTCATATTTTTCACACCTTTTAAGGCTCTTCATGTTTTTCACCACCGCTTCCTGCTCCTCCTATTTTTCAGACCGTTTCATGCGCCTCATATTTTTGACACCTTTTGAAGCTCTTCGTATTTTTCACACCTTTTCATGCTCTTTATGTTTTCAACACCGTTTCATGCTCCTCCTATTTTTCAGATCGTTTCATGCTCCTCCTATTTTTCAAACCGTTTCATGCTCATCTCATTTTTGACACCTTCTGAAGCTCTTCATATTATTCACACCTTTTAAAGCTCTTCATATTTTTCACACGTTTTCAGGCTCTTCATGTTTTTGAACACTGCTTCTTGCTCCTCCTAATTTTCGGAGAGTTTCATGCGCCTCATGTATTTCACACCTTTTGAAGGTCTTCATATTTTTCACACCTTTTCAGGCTCTTGATGTTTTTCAACACTGCTTCTTGCTCCTCCTAATTATCAGAGTGTTTCATGCGCCTCATCTGTTTCACACCTTTTGAAGCTCTTCATATTTTTCACAAGTTTTCAGGCTCTTCATGTTTTTGAACACTGCTTCTTGCTCCTCCTAATTTTCAGAGAGTTTCATGTTCCTCGTGTATTTCACACCTTTTGAAGTTCTTCATATTTTTCACACCTTTTCAGGCTCTTCATGTTTTTGCACACCACTTCATGGTTCTCCTATTTTTCAGCCCGTTACATGCTCCTCATGTATTTCACGCCTTTTGAAGCTCTTCATATTTTTCACACCTTTTCAGGCTCTTCATGTTTTTGCACACCACTTCATGGTTCTCCTATTTTTCAGCCCGTTACATGCTCCTCATGTATATCACGCCTTTTGAAGCTCCTCATATTTTTCACACGTTTTCAGGCTCTTCATGGTTTTCAACACAGCCTCATGCTCCTCCTATTTTTCAGACCGTTTCATGATCCTCATATTTTTGACACCTTTAGAAGCTCTTCTTATTTTTCACACCTTTTCAGGCTCTTCATGTTTTCAACACAGCTTCATGCTCCTCCTATTTTTTAGACTGTTTCATTCTCCTCATTAATTTGACACCTTTTGAAGCTCTTCATATTTTTCACACCTTTTCAGGCTCGTCATGTTTTTCAACACCGCTTCATGCACCTCCTATTTTTCAGACCGTTTCATGCTCCTCATATTTTTGACAGATTTTGAAGCTTTTCATATTTTTCACACCTTTTCAGGCTCTTCAAGTTTTTCAAGACCACTTCATGCTCCTCCTTTTTGCAGACCTTTTCATGCTCCTCATATTTCTGACACCATTTGATGATCCTCATATTTTTCACACCTTTTCAGTCTCTTCTTTTTTTCAACACCACTTCATGCTCCTCCTTTTTTTCAAACCGTTTCATGCTCATGTCATTATTGACACCTTTTGAAGCTTTTCATGTTTTTCACAACTTTTCAGGCTCTTCATGTTTTTGAACACCGCTTCATGCTCCTCCTATTTTTGAGACCGTTTCAGTCTCCTTATATTTTTGACACCTTTTGATGCTCTTCATATTTTTCACAGCTTTTCAGTCTCTTCTTTTTTTTCAACACCACTTCATGCTCCTCCTATTTTTCAGACCGTTTTATGCTCATCTCATTTTTGACACATTTGAAGCTCTTCATATTTTTCACACCTTTTGAAGCTCTTCATATTTTTCACACGTTTTCAGGCTCTTCATGTTTTTCAACACCGCTTCATGCTCCTCCTATTTTTCAGACCATTTCATGCTCCTCATATTTTTGACACTTTTTGAAGCTCTTCATATTTTTCACACCTTTTCAGACTCTTCATGTTTTTGAACACCACTACATGCTCCTCCTATTTTTCAGATCGTTTCATGCTCCTCATGTATTTCACACCTTTTGAAGCTCTTCATATATTTCAAAGCTTTTCCAGCTCTTCATGTTTTTCAACATAGCTTCATGCTCCTCATATTTTTCAGAACGTTTCATGCTCCTCATATTTTTTATACCTTTTGAAGCTCTTCATATTCTTCACAACTTTTCAGGCTCTTTATGTTTTTGAACACCGCTTCATGCTCCTCCTATTTTTCAGACCGTTTCATGCTCCTCATATTTTTTACTCCTTTTGAAGCTTTTCATATTTTTCACACGTTTTCAGGGTCTTTATTTTTTTCAACAGCTTTTCATGATCCTCCTTTTTTTCAGACCGTTTCATGCTCATCTAATTTTTGACACCTTTTGAAGCTCTTAATATTTTTCACACCTTTTGAAGCTCTTCATATTCTTCACACGTTTTCAGGCTCTTCATGTTTTTCAACACCGCTTCATGCTGCTTCTATTTTTCAGACCGTTTCATGCTCCTCATATTTTTGACACGTTTTGAAGCTCTTCATACTTTTCACACCTTTTCAGGCTCTTCATGTTTTTGAACACCGCTTCAAGCTCCTCCTATTTTTCACACCGTTTCATGCTCTTCATATATTTTACACCTTTTTAAGCTCTTCATATTTTTCACACCTTTTCCTGCTCTTCATCTTTTTCAAAACCGTTTCTTGCTCATCCTGTTTTTCAGAGTGTTTCATGCTCCTCATATGTTTGACACCTTAAGAAGCTCTTCATATTTTTCACACCTTTTCAGGCTCTTCATGTTTGTCAAGACCGTTTCATGCTCATATTATTTTTCAGAGTGTTTCATGCTCCTCATATTTTTGACACCTTTTGAAGCTCTTAATATTTTTCACACCTTTTCATGCTTTTCATCTTTTTCAAAACCGTTCCATGCTCCTCCTATTTTTCAGACTGTTTCATGCTCCTCATATGTTTGACACCTTTTGAATCTCTTCACATTTTTCACACCTTTTCAGGCTCTTCATGTTTGTCAACACCGCTTCATGATCCTCCTATTTTTCAGACCATTTCATCCTCCTCATATATTTGACACCTTTTGAAGCTCTTCATATTATTCACAACTTTTCAATCTCTTCATGTTTTCAAAAATACTTCATGCTCCTCCTGTTTTTCAGACCGTTTCATGCTCCTCA
The DNA here is from genome assembly GCF_033118175.1 of Dama dama. Lineage (NCBI taxonomy): Eukaryota > Metazoa > Chordata > Mammalia > Artiodactyla > Cervidae > Dama > Dama dama. The sequence continues at coordinate 984,099 of NC_083714.1, read as the reverse complement.
TATATTTGACACCTTTTGAAGCTCTTCATATTTTTCACAACATTTCAATCTCTTCATGTTTTCAACAACACTTCATGCTCATATTTTTTTTCAGACTGTTTCATGCTCCTCATATTTTTGACACATTTTGAAGCTCTTCATATTTTTCACACCTTTTCCGGCGATTCATGTTTTTCAATACCGCTTCATGCTCCTGCTATTTTTCAGACCGTTTCATACTCATCTCATTTTTGACACCTTTGAACCTCTTCATATTATTCACAACTTTGAAGCTCTTCATAGTTTTCACACGTTTTCAGGCTCTTCATATTTTTCAACACCACTTCATGCTACTCCTATTTTTCAGACCGTTTCATGCTCATCTAATTTTTGACACTTTTTGAAGCTCTTCATATTTTTCACATATTTTGAAGCTCTTCATATTTTTCACACGTTTTCAGGCTCTTCATGTTTTTCAAAACCGCTTCATGCTCCTCCTATGTTTCAGACCGTTTAATCCTCCTCATGTATTTCACACCTTTTGAATCACTTCATATTTTTTACACATTTTCAGGCTCTTCATGTTTTTGAACACCATTTCATGCTCCTCCTATGTTGCATACCGTTTCATTCCCCTCATATTTTTGACACCTTTTGAAGCTCTTCATATTTTTCACACCTTTTGAAGCTCTTCATATTTCTCACAGCTTTTCAGGCTCTTCATATTTTTCAACACCACTCCATGCTCCTCCTATTTTTCACACCGTTTCGTTCTCCTCATATTTTTCACACCTTTTGAAGCTCTTCATATATTTCACACCTTTTCAGGCTCTTCATTTTTTTCAACATCACTTCATGCTCCTCCTGTTTTTCAGACCATTTCATTCTCATCTCATTTTGACACCTTTTGAAGCTCTTCATATTTTTCACACCTTTTGAATCTCTTCATATTTTTCACAAGTTTTCAGGCTCTTCATGTTTTTCAACACCGCTTCATGCTCCTCCTATTTTTCAGACCGTTTAATGCTCTTCATGTCTTTCACACCGTTTGAAGTTCCTCATATTTTTCACACCTTTTCAGGCTCTTCATGTTTTTGAACACGGAGTCATGCTCCTCCTATTTTTCAGACCGTTTCATGATCCTCATATTTTTGACACCTTTTGAAGCTCTTCATATTTCTCACAGCTTTTCAGGCTCTTCATGTTTTTAAACACCGCTTCATGCTCCTCCTGTTTTTCAGACCGTTTCATGCTCCTCATATTTTGGACACCTTTTGAAGCTCTTCATATTTTTCACACCTTTTCAGGCTCTTCATGTTTTTCAACACCGCTTCATGCTCCTCCTATTTTTCAGACCGTTTCCTGCTCCTCATATTTTGGACACCTTTTGAAGCTCTTCATATTTTTCACACCTTTTCAGGCTCTTCATGTTTTACAACAACACTTCATGCTCCTTCTATTTTTCAGAGAGTTTCATGCTCCTCATGTATTTCACACCTTTTGAAGCTCTTCATATATTTCACACCTTTTCAGGCTTCTCATTTTTTTCAACACCACTTCTTGCTCCTCCTATTTTTCAGACCTTTTCATGCTCATCCCTTTTTTACACCTTTTGAAGCTCTTCATATTTTTCACACCTTTTCATGCTCTTGATGATTTTCAACACCGCTTCATTCTCCTCCTGTTTTTCAGACCGTTTCATGCTCATCTCATTTTGACACCTTTTGAAGCTCTTCATATTTTTCACACCTTTTCAGGCTGTTCATGATTTTCAACACCGCTTCATGCTCCTCCTATTTTTCAGAACTTTTCATGCTCATCTCTTTTTTCACACCTTTTGAAACTCTTCATATTTTTCACACTTTTTGAAGGTCTTCATATTTTTCACACGTTTTCAGGCTCTTCATGTTTTTCAACACCACTTCATGCTCCTCCTATTTTTCAGACCGTTTCATTCTCCTCATATTTTTGACACCTTTGAAGCACTTCATATATTTCACACCTTTTCAGGATTTTCATTTTTTCAACCCCACTTCATTCTCCTCCTATTTTTCAGACCGGTTCATGCTCATCTCATTTTGATACCTATTGAAGCTCTTCGTATTTCTCATATTTTTGAAGCTCTTCTTATTTTCACACGTTTTCAGACTCTTCATGTTTTTCAACACCACTTCATGCTCATGCAATTTTTCAGACCGTTTCATGCTCCTCATATTTTTGACACTTTTTGAGGCTTTTACTATTTTTCACACCTTTTCAGGCTCTTCTTGTTTTTGAACACCGTTTCATAATCCTCCTATTTTTCAGACCATTTCATGCTCCTCATATTTTTGACACCTTTTGAAGCTCTTCATATTTTTCACAACTTTTTAGGCTCTTCATGTTTTTCCACACCACTTCATGCTTCTCCTATTTTTCAGCCCGTTTCATGCTCCTCATGTATTTCACAGCTTTTGAATCTCTTCATGTTTTTCACACCTTTTCAGGCTCTTCATGTTTTTGATCACCGTTTCATGATCCTCCTATTTTTCAGACCATTTCATGCTCCTCATATTTTTGACACCTTTTGAAGCTCTTCATATATTTCACACCTTTTCAGGCTCTTCATATTTTTGAACACCGCTTCATACTCCTCCTATTTTTTAGACCATTTAATGCTCCCCATCTATTTCACACCTTTTGAAGCTCTTCATATTTTTCACACCTTTTCAGGCTCTTGATGTTTTTCAACACCGCTTCATTCTCCTCCTCTTTTTCAGACCGTTTCATGCTCCTCATATTTTTGACACCTTTTGAAGCTCTTCAAGTTTTTCACCCTTTTTGAAGCTCTTCATATTTTTCTATTTTTGAAGTTCTTCATATTTTCACACCTTTTCAGGCTTTTCATGTTTTTGAACACAGTTTCATGTTCCTCCTATTTTTCAGACCGTTTCATGCTCCTCATATTCTTGACACCTTTTGAAGCTCTTCATATTTTTCACACCTTTTCAGGCTCTTCATGTTTTTGAACACCGCTTCATGCTCCTCCTATTTTTCAGACCGTTTCAGGCTCCTCATAATTTTAACACCTTTTGAAGCTCTTCATATTTCTCACACCTTTTCAGGCTCTTCATGTTTTTGAACACCGCTTCATGCTCCTCCTATTTTTCAGACCATTTCAGGCTCCTCATAATTTTAACACCTTTTGAAGCTCTTCATATTTCTCACACCTTTTCAGGCTCTTCATGTTTTTGAACACCGCTTCATGCTCCTCCTATATTTCAGAACGTTTCATGCTCCTCATATATTTGACACCTTTTGAAGCTCTTCATATTTTTCACACGTTTTCAGGCTATTCATGATTTTGAACACCGCTTCATGAACCTCCTATTTTACAGACCGTTTCATGCTCTTTATATTTTTGACCCCTTTGAAGCTCTTCATATTTTTCACACCTTTTCAGGTTCTTCATGTTTTTCCACACCACTTCATGCTTCTCGTATTTTTCAAACCTTTTCATGCTTCTCATGAATTTCACACCTTTTGAAGCTCTTCATATTTTTCACAACGTTTCAGGCTCTTCATGTTTCTGATCACCGTTTCATGCTACTCCTATCTTTCACACCGTTTCATGCTCCTCATATATTTGACACCTTTGTAGCTCTTCATATTTTTCACACCTTTTCATGCTCTTCATGTTTTTCAGCACCGCTTCTTGCTCTTCCTATTTTTCAGACCGTTTCATGCTCCTCATATATTTGACAACTTTGGAAGCTCTTCATATTTTTACCTCTTTTCAGGCTCTTCATATTTTTGAACACGGCTTCATGCTCCTCCTATTTTTCAGACCATTTCATGCTCCTCATATTTTTCACATCTATTGAAGCTCTTCATATTTTTCACACCTTTTAAGGCTCTTCATGTTTTTGAACACCGTTTCATGCTCCTCCTATTTTTCAGACCGTTTCATGCTCCTCATATTTTTGACACCTTTGAATCTCTTCATATTTTTCACACCTTTTGAAACTCTTCTTATTTTTCACACGTTTTCAGTCTCTAAATGTTTTTCAACACCGCTTCATGCTCCTCCTATTTTTCAGACCGTTTCATGCTCCTCATATTTTTGACACGTTTTGAGGATCTTCATATATTTCACACCTTTTAAGGCCCTTCATGTTTTTGAACACCGTTTTATGTTCCTCCTATTTTTCAGACCGTTTCATGCTTCTCATGTATTTCACACCTTTTCAAGCTCTCATATTTTTCACACCTTTTCAGGCTCTTCATGTTTTTGAACCCCGTCATGCTCCTCCTATTTTTCAGACCGTCTCATGCTCCTCATATTTTTGACACCTTTTGAAGCTCTTCATATTTTTCACACCTTTTAAGGCTCTTCATGTTTTTCACCACCGCTTCCTGCTCCTCCTATTTTTCAGACCGTTTCATGCGCCTCATATTTTTGACACCTTTTGAAGCTCTTCGTATTTTTCACACCTTTTCATGCTCTTTATGTTTTCAACACCGTTTCATGCTCCTCCTATTTTTCAGATCGTTTCATGCTCCTCCTATTTTTCAAACCGTTTCATGCTCATCTCATTTTTGACACCTTCTGAAGCTCTTCATATTTTTCACACCTTTTGAATCTCTTCATATTTTTCAAACCTTTTGAAGCTCTTCATATTATTCACACGTTTTCAGTCTCTTCATGTTTTTCAACACCGCTTCATGCTCCTCCTATTTTTCAGACAGTTTCATGCTCCTCATATTTTTGACACATTTTGAGGCTCTTCATATAATTCACACCTTTTCAGGCCCTTCATATTTTGAACACCGTTTCATGCTACTCGTATTTTTCAGACCGTTTCATGCTCCTCATATTTTGACACCTTTTGAAGGTCTTCATATTTTTCACACCTTTTCAGGTTCTTCATGTTTTTGAACACCGCTTTATGTTCTTCCTATTTTTCAGACCGTTTCATGCTCGTTATATTTTTGACACCTTTTCAGGCTCTTCAGGTTTTTGAACACCGCTTCAAGCTCCTCCTATTTTTCAGACAGTTTCATGCTCTTCATATTTTTGACACATTTTGAAGCTCTTCATATTTTTCACACCGTTTCAGGCTCTTCATGATTTTCAACACCGCTTCATGCTCCTCCGATTTTTCAAACCGTTTCATGCTCATCTCATTTTTGACACCTTTTGAAGCTCTTCATATTTTTGACACCTTTTGAAGCTCTTCATATTTTTCACATCTTTTCAGGCCTTTCATGTATTGCAACACTGCTTCATGCTCCTCCTATTTTTCAGACCGTTTCATGCTCCTCATATTTTTGACACCTTTTGAAGCTCTTCATATATTTCACACCTTTTCAGGCTCTTCATGTTTTTCAAAACCACTTCATGCTCCTCCTATTTTTCAGACCGTTTCATGCTCATCTACTTTTTGACACCTTTTGAAGCTCTTCATATTTTTCACACCTTTTGAAACTCTTCATATTTCTCACACCTTTTCAGGCTCTTCATGTTTTTCAACACCATTTCATGCTCCTCCTATTTTTCAGACCGTTTCATGCTCCTCATATTTTTGACACCTTTTGAAGCTTTTCATATTTTTCACAACTTTTCAGGCCCTTCATGTTTCTGAACACCGCTTCATACTCCTCCTATTGTTCAGACCGTTTCATCCTCCTCATATTTCTCACACCTTTTGAATCTCTTCATATTTTTCACAAATTATCAGGCTCTTCATGTTTTTGAACACCACTTCATGCTCCTCCTATTTTTCAGAGAGTTTCATGCTCCTAATGTATTTCACACCTTTTGAAGCTCTTCATATTTTTCACACTTTTTCAGGCTCTTCATCATTTCCCACACCACTTCATGCTTCTCCTATTTTTCAGACCGTTTCATGCTCCTCATATTTTTGACACCTTTTGAAGCTCTTCATATTTTTCACACTTTTCAGGCTCTTCATGTTTTTCAACACCAGTTCATGCTCCTCCTATTTTTCAGACCTTTCATTCTCCTCATATTTTTGATACCTTTAGAAGCACTTCATATTTTTCACACTTTTCAGGCTCTTCATGTTTTTCAACACCACTTCATGCTTTTCCTATTTTTCAGACCGTTTCATGCTCCTCATATTTTTGACACATTTTGAAGCTCTTCATATTTTTCACACCTTTTCAGGCTCTTCATGTTTCTGAACACCGTTTCATCCTCCTCCTATTTTTCAGACCGTTTCATGCTCCTCATATTTTTGACACTTTTTGAAGCTCCTCATATGTTTCACACATTTTGAAGCTCTTCATATATTTCACACCATTTCAGGATCTTCATGTTTTTAAAACCACTTCATGCTCTCCTATTTTTCAGACCATTTCCTGCTCATCGATTTTTGACACATTTTGAAGCTCTTCATATTTTTCACACCTTTTGAAGCTCTTCATGTTTTTCACACTTTTCAGGCTCTTCATGTTTTTCAACACCACTTCATGCTCTTCCAATTTTACACGTCGTTTCGTTTCCTCATATATTTGACACCTTTAGAAGATCTTCATATTTTTCACACATTTTCAGGCTCTTCATGTTTTTCAACATCGCTTCATGCCCCTCCCATTTTTCAGACCGTTTCATTCTCCTCATATTTTTGATTCCTTTTGAAGCTCTTCATATATTTCACACCTTTTCAGGCTCTTCATGTTTTTAAAAACACTTCATGCTGTCCTATTTTTCAGACCATTTCCTGCTCATCGATTTTTGACACATTTTGAAGCTCTTCATATTTTTCACACCTTTGAACCTCTTCATATTTTTCACACTTTTCAGGCTCTTCATGTTTTTGAACACCGCTTCATGCTCCTCCTATTTTTCAGACCGTTTCATGCTCCTCATGTATTTCACATCTTTTGAAGCTCTTCATATTTTTCACACTTTTTCAGGCTCTTCATCTTTTTCCACACCAAGTCATGCTTCTCCTATTTTTCAGACCGTTTCATGCTCCTCATGTATTTCACACCTTTTGAAGCTCTTCATATTTTTCACACCTTTTCAGGCTCTTCATGTTCTTGATCAGCATTTCATGCTCCTTCTATTTTTCAGACCGTTTCATGCTCCTCATATTTTTGACACCTTTTGAAGCCCTTCATATTTTTCACACATTTTCAGGGTCTTCATGTTTTGAACACCGCTTCATGCTCCTCCTATTTTTCAGACCGTTTCATGCTCCTCATATTTTTGTCACCTTATGAAGCTCTTCATATTTTTCACACTTTTCAGGCTCTTCATGTTTTTCAACACCACTTCATGCTCCTCCTATTTTTCAGAGAGTTTCATGCTCCTCATGTATTTCACACCTTTTGAAGCTCTTCATATTTTTCACACCTTTTCAGGCTCTTCATATTTTTCAACACTACTTCTTGCTCCTCCAATTTTTCAGACCGTTTAATGCTCATCTAATTTTTGACACATTTTGAAGCTATGCGTATTTTTCACAACTTTTCAGGCTCTTCATGTTTTTGAATACCACTGCATGCTTCTCCTATTTTTCAGACAGTATCATGCTATTCATATTTTTCACACCTTTTGAAGCTCTTCATTTATTTCACACCTTTTCAGGCTCTTCATATTTTTGAACACCGCTTCATGCTCCTCCTATTTCTCAGACCATTTCATGCTGCTCATGTATTTCACACCTTTTGAAGCTCTTCATATTTTGCACACATTTTCAGGCTTTTCATGTTTTTCACAACCACTTCATGCTGCTCCTATTTTTCAGACCGTTTCATGCACATCGCATTTTTGACACCTTTTGAAGCTCTTCATATTTTTCACACCATTTTCAGGCTCTTCATGTTTTTCAACACCGCTTTATGATCCTCCTATTTTTCAGACCGTTTCATATTCCTCATATTTTTGAGACATTTTGAAGCTCTTCATATTTTCCCACGTTTTCAAGCTCTTTATGGTTTTCAACACCACTTGATGCTCCTCCTATTTTTCATACCGTTTCATGGTCCTCATATTTTTCACACCTTTTGAAATTCTTCATATTTTTCACACATTTTCAGGCTTTTCATGTTTTTCAAAACCGCTTCATGCTTCTCCTATTTTTCAGACCGTTTCATGCTCCTTATAATTTTTACACATTTTGTAGCTCTTCATATTTTTCACCCCTTTTCAGGCTCTTCCTGTTTTTGAACACCACTTCATGCTCCCCCTTATTTTTCAGACCATATCATGCTCCTCATATTTTTGACAACTTTTGAAGCTCTTCATAATTTTCACACCTTTTCAAGCTCTTCTTGGTTTTGAACAACGCTTCATGCTCCTCCTATTTTTCAGACCGTTTCAAACTCCTCATATTTTTGACACCTTTTGAAGCTATTCACATTTTCCCACCTTTTCAGGCTCTTCATGTTTTTGAACACCGCTTCATGCTCCTCCTATTTCTCAGACCATTTCATGCTCCTCATGTATTTCACACCTTTTGAAGCTCTTCATATTTTGCACACATTTTCAGGCTTTTCATGTTTTTCACAACCACTTCATGCTGCTCCTATTTTTCAGACCGTTTCATGCACATCTCATTTTTGACACCTTTTGAAGCTCTTCATATTTTTCACACCATTTTCAGGCTCTTCATGTTTTTCAACACCGCTTTATGATCCTCCTATTTTTCAGACCGTTTCATATTCCTCATATTTTTGAGACATTTTGAAGCTCTTCATATTTTCCCACGTTTTCAAGCTCTTTATGGTTTTCAACACCACTTGATGCTCCTCCTATTTTTCATACCGTTTCATGGTCCTCATATTTTTCACACCTTTTGAAATTCTTCATATTTTTCACACATTTTCAGGCTTTTTTTTTTTCAAAACCGCTTCATGCTTCTCCTATTTTTCAGACCGTTTCATGCTCCTCATGTATTTCACACCTTTTGAAGCTCTTCGTATTTTTCACACCTTTTCAGGATCTTCATGTTTTTGAACACCGCTTCATGCCCCTCCTATTTTTCCGACCGTTTCATTCTCCTCATATTTTTGATACCTTTTGAAGCTCTTCATATATTTCACACCTTTTCAGGCTCTTCATGTTTTTAACACCATTTCATGCTCTCCTATTTTTTAGACCATTTACTGCTCATCGATTTTTGACACTTTGAAGGTCTTCATATTTTTCACACCTTTTGAAGCTCTTAATATTTTTCACACGTTTTCAGGCTCTTCACGTTTTTCAACACCGCTTCATGCTCCTCCTATTTTTCAGACCATTTCATGCTCCTCATATATTTGACACGTTTTGAAGCTCTTCATATTTTTCACCACTTTTCAGTCTCTTCATGTTTTTGAACACCGTTTCATGCTCTTCCAATTTGTCAAACCGTTTCATGCTCCTCATATTTTTGACACCTTTTGAAGCTCTTCATATTTTTGACATCTTTTCAGGCTCTTCATGTTTTTGAACACCACTTCTTGCTCCTTATTTTTTGCAGATCGTTTCATGCTCCTCATATTTTTGACACCTTTTGAAGCTCTTCATATTTCTCACACCTTTTCAGGCTCTTCATGTTTTTCAGCACCGATTCATGCTGCTCCTATTTTTCAGACCGTTTCATGCTCATCTCTTTTTTGACACCTTTTGAAGCTTTGCATATTTTTCACAACTTTTCAGGCTCTTCATGTATTTGAACACCGCTTCAGGCTAATCCTATTTTTCAAAACATATCATGTTCATCATATTTTTCACACTTTTGAGGCTCTTCATATAATTCACACCTTTTCAGGCCCTTCATATTTTGAACACCGTTTCATGCTACTCGTATTTTTCAGACCGTTTCATGCTCCTCATATTTTGACACCTTTTGAAGGTCTTCATATTTTTCACACCTTTTCAGGCTCTTCATGTTTTTGAACACCGCTTTATGTTCTTCCTATTTTTCAGACCGTTTCATGCTCGTTATATTTTTGACACCTTTTCAGGCTCTTCAGGTTTTTGAACACCGCTTCAAGCTCTTCCTATTTTTCAGACCATTTCATGCTCTTCATATTTTTGACACATTTTGAAGCTCTTCATATTTTTCACACCTTTTCAGGCTCTTCATGTTTTTCAACACCGTTTCATGCTCCTCCTATTTTTCAGACCGTTTCATGCTCCTCATATTTTTGGCACCTTTTGAAGCTCTTCATATTCTGCACACCTTTTCAGGCTCTTCATGTTTTTCAACACCACTTTATGCTCCTCCTCTTTTTCAGACCGTTTCATGCTTCTCATATTTTTGACACCTTTTGAAGCTCTTCATATTTTTCACATCTTTTCAGGCTTTTCATGTATTGCAACACTGCTTCATGCTCCTCCTATTTTTCAGACCGTTTCATGCTCCTCATATTTTTGACATCTTTTGAAGCTCTTCATATATTTCACACCTTTTCAGGCTCTTCATGTTTTTCAACACCACTTCCTGCTCCTCCTATTTTTCAGACCGTTTCATGGTCATCTCATTTTGGACACCTTTTGAAGCTCCTCATATTTTTCACACCTTTTGAAGCTCTTCATATTCTTCATACGTTTTCATGCTCTTTATGTTTTTCAAAACCGCTTCATGCTCCTCCTATTTTTCAGACCATTTCATGCCACTCATATTTTTGACACTTTTTGAAGCTCCTCATATGTTTCACACATTTTGAAGCTCTTCATATATTTCACACCATTTCAGCATCTTCATGTTTTTCAACACCACTTCATGCTCCTCCTTTTTTTCAGACCGTCTCATGCTCCTCATATTTTTCACACTTTTGAAGCTCTTCATATTTTTCACACCTTTTAAGGCTCTTCATGTTTTTCACCACCGCTTCCTGCTCCTCCTATTTTTCAGACCGTTTCATGATCCTCATATTTTTGAAACCTTTTGAAGCTCTTCATATTTTTCACACCTTTTCAAGCTCTTCAAGATTTTCAACAACGCTTCATGCTCCTCCTTTTTTTCAGACCGTTTCGTGCTCCTCATATATTTGACAGCTTTTGAAGCTCTTCATATTTTTCACACCTTTTCAGGCTCTTCATGTTTTTCAACACAGCTTCATGCTCCTCCTATTTTTCAGACCGTTTCATTCTCCTCAAGTTTTTGACACCTGTTGAAGCTCTTCACATTTTTCACACCTTTTCAGGCTCTTCACGATTTTCAACACCGCTTCATGATCCTCCTATTTTTCAGACCGTTTCATGCTCTTCCTATTTTTCAGACCATTTCTTGCTCCTCCTATTTTTCAGACCGTTTCATTCTCCTCATATATTTGACACATTTTGAAGCTCTTCCTATTTTTCCACACCTTTTCAGGCTCTTCATGTTTTTCCACACCGTTTAATGCTCCTCCTATTTTTCAGACCGTTTCATTCTCCTCATATATTTGACACATTTTAAAGCTCTTCCTATTTTTCCACAACTTTTCAGGCTCTTCATGATTTTCAACACCGCTTAATGCTCCTCCTATTTTTCAGACCGTTTCATGCTCATTTCATTTTTGACACTTTTTGAAGCTCTTCATATTTTTCATACCTTTTCAGGCTCTTCATATTTTTCGCACCTTTTCAGGCTCTTCATGTTGTTGAACACAGCTTCATGCTCCTCCCATTTTTCAGACCTTTTAATGCTCCTCATAATTTTGACACCTTTTGAAGCTCTTCATATTTTTCACCCCTTTTCAGGATCTTCATGTTTTTGAACACCTCTTCATGCTCCTGCTATTTTTCAGACCGTTTCATGCTCATCTCATTTGACAGCTTTTGAAGCTCTTCATATTTTTCACATCTTTTGAAGCTCTTCATATTTTTCACACATTTTCAGACTCTTCATGTTTTTCAACACCGCTTCTTGCTCCTCCTATTTTTCAGACCGTTTCATGCTCCTCATATTTTGACACGTTTTGAAGCTCTTCATATTTTTCACACCTTTTCAGGCTCTTCATGTTTTTGAACACCGTTTCATGCTCCGCCTATTTTTCAGACCGTTTCATTCTCCTCATATTTTTGACAACTTTTGAAGCTCTTCATATTTTTCACACCTTTTGAAGCTCTTCATATTTTTCACACCTTTTCAGGCTCTTCATGTTTTTCAACACCGCTTCATGCTCCTGCTATTTTACAGACCATTTCATACTCCTCATATTTTTGACATTTTTTAAGGCTCTTCATATTTTTCACACCTTTTCAGGCTCTTCATGTTTTTGAACACGGTTTCATGATCCTCCTATTTTTCAGAAAGTTTCATGCTCCTCATATTTTTGACACCTTTTAAACCTCTTCATATTTTTCACACCTTTTCAGGCTCTTCATGTTTTTCAACACCGGTTCATGCTCCTCCTCTTTTTCAGAAAGTTTCATGCTCCTCATATTTTTGAAACCTTTTGATGCTGTTCATATTTTTCTCACATTTTCTGGCTCTTCCTGTTTTTCAACACCATTTCATGCTCCTCTTATTTTTCAGACCGTTTCATGTTGCTCCTATTTTTCAGACCGTTTCATGATCCTAATATTTTTGAAACCTTTTGAAGCTCTTCATATTTTCACACCTTTTCAAGCTCTTCAAGATTTTCAACATCGCTTCATGCTCCTCCTTTTTTTCAGACCGTTTCATGCTCATCTCATTTTTGACAGCTTTTGAAGCTCTTCATATTTTTCACACCTTTTCAGGCTCTTCATGTTTTTGAACACCACTTCATGCTCCTCCTTTTTTTCAGACCGTTTCTTTCTCCTCTTATATTTGACACTTTTTGAAGCTCTTCATATTTTTCACACCTTTTCAGGCTCTTCATGTTTTTCAACACCGATCCAAGCTCCTCCTATTTTTCAGACAGTTTCATGCTCCTCATATTTTTCACACCTTTTGAAGCTCTTCATATTTTTCACACCTTTTCAGGCTCTTCAGGTTTTTCAGCTCCACTTCATGCTCCTCCTATATTTCAGAACGTTTCATGCTGCTCAAATTTTCTACACCTTTTCAAGCTCTTCATATTTTTCACACCTTTTCAGGCTCTTCATGTTTTTGAACACAGCTTCATGCTCCTCCTATTTTTCAGATCGTTTCATGCTCCTCCTATTTTCCGACCGTTTCTTGCTCCTCATACTTTTGACACTTTTTGAAGCTCTTCATATTTTTCACACCTTTTCTGGCTCTTCATGTTTTTGAATACAGCTTCATGCTCCTCCAATTTTTCAGACCGTTTCATGCTCGTCATATTTTTCACACCTTTTAAAGCTCTTCATATTTTTCTCACCTTTTCATGCTCTTCATGTTTTTCAGCACCAGTTCATGCTCCTCCTATTTTTCAGACCGTTTCATGCTCATCTCATTTTTTACACCTTTTGAAGCTCTTCATATTTTCCACACCTTTTCAGGCACTTCATGTTTTTCAGCTCCACTTCATGCTCCTCCTATTTTTCAGACCGTTTCATGCTGCTCTCATTTTTTACACCTTTTGAAGCTCTTCATATTTTTCACACCTTTTCAGGCTCTTCATGTTTTTCAACACAGCTTCATGCTCCTCCTATTTTTCAGACCGTTTCATGCTCCTCCTATTTTTCAGACCGTTTCATGCTCCTCATGTATTTCACACCTTTTGAAGCTCTTCATATTTTTCACATCTTTTGAAGCTCTTCATATTTTTCACACATTTTCAGGCTCTTCATGTTTTTCAACACCGCTTCTTGCTCCTCCTATTTTTCAGACCGTTTCATGCTCCTCATATTTTTGACACGTTTTGAAGCTCTTCATATTTTTCACACCTTTTCAGGCTCTTCAAGTTTTTGAACACCATTTCATGCTCCGCCTATTTTTCAGACCGTTTCATTCTCCTCATATTTTTGACACCTTGTGAAGCTCTTCATATTTTTCACACCTTTTGAAGCTCTTCATATTGTTCACACCTTTTCAGGCTGTTCATGTTTTTCAACACCGCTTCATGCTCCTGCTATTTTTCAGACCGTTTCATACTCCTCATATTTTTGACATTTTTTAAGGCTCTTCATATTTTTCACACCTTTTCAGGCTCTTCATGTTTTTGAACACGGTTTCATGATCCTCCTATTTTTCAGAAAGTTTCATGCTCCTCATAATTTTGACACCTTTTAAAACTCTTCATATTTTTCACACCTTTTCAGGCTCTTCCTGTTTTTCAACACCATTTCATGCTCCTCTTATTTTTCAGACCGTTTCATGCTGCTCCTATTTTTCAGACCGTTTCATGATCCTCATATTTTTGAAACCTTTTGAAGCTCTTCATATTTTTCACACCTTTTCACGCTCTTCAAGATTTTCAACAACGCTTCATGCTCCTCTTTTTTTCAGACCGTTTCGTGCTCCTCATATATTTGACAGCTTTTGAAGCTCTTCATATTTTTCACACCTTTTCAGGCTCTTCATGTTTTTCAACACAGCTTCATGCTCCTCCTATTTTTCAGACCGTTTCATTCTCCTCAAGTTTTTGACACCTGTTGAAGCTCTTCACATTTTTCACACCTTTTCAGGCTCTTCACGATTTTCAACACCGCTTCATGATCCTCCTATTTTTCAGACCGTTTCATGCTCTTCCTATTTTTCAGACCATTTCTTGCTCCTCCTATTTTTCAGACCGTTTCATTCTCCTCATATATTTGACACATTTTGAAGCTCTTCCTATTTTTCCACACCTTTTCAGGCTCTTCATGTTTTTCCACACCGTTTAATGCTCCTCCTATTTTTCAGACCGTTTCATTCTCCTCATATATTTGACACATTTTAAAGCTCTTCCTATTTTTCCACAACTTTTCAGGCTCTTCATGATTTTCAACACCGCTTAATGCTCCTCCTATTTTTCAGACCGTTTCATGCTCATTTCATTTTTGACACCTTTTGAAGCTCTTCATATTTTTCATACCTTTTCAGGCTCTTCATATTTTTCGCACCTTTTCAGGCTCTTCATGTTGTTGAACACAGCTTCATGCTCCTCCCATTTTTCAGACCTTTTAATGCTCCTCATAATTTTGACACCTTTTGAAGCTCTTCATATTTTTCACCCCTTTTCAGGATCTTCATGTTTTTGAACACCTCTTCATGCTCCTGCTATTTTTCAGACCGTTTCATGCTCATCTCATTTGACAGCTTTTGAAGCTCTTCATATTTTTCACATCTTTTGAAGCTCTTCATATTTTTCACACATTTTCAGACTCTTCATGTTTTTCAACACCGCTTCTTGCTCCTCCTATTTTTCAGACCGTTTCATGCTCCTCATATTTTGACACGTTTTGAAGCTCTTCATATTTTTCACACCTTTTCAGGCTCTTCATGTTTTTGAACACCGTTTCATGCTCCGCCTATTTTTCAGACCGTTTCATTCTCCTCATATTTTTGACAACTTTTGAAGCTCTTCATATTTTTCACACCTTTTGAAGCTCTTCATATTTTTCACACCTTTTCAGGCTCTTCATGTTTTTCAACACCGCTTCATGCTCCTGCTATTTTACAGACCATTTCATACTCCTCATATTTTTGACATTTTTTAAGGCTCTTCATATTTTTCACACCTTTTCAGGCTCTTCATGTTTTTGAACACGGTTTCATGATCCTCCTATTTTTCAGAAAGTTTCATGCTCCTCATATTTTTGACACCTTTTAAACCTCTTCATATTTTTCACACCTTTTCAGGCTCTTCATGTTTTTCAACACCGGTTCATGCTCCTCCTCTTTTTCAGAAAGTTTCATGCTCCTCATATTTTTGAAACCTTTTGACGCTGTTCATATTTTTCTCACATTTTCTTGCTCTTCCTGTTTTTCAACACCATTTCATGCTCCTCTTATTTTTCAGACCGTTTCATGTTGCTCCTATTTTTCAGACCGTTTCATGATCCTAATATTTTTGAAACCTTTTGAAGCTCTTCATATTTTCACACCTTTTCAAGCTCTTCAAGATTTTCAACATCGCTTCATGCTCCTCCTTTTTTTCAGACCGTTTCATGCTCATCTCATTTTTGACAGCTTTTGAAGCTCTTCATATTTTTCACACCTTTTCAGGCTCTTCATGTTTTTGAACACCGCTTCATGCTCCTCCTTTTTTTCAGACCGTTTCTTTCTCCTCTTATATTTGACACTTTTTGAAGCTCTTCATATTTTTCACACCTTTTCAGGCTCTTCATGTTTTTCAACACCGATCCAAGCTCCTCCTATTTTTCAGACAGTTTCATGCTCCTCATATTTTTCACACCTTTTGAAGCTCTTCATATTTTTCACACCTTTTCAGGCTCTTCAGGTTTTTCAGCTCCACTTCATGCTCCTCCTATATTTCAGACCGTTTCATGCTGCTCAAATTTTCTACACCTTTTCAAGCTCTTCATATTTTTCACACCTTTTCAGGCTCTTCATGTTTTTGAACACAGCTTCATGCTCCTCCTATTTTTCAGACCGTTTCATGCTCCTCCTATTTTCCGACCGTTTCTTGCTCCTCATACTTTTGACACTTTTTGAAGCTCTTCATATTTTTCACACCTTTTCTGGCTCTTCATGTTTTTGAATACAGCTTCATGCTCCTCCAATTTTTCAGACCGTTTCATGCTCGTCATATTTTTCACACCTTTTAAAGCTCTTCATATTTTTCTCACCTTTTCATGCTCTTCATGTTTTTCAGCACCAGTTCATGCTCCTCCTATTTTTCAGACCGTTTCATGCTCATCTCATTTTTTACACCTTTTGAAGCTCTTCATATTTTCCACACCTTTTCAGGCACTTCATGTTTTTCAGCTCCACTTCATGCTCCTCCTATTTTTCAGACCGTTTCATGCTGCTCTCATTTTTTACACCTTTTGAAGCTCTTCATATTTTTCACACCTTTTCAGGCTCTTCATGTTTTTCAACACAGCTTCATGCTCCTCCTATTTTTCAGATCGTTTCATGCTACTCCTATTTTTCAGACCTTTTCTTGCTCCTCATATTTTTGACACTTTTTGAAGCTCTTCATATTTTTCACACCTTGTCTGGCTCTTCATGTTTTTCAACACAGCTTCATGCTCCTCCTATTTTTCAGACCGTTTCATTCTCCTCAAGTTTTTGACACCTGTTGAAGCTCTTCACATTTTTCACACCATTTCAGGCTCTTCACGATTTTCAACACCGCTTCATGATCCTCCTATTTTTTCAGTCCGTTTCATGCTCTTCCTATTTTTCAGACCGTTTCATGCTCCTCATATTTTTCAGACCGTTTCCTTCTCCTCATATATTTGACACATTTTGAAGCTCTTCCTATTTTTCCACACCTTTTCAGGCTCTTCATGTTTTTCCACACCGTTTAATGCTCCTCCTATTTTTCAGACCGTTTCATGCTCATCTAATTTTTGAGACCTTTTGAAGCTCTTCATATTTTTCACATTTTTGAAGCTCTTCATATTTTTCACACCTTTTCAGCCTCTTCATGATTTTCAACACCGCTTAATGCTCCTCCTATTTTTCAGACCGTTTCATGCTCATCTCATTTTTTACACCTTTTGAAGCTCTTCATAATTTTCACACCTTTTCAGGCTCTTCATATTTTTCGCACCTTTTCAGGCTCTTCATGTTGTTGAACAGAGCTTCATGCTCCTCCTATTTTTCAGACCGTTTAATGCTCCTCATAATTTTGACACCTTTTTAAGCTCTTCATATTTTTCACCCCTTTTCAGGCTCTTCATATTTTTGAACACAGCTTCATGCTCCTCCTATTTTTCAGACCGTTTCATGCTCCTCCTATTTTCTGACCGTTTCTTGCTCCTCATATTTTTGACACTTTTTGAAGGTCTTCATATTTTTCACACCTTTTCAGGCTCTTCATGTTTTTGAACACAGCTTCATGCTCCTCCTATTTTTCAGATCGTTTCATGCTCCTCCTATTTTCTGACCGTTTCTTGCTCCTCATATTTTTGACACTTTTTGAAGGTCTTCATATTTTTCACACCTTTTCAGGCTCTTCATGTTTTTGAACACCTCTGCATGCTCCTCCTATTTTTCAGGGCGTTTAATGCTCCTCATGTATTTCACACCTTTTGAAGCTCTTCATATTTTTCTCACCTTTTCAGGCTCTTCATGTTTTTCAACACCGCTTCATGCTCCTCATATTTTTCAGACCGTTTCCTGCTCCTCATATATTTCAAACCTTTTGCACCTCTTCATATTTTTCACACCTTTTCAATGTCTTCATGTTTTTGAACACCGTTTCATGCTGCTCCTATTTTTCACAACGTTTCATGCTCCTCATATTTTTGACACCTTTTGAAGCTCTTCATATTTTTCACACCTTTTCAGGCTCTTCATATTTTTGAACACCTCTTCCTCTTCCTCCTATTTTTCAGACCGTTTCTTGCTCCTCATGTATTTCACACCTTTTGAAGCCCTTCATATTTTTCACACCTTTTCAGGCTCTTGATGTTTTTCCACACCACTTCATGCTTCTCCTATTTTTCAACACGTTTCATGCTCCTCATGTATTTCACACCTTTTGAAGCTCTTCATATTTTTCACACCTTTTCAGGCTCTTCATGTTTTTCAACACCGCTTCATGCTCCTCCTATTTTTCAGACCGTTTCATGCACCTCATATTTTTCTCACCTTTTGAAGCTCTTCATATTTTTCACACCTTTTCAGGCTCCTCATGTTTTGCAACACCGCTTCATGGTCCTCCTATTTTTCAGACCGTTTCATACTCCTCATATTTTTTACAACTTTTGATGCTCTTCATGTTTTTCACACCTTTTCAGGTTCTTCATTTTTTCAACACCACTTCATGCTCCTCCTATTTTTCAGACCGTTTCATGCTCCTCATATTTTTGACACCTTTTGAAGCTCTTCATATTTTTCACTACTTTTCAGGGTCTTCCTGTTTTGAACACCGCTTCATGCTCCTCCTATTTTTCAGAACTTTTCATGCTCCTCATATTTTTGACACCTTTTGAAGCTCTTCATATTTTTCACACCTTTTCAGGCTCTTCATGTTTTTGAACACCATTTCATGCTCCTCCTATTTTACAGACCGTTTCATTCTCCTCATATTTTTGACACCTTTTGAAGCTCTTCATATATTTCACACCTTTTCAGGCTTTTCATTATTTTCAACGCCACTTCATGCTCCTCTTATTTTTCAGACCGTTTCATGCTCATCTCATTTTGACACCTTTTGAAGTTCTTCATGTTTTTCACATCTTCTGAAGCTCTTCATATTTTTCACAAATTTTCAGGCTCTTTATGATTTTCAACACCGCTTCATGCTCCTCCTATTTTTCAGACCGTTTCATGTTCATCCCCTTTTTACACCTTTTGAAGCTCTTCAAATTTTTCACACCTTTTGAAGCTCTTCATATTTTGCATATTTTTGAAGTTCTTCATAATTTCACACGTTTTCAGACTCTTCATGTTTTTCAACACCACTTCATGCTCCTCCTATTTTTCAGACCGTTTCATGCTCCTCATATTTTTGACACCTTTTGAAGCTCTTCATATTTTTCACACCTTTTCAGGCTCTTCATGTTTTTGAACACCGCTTCATGCTCCTCCTATTTTTCAGACCGTTTCATGCTCCTCATATTTTTGACAACTTTTGAAGCTTTTCATATTTTTCAGCCCTTGTCAGGCTCTTGAATTTTTTCAACACCACTTCATGCTCCTCCTTTTTTGCAGACCGTTTCATGCTCCTCATATTTTTGACACCTTTTGAAGCTCTTCATATTTTGCACACCTTTTCAGGCTCTTCATGTTTTTGAACACCGCTTCATGATCCTCCTATTTTTCTGACCTTTTCATGCTCCTCATATTTTTGACAACTTTTGAAGCTCTTCATATTTTTCACAACTTTTCAGGCTTTTCCTGTTTTTGAACACCGCTTCATGCTCCTCCTATTTTTCAAACCGTTTCATGCTCCTCATATTTTTGACACCTTTTGAAGCTCTTCATATTTTTCACACCTTTTCAGGCTCTTCATGTTTTTGAACACCGCTTCATGCTCCTCCTATTTTCAGACCGTTTCATTCTCCTCATATTTTTGACACCTTTTGAAGCCCTTCATATATTTCACACCTTTTCCGTCTCTTCTTTTTTTTCAACACCACTTCATGCTCCTCCTATTTTTCAGACCGTTTCATGCTCATCTCATTTTTGACACCTTTTGAAGCTCTTCATATTTTTCACACCTTTTCAGGCTCTTCATGTTTTTGAACACCGCTTCATGCTCCTCTTATTTTTCAGACTGCTTCATACTCCTCTCATTTTTGAAACCTTTTGAAGTTCTTCATATTTTTGACACCTTTTGAAGCTCTTCATATTTCTCACACGTTTTCAGGCTCTTCATGATTTTCAACACCGATTCATGCTCCTCTTCTTTTTCAGACCGTTTCATGCTCCTCATATTTTTGATACCTTTTGAATCTCCTCATATTTTTTACACCTTTTGAACCTCTTCATATATTTCACACTTTTTCAGGCTCTTCATGTTTTTCAACACGGCTTCATGCTCCTCCTATTTTTCAGACCGTTTCATACTCCTCATATTTTTGACACCTTTTGATGCTCTTCATATTTTTCACACCTTTTAAGCCTCTTCATGTTTTTTAACACCGCTTCATGCTCCTCCTATTTTTCAGACGGTTTCATGCTCCTCATATTTTTGACACCTTTTGAAGCTCTTCATATTTTTCACACCTTTTCAGGCTCCTCATGTTTTGCAACACCGCTTCATGCTCCTCCTATTTTTCAGACCGTTTCATACTCCTCATATTTTTGACACCTTTTGATGCTCTTCATATTTTTCACACCTTTTAAGCCTCTTCATGTTTTTTAGCACCGCTTCATGCTCCTCCTATTTTCAAGACAGTTTCATACTCCTCATGTATTTCATACCTTTTGAAGCTCCTCATATTTTTCACACCTTTTCATGCTCTTCATATTTTTGAAAACCGCTTCATGCTCCTCCTATTTTTAAGACCGTTTCATGCTCCTCATATATTTCACACCTTTTGAAGTTCTTCATATTTTTCACACCTTTTCAGGCTCTGCATGTTTTTCAACACCGTTTCATGCTCCTCCTATTTTTCAGACCGTTTCATGCTCCTCATATTTTTGACACATTTTGAAGTTCTTGATATATTTCACACCTTCTCAGGCTCTTCATTTTTTGGAACACGACTTCTTGCTCCTCCTATTTTTCAGACCGTTTCATGCTCATCTCATTTTTGACACCTTTTGAAGCTCTTCATATATTTGACACCATTTGAAGCTCTTCATATTTTTCACAACTTTTCAGGCTCTGCATGTATTTGAACACCGTTTCATGCTACTCCTATATTTCAGACCGATTCTTGCTGCTCATATATTTGACACCTTTTGAAACTCTTCATATTTTTAACACCTTTTCAGGCTCTTCATGTTTTTCAACACCGCTTCATGCTCCTCCTATTTTTCAGACCGTTTCATGCTCCTCATATTTTTGACACCTTTTGATGCTCTTCATATTTTTCACACCTTTTCAGGCTTTTCATGTTTTTGCACACCGCTTCATGCTCCTCCTATTTTTCACACCTTTTGAAGCTCTTCATATTTTTCACCCTTTTCAGTCTCTTCATGTTTTTGAACACGGTTTCATGCTCCTCCTATTTTTCAGACCGTTTCATGCTCCTCATATTTTTGACACCTTTTGAAGCTCTTCATATTTTTCACATCTTTTCAGGCTCTTCATGTTTTTCAACACCGCTTCATTCTCCACCTATTTTTCAGACGGTTTCATGCTCATCTCTTTTTTGACACCTTTTGAAGCTCTTCATATTTTTCATACCTTTTGAAGCTCTTCATATTTTTCACTCGTTTTCACGCTCTTCATGTTTTTCAACACCGCTTCATGCTCCTCCTATTTTTCAGACGGTTTCATGCTCCTCATATTTTTGACACCTTTTGAAGCTCTTCATATTTTTCAAACCTTTTCAGGCTCTTCATGTTTTTGAACACTGCTTCATGCTCCTCGTATTTTTCAAACCATTTCATGATCCTCATGTATTTCACACCTTTGAACCTCTTCATATTTTTCACACCTTTTCAGGCTCTTCATGTGTTTCAACACCACTTCATGCTCCTCAGCTTTTTCAGACCGTTTCATGCTCATTTCATTTTTGAAACATTTTGAAGCTCTTCATATTTTTCACACCTTTTGAATCTCTTCATATTTTTGACACCTTTTCAGGCTCTTCATGTTTTTGAACACCTCTGCATGCTCCTCCTATTTTTCAGGGCGTTTAATGCTCCTCATGTATTTCACACCTTTTGAAGCTCTTCATATTTTTGACACCTTTTCAGGCTCTTCATGTTTTGCAACACCGCTTCATGCTGTTCCTATTTTTCAGACCGTTTCATGCTCCTCATATTTTTGAGACCTTTTGAAGCTCTTCATATCTTTCACACCTTTTCAGGCTCTTCATGTTTTTCAATACCACTTCATGCTCCACCTATTTTTCAGACCGTTTCATGCTCATCTCATTTTTGACACCTTTTAAAGCTCTTCATATTTTTCACACCTTTTGAAGCTCTTCATATTCTTCATACGTTTTCATGCTCTTTATGTTTTTCAACACCGCTTCTTGCTCTTCCTATTTTTCAGACCGTTTCATGCTCATCTCATTTTTGATACCTTTTGAAGCTTTTCATATTTTTCACAACTTTTCAGGCTCTTCATGTTTTTGAACATCTCTTCATGCTAATCCTATTTTTCAAGCCATAACATGCTCCTCATATTTTTCACACCTTTTGAAGCTCTTCATATTTTTTACACCTTTTCAGGCTCTTCATGTTTTTGAACACCACTTCATGCTCCTTATATTTTTCAGAGAGTTTCATGCTCCTCATGTATTTCACACCTTCAGAAGCTCTTCATATTTTTCACACCTTTTCAGGCTCTTCATGTTTTTCCACACCACTTCATGCTTCTCCAAATTTTCAGCTCTTTCATGCTCCTCATGTATTTCACACCTTTTGAAGCTTTTCATATTTTTCACATGTTTTCAGGCTCTTCATGTTTTTCAACACCGCTTCATGCTCCTCCTCTTTTTCAGACCGTTTCATGCTCCTCATATTTTTGACACCTTTAGAAGCTCTTCATATTTCTCACACCTTTTCAGGCTCTTCATGTTTTTCAACACCGCTTCATGCTCCTCCTATTTTTCAGACCGTTTCATGCTCCTCATATTTTTGACACCTTTTGAAGCTCTTCATATTTTTCACACCTTTTCAGGCTCTTCATATTTTTGAACACCGCTTCATGCTCCTCCTTTTTTTTAGACCGTTTCATGCTCCTCATATTTTTCACACCTTTTGAAGCTCTTCATATTTTTCACACGATTTCAGGCTCTTCATGTTTTTGAACACCATTTCATGCTCCTCCTATTTTGCAGACCGTTTCTTGCTCCTCATATTTTTGACACCTTCTGAAGCTCTTCATATTTTTCACACCTTTTGAAGCTCTTCATATTTTTCATATTTTTGAAGCTCTTCATATTTTCACACGTTTTCAGACTCTTTATGTTTTTCAACACCGCTTCATGATCCTGCTATTTTTCAGACCGTTTCATGCTCCTCATATATTTCACACCTTTTGAAGCTCTTCATATTTTTCACACCTTTTGAAGCTCTTCATATTTTTCATATTTTTGAAGCTCTTCATATTGTTCACACCTTTTCAGGCTCTTCATATTTTTGAACACCGCTTCATGCTCCTCCTATTTTTCAGAGAGTTTAATGCTCCTCATGTATTTCACACCTTTTGAAGCTCTTCATATTTTTCACACCTTTTCAGGCTCTTCATGTTTTTCCACACCACTTCATGCTTCTCCTAATTTTCAGCTCTTTCATGCTCCTCATGTATTTCACACCTTTTGAATCTTTTCATATTTTATACACCTTTTCAGGCTCTTCATGTTTTTCAACACCGCTTCATGCTCCTCCTCTTTTTCAGACCGTTTCATGCTCCTCATATATTTGACACCTTTTGAAGCTCTTCATATTTTTCACACCTTTTCGGGCTCTTCATGTTTTGAACACCGCTTCATACTCCTCCTATATTTCAGACAGTTTCATGCTCATCTCATTTTTGACACCTTTTGATGCTTTTCATAGTTTTCACAACTTTTCAGGCTCTTCATGTTTTTGAACACCTCTTCATGCTAATCCTATTTTTCAAACCATAACATGCTCCTCATATTTTTCACACCTTTTGAAGCTCTTCATATTTTTTACACCTTTTCAGGCTCTTCATGTTTTTGAACACCACTTCATGCTCCTTATATTTTTCAGAGAGTTTCATGCTCCTCATGTATTTCACACCTTTTGAAGCTCTTCATATTTTTCACACCTTTTCAGGCTCTTCATGTTTTTCCACACCACTTCATGCTTCTCCTAATTTTCAGCTCTTTCATGCTCCTCATGTATTTCACACCTTTTGAAGCTTTTCATATTTCTCACACCTTTTCAGGCTCTTCATGTTTTTCAACACCGCTTCATGCTCCTTCTATTTTTCAGATCGTTTCATGCTCCTCATATTTTTGACACCTTTTGAAGCTCTTCATATTTCTCACACCTTTTCAGGCTCTTCATGTTTTTGAACACCGCTTCATGCTCCTGCTATTTTTCAGACCGTTTCATGCTCCTCATATTTTTCCCACCTTTTGTAGCTTTTCATATTTTTAACACCTTTTCAGGCTCTTCAAGTTTATCAACACCACTTCATGCTCCTCCTTTTTGCAGACCGTTTCATGCTCCTCATATTTTTGACACCTATTGATGCTCTTAATATATTTCACACCTTTTCAGGCTCTTCATTTCTTCCACACCACTTCATGCTCCTCATATTTTTCAGGCAGTATCATGCTCCTCATAATTTTCACATCTTTTGAAGCTCTTCATATTTTTCACACCTTTTTAGGCTCTTCATATTTTTCAACACCATTTCATGCCGCATCTATTTTTCAGACCGTTTCATGCTCCTCATATTTTTCACAACTTTTGAAGCTCTTCATATTTTTCACACCTTTTCAGGCTCTTCATGTTTTTCCACACCACTTAATGCTTCTCCTATTTTTCAGACCGTTTCATGCTCCTCATATTTTTCCCACCTTTTGTAGCTTTTCATATTTTTAACACCTTTTCAGGCTCTTCAAGTTTATCAACACCACTTCATGCTCCTCCTTTTTGCAGACCTTTTCATGCTCCTCATATTTTTGACACCTATTGATGCTCTTAATATATTTCACACCTTTTCAGGCTCTTCATTTCTTCCACACCACTTCATGCTCCTCATATTTTTCAGGCAGTATCATGCTCCTCATAATTTTCACATCTTTTGAAGCTCTTCATATTTTTCACACCTTTTTAGGCTCTTCATATTTTTCAACACCATTTCATGCCGCATCTATTTTTCAGACCGTTTCATGCTCCTCATATTTTTCACAACTTTTGAAGCTCTTCATATTTTTCACACCTTTTCAGGCTCTTCATGTTTTTCCACACCACTTAATGCTTCTCCTAAATTTCAGACCGTTTCATGTTCCTCATGTATTGCACACCTTTTGAAGCTCTTCATATTTTTCACACCTTTTCATGCTCTTCATGTTTTTGATCACCGTTTCATGCTCCTCCTTTTTTTTCAGACCGTTTCATGCTCCTCATATTTTTCACACCTTTTTAAGCTCTTCATGTTTTTCACACCTTTTCAGCCTCTTCATGTTTTTGAACACCCCTTCTTGCTCCTTTTATTTTTCAAAGAGTTTCATGCTTCTCATGTATTTCACACCTTTTGAAGCTCTTCATATTTTTCACACCTTTACAGGCTCTTCATGTTTTTGAACACCGTTTCATGCTCCTCCTATTTTTCAGACCGTTTCATGCTCCCCATATTTTTGAGACCTTTTGAAGCCCTCATATATTTCACACCTTTTCAGGCTCTTCATTTTTTTCAACACCACGTCATGCTCCTCCTATTTTTCAGACCCCTTTATGCTCTTCTCATTTTTGACACCTTTTGAAGCTCTTCATATTTTTCACACCTTTTGAAGCTCTTCATATTTTTCACACCTTTTCATGCTCTTCATGTTTTTGATCACCGCTTCATGCTCCTCCTATTTTCAGACCGTTTCATGCTCCTCATATTTTTCACACATTTTGAAGCTCCTCCTATTTTTCACAACCTTTCACGCTCTTCATGTTTTTCAACACGGCTTCATGATCCTCCTATTTTTCT
Organism: Dama dama; assembly: GCF_033118175.1. Taxonomy (NCBI): domain Eukaryota; kingdom Metazoa; phylum Chordata; class Mammalia; order Artiodactyla; family Cervidae; genus Dama; species Dama dama. The sequence goes on along the minus strand of NC_083714.1, from coordinate 957,882 downwards.
GACAGTTTCATGCTCCTCCTATTTTTCAGCACGTTTCATACTCCTCCAAATTTTCAGACCGTTTCATGCTCCTCATATTTGTCACACCTTTCGAAGCTCTTCATAGTTTTCACACCTTTTCTGGATCTTCATGTTTTTGAGCACAGCTTCATGCTCCTCCGATTTTTCAGACCGTTTCATGCTCCTCATATACTTCACACCTTTTGAAGCTCTTCATATTTTTCACAGCTTTTCAGGATCTTCATGTTTTTCAACACCATTTCATGCTGCTCCTATTTTTCAGACCGTTTCATGCTCCTCATATTTTTGACACCTTTTGAAGTTCTTCATATTTTTCAAAACTTTTCAGGCTCTCCATGTTTTTGAACACCGCTTCATGCTCCTACTATTTTTGAGACCGTTTCATGCTCCTCATTTATTTCACACCTTTTGAAGCTCTTCATATTTTTCAAGCCTTTTCAGGCTCTTCATGTTTTTGAACACCGCTTCATGCTCCTCCTATTTTTCAGACCGTTTCATGCTCCTCATTTATTTCACACCTTTTGAAGCTCTTCATATTTTTCAAGCCTTTTCAGGCTCTTCATGTTTTTGAACACCGCTTCATGCTTCTCCTATTTTTCAAACCTTTTCATGATCCTCATGTATTTCAAACCTTTGAAACTCTTCATATCTTTCACACCTTTTCTTGCTCTTCATGTTTTTCAACAACATTTCATGCTCCTCCTATTTTTCAGACCTTTTCATGCTCCTCATATTTTTCACACCTTTTCATGCTCTTCTTGTTTTTCAACACAGTTTCATGGTCCTCATATGTTTGACACCTTTTGAATCTCTTCATATTTTTCACACCTTTTCAGGCTCTTCATGATTTTCAACACTGCTTCATGCTCCTCATATTTTTGAGACCGTTTCATGCTCCTAATATTGTTCACACCTTTTCAAGATCTTCATGTTATTCAACACCGCTTCATGCTCTTCCTATTTTTCAGGCCGTTTCATGCTCCTCATATTTTTGATACTTTTGAAGCTCTTAATATTTTTCACACCTTTTCAAGCTCTTCATGTTTTGAACACCATTTCATGCTCCTGCTATTTTTCAGACCGTTTCATGCTCCTCATATTTTTGACAACTTTTGAAGCTCCTCATATTTTTCACACCTTTTCAGGCTCTTCATGTTTTTCAACACACTTTCATGCTCCTCATATGTTTGACACCTTTTGAATCTCTTCATATTATTCACACCTTTTCAGGCTCTTCATGATTTTCAACACCGCTTCATGCTCCCCATATTTTTGAGACCGTTTTATGCTACTCATATTTTGACACCTTTTGAAGCTCTTCATGTATTTCACACCTTTTCAGGCTCTACATGTTTTTCAACACCGCTTCATGCTCGTCATATTTTGAGACCGTTTTATGCTACTCATATTTGACAACTTTTGAAGCTCTTCATATATTTCACACCTTTTAAGGCTCTTCATGTTTCTGAACACCGCTTCATGCTCCTCCTATATTTCACACTTTTTGAAGCTCTTCATATATTTCACACCTTTTCAAGCTCTTCATGTTTCTGAACACCGCTTCATGCTTCTCCTATTTTTGACACCTTTTGAAGCTCTTCATATGTTTCACACCTTTTCAGGCTCTTCATGTTTTTGAACACCGCTTCATGCTCCTCCTATATTTCACACCTTTTGAAGCTCTTCATATATTTCACACCTTTTCAGACTCTTCATGTTTTTCAACATCGCTTCATACTCCTCCTATTTTTTTGACCGTTTCATGCTCCTCATATATTTGACACCTTTTGAAGCTCTTCATATTTTTCACACCTTTTGAAGCTCTTCATATTTTTCACACCTTTTGAAGCTCTTCATATTTTACACATATTTTCACCCTCTTCATGTTTTTCAACACCTTTTCATGCTCCTCCTATTTTTCGGACTGTTTCATTCTCTTCATATTTTTGACACTTTTTGAAGCTCTTCATATTTTTCACACCTTTTCAGGCTCTTCATCTTTTTCAACACCGTTTCATGCTCCTCATATTTTTCAGACTGTTTCATTCTCCTCATATTTATGTCAACTTTTGAAACTCTTCATTTTCTTCACACCTTTTCATGCTCTTCATGTTTTTGAACACTGCTTCATGCTCCTCCTATGTTTCAGACCGTTTCATGCTCCTCATATTTTTGAAACCTTTTGAAGTTCGTCATATATTTCACACCTTTTCAGGCTCTTCATGTTTTTAAACACCTCTTCATTCTTCTCCTGTTTTTCAGACCATTTCATGCTCCTCATATTTTTCACACTTTTTGAAGCTCTTCATATTTTTCACACTTTTTGAAGCTCTTCATACTTTTCACACCTGTCAGGCTCTTCATGTTTTTGAACACCGCTTCCTGCTCCACCTATTTTTCAGATCGCTTATGCTCCTCATATTTTTCACACTTTTTGAAGCTCTTCATATTTTTCACACTTTTTCAGGCTCTTCATGTTTTTGAACACCGCTTCATGCTCCTCCTATTTTTCAGACCGTTTCATGCTCCTCATGTATTTCACACCTTTTGAACCTCTTCGTATTTCGCACACCTTTTCAGGCTCTTCATGTTTTTCACAACCACTTCATGCTCTTCCTATTTTTCAGACCGTTTCATGCTCCTCATATTTTTGATACCTTTGAAGCTCTTCATATTTTTCACACCTTTTCAGGCTCTTCATGTTTTGAACACCATTTCATGCTCCTCCTATTTTTCCGACCGTTTCATGCTCCTCATCTTTTACACACCTGTTGAAGCTCTTCATATTTTTCACACCATTTCAGGCTCTTCATGTTTTTCAACACCGCTTCATGCTCCTCCTATTTTTTCAGACCGTTTAATGCTCTTCCTATTTTTGACACGTTTTGAGGCTCTTCATATTTTTCTCACCTTTTCAGGCTCTTCATGTTTTCGAACACCGCTTCATGCTCCTCCTATTTTTGAGACCGTTTTATGCTCCACATGTATTTCACAGCTTTTGAATCTCTTCAGAATTTTCCCACCTTTCAGGCTCTTCATGTTTTTGAACACCGTTTCATGGTCTTCCTATTTTTCAGACCGTTTCATGCTCCTCATATTTGTGACACCTTTAGAAACTCTTCATATTTTTCACACCTTTTCAGGTTCTTCATGTTTTTGAACACCGTTTCATGCTCCTCCTATTTTTCAGACCATTTCATGCTCCTCATATTTTTGACACATTTTGAATCTCTTCATATTTTTCACACCTTTTCAGGCTCTTCATGTTTTTGAACACCGCTTCATGCTTCTCCTATTTTTCAGACCGTTTCATGCTATTCATGTATTTAATACCTTTTGAAGCTCTTCATATTTTTCACACCTTTTCAGGCTCTTCATGTTTTTGAACACCTTTTCATGCTCCTCGTATTTTTCTGACCGTTTCCTGCTCCTCATATTTTTGACCCTTTTTGAACCTCCTCATATTTTTCGCACCTTTTGAACCTCTTCATATATTTCACATCATTTCAGGCTCTTCATGTTTTTCAACACCACTTCATGCTCCTCCTATTTTTCAGACCGTTTCATGCTCCTCATAATTTTGACACGTTTTGAAGCTCTTCAAATTTTTCACACCTTTTCAGGCTCTTCATCTTTTTCAACACCACTTCATGCTCCTCCTCTTTTCCAGAGCGTTTCATTGTCCTCATATTTTTGACACCTTTAGAAGCTCTTTATATTTTTCACAACTTTTCAGGCTCTTCATGTTTTTCACAACCGCTTCATGCTCCTCCTATTTTTCAGACAGTTTCATTCCTCTCATGTATTTCACACCTTTTGAAGCTCTTCATATTTTTCACACCTTTTCAGGCTCTTCATGTTTTTGAACACCACTTCATGCTCCTCCTATTTTACACACAGTTTCATGCTCCAAATGTATTTCACACCTTTTGAAGCTCTTCTTATTTTTCACACATTTTGAGGCTCTTCATTTGTTTGAACACCGTTTCATGCTGCTCCTAATTTTCAGACCGTTTCATTCTCATCTCATTTTGACAGCTTTTGAAGCTCTTCATATTTTCACACCTTTTGAAGCTCTTCATATATTTCACACCTTTTCAGGCTCTTCTTTTTTTTCAGCACCACTTCATGCTCCTCCTAATTTTCAGACCGTTTCATGATCATCTTATTTTGACAGCTTTTGAAGCACTTCATATTTTCACACCTTTTGAAGCTCTACATATTATTCACATCTTTTCAGGCTCTTCATGATTTTCAACACCGCTTCATGCTCATCCTATTTTTCAGACTGTTTCATGCTCATCTCATTTTTGACACCTTTGGAAACTCATCATATTTTTTCACACGTTTTCAGGCTCTTCAAGTTTTTCAACAACATTTCATGCTCCTCCTATTTTTCAGACTGTTTCATGGTCGTAATGTATTTCACACCTTTTGAAGCTCTTTATATTTTTCACACCTTGTCAGGCTCTTCATGTTTCTGAACAGTGCTTCATGCTCCTCCTATTTTTCGGACCGTATCATGCTCCTCATATTTTTGAAACATTTTGAAGCTCTTCATATATTTCACACCTTTTCAGGCTCTTCATGTTTTTGAACACCACTTCATGCTTCTCATATTTTTCAGACTGTTTCATGGTCCTCATGTATTTCACACATTTTGAAGCTCTTTATATTTTTCACACCTTTTCAGGCTCTTCATATATTTGAACACTGCTTCATGCTCCTCCTATTTTTCAGAGAGTTTCATGCTCCTCATGTATTTCACAACTTTTGAAGCTCTTCATGTTTTTCACACCTTTTCAGGCTGTTCATGTTTTTTAACAGCGCTTCATGATTCTCCTATTTTTCAGACCGTTTCATGCTCTTCATATTTTTGACACATTTTGAAGCTCTTCATATTTTTCACAGCTTTTCAGGCTCTTCATGTTTTTCCACACCACTTCATGCTTCTCCTAATTTTCAGACCGTTTCATGCTCCTCATGTATTTCACACCTTTTGAAGCTCTTCATATTTTTCACACCTTTTCAGGCTCTTCATGTTTTTCCACACCACTTCATGCTTCTCTTATTTTTCAGCCCGTTTCATGCTCCTCATATATTTCACACCTTTTGAAGCTCTTCATATTTTTCAAACCTTTTCAGGCTCTTCATGTTTTTGATCACCGTTTCATGCTCCTCCTATTTTTCAGACGGTTTCATGCTCCTCATATTTTTGACACTTTTTGAAGATCTTCATATTTTTCACACCTTTTCAGGCTCTTCATTTTTTTCAACACCACTTCATGCTCCTCCTATTTTTCAGACCGTTTCATGCTCCTCATATATTTGACACATTTAGAAGCTCTTCATATTTGCACACCTTTTCAGGCTCTTCATATTTATCATCACCGCTTCATGCTCCTCCTATTTTTCAGACGGTTTCATGTTGATCTCATTTTTGACACCTTTGGAAGCTCTTCATATTTTTCACACCTTTTGAAACTCTTCATATTTTTCACAGCTTTTCAGTCCCTTCATGATTTTCATCACCACTTCATGCTCCTCCTATTTTGAAGACCGTTTCATGCTCCTCATATTTTTGACACCTTTAGAAGATCTTCATATTTTTCACACCTTATCAGGCTCTTCATGTTTTTCAACAACGCTTCATGCTCCTCCTATTTTTCAGACCGTTTCATGCTCCTCATATTTTTGACACCTTTTGAAGCTCTTCATATTTTTCACACCTTTTCAGGCTCTTCATATTTTTCAACACCGCATCATGCTCTTCCTATTTTTCAGACCGTTTCATGCACCTCATATTTTTCACACCTTTTAAAGCTCTTCATATTTTTCACACCTTTTCAGGCTCCTTATGTTTTTCAACACCGATTCATTCTCCTCCTATTTTTCAGACCGTTTCATGCTTCTCATATTCTTGACAAGTTTTAAAGCTCTTCATATTTTTCACACCTTTTCAGGCTCTTCATGATTTTGAACACCGCTTCATGCTCCTCCTATTTTTCAGACCGTTTCATGTTCCTCATATTTTTCACACCTTTTGAAGCTCTTCATATTTTTCACAACTTTTCAGGCTCTTCATATTTTGAACACCGCTTCATGCTCCTCCTATTTTTCAGACCGTTAAATGCTCCTCATGTATTTGACACCTTTTGAAGCTCCTCATATTTTTCACACGTTTTCAGGCTGTGCATGTTTTTGAACACCGCTTCATGCTCCTCCTATTTTTCAGATCGTTTCATGCTCGTCATATTTTTGACACCTTTTGAAGCTCTTCATATTTTTCACACCTTTTCAGGCTCTTCAGGTTTTTCAACACTGCTTCATGCTCCACCTATTTTTCAGACCGTTTCATCCTCCTCATATTTTTGACACCTTTTGAAGCTCTTCATATTTTTCACACCTTTTCAGGCTCTTCAGGTTTTTCAACACTGCTTCATGCTCCTCCTATTTTTCAGACCGTTTCATGCTCCGCATATTTTTGACACCTTTTGAATTTCTTCATATTTTTCACACCTTTTCAGGCTCTTCATGTTTTTGATCACCGTTTCATGCTCCTCCTATTTTTCAGACCGTTTCATGCTCCTCATATTTTTCACACCTTTTGAAGCTCTTCATATCTTTCACAACTTTTCAGGGTCTTCATGTTTTTGAACACCACTTCATGATCCTCCTATTTTTCAGACCATTTCATGCTCTTCATAATTTTGACCCATTTTGAAGCTCTTCATATATTTCACACCTTTTCAGGCTCTTCATGTTTTTCAAAACCACTTCATGCTCCTCCTAATTTTCAGACCGTTTCATGTTCTTCTCATTTATGACACATTTTGAAGCTCTTCATATTTTTCACACCTTTTCAGGCTCTTCATGTTTTTGAACACAGCTTCATGCTCCTCCTATTTTTCAGACCGTTTCATGCTCGTCATATTTTTGACACCTTTTGAAGCTCTTCATATTTTTCACACCTATTCAGGCTCTTCATGTTTTTGAACACCGTTTCATGATCCTCCTATTTTTCAGACCGTTTCATGCTCCTCATATATTTGACACATTTAGAAGCTCTTCATATTTTCACACCTTTTCAGGATCTTCATATTTTTCAACACCGCTGCATGCTCCTCCTATTATTCAGACGGTTTCATGTTGATCTCATTTTTGACACCTTTTAAAGCTCTTCATATTTTCACACCTTTTGAAACTCTTCATATTTTTCACACCTTTTCAGGCCCTTCATGATTTTCAACACCGCTTCATGCTCCTCCAATTTTTAAGACCGTTTCATGCTCCTCATATTTTTGACACCTTTAGAAGATCTTCATATTTTCACACCTTTTCATGCTCTTCATGTTTTTCAACACCGCTCATGCTTCTCCTGTTTTTCAGACCATTTCATGCTCCTCTTAATTTTAACACCTTTTGAAGCTCTTCATATTTTCCACATCTTTTCAGGCTCTTCATGTTTTTGAACACTGCTTCATGTTCCTTCTATTTTTCAGACCGTTTCATGCTCCTCAAATTTTTAAAACTTTTGAAGCTCTTCATATTTTTCACACCTTTTCAGGCTCTTCATGTTTTTGAAGACCGATTCATGCTCCTCCTGTTTTTCAGACCGTTTCAGGCTCCTCATATTTTTGACACCTTTTGAAGCTCTTCATATTTTTTACAACTTTTCAGGCATTTCATGTTTTTGAACACCTCTTCATGCTCCTCCTATTTTTCACACCTTTTGAAGCTCTTCACATTTTTCACACCATTTCAGGCTCTTCATGTTTTTCAACACCGCTTCATGCTCCTCCTATTTTTCAGACCGTTTAATGCTCCTCCTGTACTTCACACCTTTTGAAGCTCTTCATATTTTTCACACCTTTTCAGGCTCTTCATGTTTTTCAATACCGCTTCATGCACCTCCTATTTTCAGACCTTTTAATGCTCCTCCTGTACTTCACAACTTTTGAAGCTCTTCATATTTTTCACATCTTTTCAGGCTCTTCATGTTTTTCAACAACACTTCATGCTCCACCATTTTTCAGACCGCTTCATGCTCATCTCATTTTTGACAATTTTTGAAGCTCTTCATATTTTTCACACCTTTTGAAGCTCTTCATATTTTTGACACGTTTTCAGGCTCTTCATGTTTTTTAACACCGCTTCATGCTCCTCCTATTTTTCACATCTGTTGAAGCTCTTCAAATTTTTCACACCTTTTCAGGCTCTTCATGTTTTTGAACACGGCTTCATGCTCCTCATATATTTCAGACCGTTTCATGCTCCTCTTATTTGTGACACCTTTTGAAGCTCTTCGTATTTTTCACACATTTTCAGGCTCTTCATGTTTTTCAACATGACTTCATGCTCCTCCTATTTTTCAGACCGTTTCATGCTCCTCATATTTTTGACACCTTTTGAAATCTTCATATACTTCACACCTTTTCAGGCTCTTCATTTTTTTGGAAATAACTTCATGCTCCTTCTATTTTTCAGACCGTTTCATGGTCATCTCATTTTTGACACCTTTTGAAGCTCTTCATATTTTTCATACCTTTTGAAGATTTTCATATTTTTCACACGTTTTCAGGCTCTTCATATTTTTCAACACCGCATCATGCTCCTCCTATTTTTCAGACAGTTTCATGCTCCTCATATTTTTGACACGTTTTGAAGCTCTTCATATTTTTCACACCTTTTCAGGCTCTTCATGGTTTTCAACACTGTTTCATGGTCCTCCTATTTTTCAGACCGTTTCATGCTCCTCATAATTTTGACACCCTTTGAAGCTCTTCTTATATTTCACACCTTTTCAGACTCTTCATGTTTTCGAACACCAATTCAAGTTCCTCCTATTTTTGCGACCGTTTCATGCTCTTCATATTTTTGACACCTTTAGAAGCACTTCATATTTTTCACACCTTTTGAAGATCTTCATATATTTCACACATTTTCAGCCTCTTCATGTTTCTCAACACCACTTCATGTTCCTCCTATTTTTCAGAACGTTTCATGCTCCTCATATTCTTGACACCTTTTAAAGTTCTTCATATTTTTCACACCTTTTAAGGCTCTTCATGTTTTGAACACCGTTTCATGCTCCTCCTATTTTCAGACCGTTTCATGCTCTTCATTTTTTTGACACCTTTTGAAGCTCTTCATATTTTTCACACGTTTTGAAGCTCTTCATATATTTCACACCTTTTCAGGCTCTTCATGTTTTTGAACACCGCTTCATGCTCCTCCTATTTTTCAGGCCATTTCATGCTCTTCATTTTTTTGACACCTTTTGAAGCTCTTCATATTTTTCACACCTTTTGAAGCTCTTCATATATTTCACACCTTTTCAGGCTGTTCATGTTTTTCAAAACACCACTTCATGCTCCTCCTATTTTTCAGACCGTTTCATGCTCATCTAATTTTTGACACTTTTTGAAGCTCTTCATATATTTCACACCTTTTGAAGCTCTTCATATTTTTCACATTTATGAAGCTATTCAAATTTTTCACACGTTTTCAGGCTCTTCATGTTTTTGAACACCGCTTCATGTTCCTGCTATTTTTCAGAACGTTTCACACTCCTCATGTTTTTGACACATTTTGAGGCTACTCATATTTTTCACACCTTTTCAGGCTCTTCATGTTTTTGAACACCGTTTCATGATCCTCCTATTTTTCAGAACGTTTCATGCTCCTCATATTCTTGACACTTTTTAAAGTTCTTCATATTTTTCACACCTTTTAAATCTCTTCATGTTTTGAACACCGTTTCATGCTCCTCTTATTTTCAGACCGTTTCATGCTCTTCATTTTTTTGACACCTTTTGAAGCTCTTCATATTTTTCACACCTTTTGAAGCTCTTCATATATTTCACACCTTTTCAGGCTCTTCATGTTTTTGAACACCGCTTCATGCTCCTCATACTTTTCACACCTTTTGAAGCTCTTCATTTTTTTCACACATTTTCAGGCCCTTTATGTTTCTCACCACCGCTTCATGCTCCTCCTATTTTTGAGACCGTTTCATGCTCATCTCATTTTTGACACCTTTTGAAGCTCTTCGTATTTTTTACACCTTTTGAAGCTCTTCATATTTTTATAACTTTTCAGGCTCTTCATGTATTTCAACACCGCTTGATTCTTCTCCAGCTTTTCAGACCGTTTCATGCTCCTCATATTTTTGACACCTTTTGAAACTCTTCATATTTTTCACATCTTTTCAGGCTCTTCATGATTTTCAACACCACTTCATGCTCCTCGTATTTTTCAGACCTTTTAATGCTCCTCATATTTTTGACACCTTTTGAAGCTCTTCATATTTTTCACACCTTTTGAAGCTCTTCGTATTTTTCACACCTTTTCAGGCTCTTCATGTTTTTGAACACCGTTTTTTGCTGCTTCTATTTTTCAGACCGTTTCATGCTCCTCATATATTTTAAACCTTTTGAAACTCTTCATATTTTTCACACCTTTTCAAGCTGTTCATGTTTTTCAACAATGCTTCATGATCCTCCTATTTTTCAGACCGTTTCATGCTCCTCAAGTATTTCACAACTTTTGAAGCTCTTCATATTTTTCACACCTTTTCAGGCTCTTCATGATTTTGAAGACCGATTCATGCTCCTCCTGTTTTTCAGACGGTTTCAGGCTCCTCATATTTTTGACACCTTTTGAAGCTCTTCATATTTTTTACAACTTTTCAGGCATTTCATGTATTTGAACACCTCTTCATGCTCCTCCTATTTTTCACACCTTTTGAAGCTCTTCACATTTTTCACACCATTTCAGGCTCTTCATGTTTTTCAACACCGCTTCCTGCTCCTCCTATTTTTCAGACAGTTTAATGCTCCTCCTGTATTTCACACCTTTTGTAGCTCTTCATATTTTTTACACCTTTTCAAGCTCTTCATGTTTTTGAATAGCGCTTCATGCTCCTCCTATTTTTCAGACAGTTTCATGATCCTCATGTATTTCACACCTTTTGAAGCTCTTCGTATTTTTCACACCTTTTCAGGCTCTTCATGTTTTTGAGCACCGCTTCATGCTCCTCTTCTTTTTCAGACCGTTTCATGCTCCTCATATTTTTGACCTCTTTTGAAGCTCCTAATATTTTTCACATCTTTTGAAGCTCTTCATATATTTCACACTTTTTCAGGCTCTTCATGTTTTTCAACACCACTTCATGTTCCTCCTATTTTTCAGACCGTTTCATGCTCATCTCATTTTTGACAGATTTTGAAGCTCTTCATATTTTTCACACCTTTTCAGTCTCTTCATGTTTTTGAACACCGTTTCATGCTCCTCCTACTTTTCAGACCGTATAATGCTCCTCATATTTTTCACACTTTTTGAAGCTCTTCATATTTTTCACACCTTTTCAGGCTCTTCATGTTTTTAAACACCACTTCATGCTCCTCCTAATTATCAGATCGTTTCATGCTCCTCATATTTTTGACACCTTTTGTAGCTCTTCATATTATTCACACCTTTTGAGGCTCTTCGTGATTTTCAAAACCGTTTCATGCTCCTCCTATTTTTCAGACCGTTTCATGCTCATCTCATTTTTGACACCTTTGGAAGCTCTTCTTATTTTTCACATCTTCTGAAACTCATCATATTTTTCACACGTTTTCAGGCTCTTCATGTTTTTCAACACCGCTTCATGCTCCTCCTATTTTTCACAACTGTTGACGCTCATCATATTTTTCACACCTTTTCAGGCTCTTCATATTTTTGAACACCGCTTCATGCTGCTCCTATTTTTCAGACCGTTTCATGCTCCTCATATTTTTGAAAGGTTTTGAAGCTCTTCAAATTTTTCACACCTTTTCAGGCTCTTCATGTTTTTCAACACCGCTTCATGCTCCTCCTTTTTTATACACCGTTTCATGCTCCTCATGTATTTCACACCTTTTGTAGCTCTTCATATTTTTTACACCTTTTCAAACTCTTCATGTTTTTGAACAGCGCTTCATGCTCCTCCTATTTTTCAGACAGTTTCATGCTCCTCATGTATTTCACACCTTTTGAAGCTCTTCGTATTTTTCACACCTTTTGAAGCTCTTCATGTTTATCAACACCGCTTCATGCTCCTCCTATTTTTCAGACCGTTACATGCGCCTCATATTTTTGACACTTTTTGAAGCTCTTCATATTTTTCACACATTTTCATGCTCTTCATGTTTTCAACATCGATTCATGCTCCTATTATTTTTCAGACCGTTTCATCCTCGTCCTATTTTCACACCGTTTCATGCTCCTCATATTTTTGACACCTTTTGAAGCTCTTCATATTTTTCACACCTTTTCATGCTCTTCATGTTTTCAACATCGATTCATGCTCCTATTATTTTTCAGACCGTTTCATCCTCGTCCTATTTTCACACCGTTTCATGCTCCTCATATTTTTGACACATTTTGAAGCTCTTCATATTTTTCACACCTTTTCAGGCTCTTCAAGTTTTTGAACAATGCTACAATTCTCCTCCTATTTTTCAGACCGTTTCATGCTCCTCATATTTTTGATCTCTTTTGAAGCTCTTCATATTTTTCACGCCTTTTGAAGCTCTTCATATATTTCACACTTTTTCAGGCTCTTCATGTTTTTCAACACCACTTCATGCTTCTCCTATTTCTCAGACCGTTTCATGCTCATCTCATTTTTGACAGCATTTGAAGCTCTTCATATTTTTCACATTTTTGAAGCTCTTCAAATTTTTCACACTTTTTCAGGCTCTTCATGTTTTTGAACACCGCTTCATGCTCCTCCTATTTTCAGACCGTTTCTTGCTCCTCATATTTTTGACACCTTTTGAAGCTCTTCATATTTTTCACACCTTTTCCGGCTCTTCATGTTTTTGAACACCGTTTCATGCTCCTCCTATTTTCAGACCGTTTCTTGCTCCTCATATTTTTGACACCTTTGAATCTCTTCATATTTTTCACACCTTTTCAGCCTCTTCATATATTTCACACGTTTTAAGTCTCTTCATGTTTTTCAACACCGCTTCATGCTCCTCCTATTTTTCTGACCGTTTCATGCTCCTCATGTATTTCACACATTTTGAAGCTCTTCATATTTTTCACACCTTTTGAAGCTCTTCATATTTTTCACACCTATTGAAGCACTTCATATTTTTCCCACCTTTTCAGGCTATTCATGTTTTTGAACACCGTTTCATGCTCCTCCTATAATTCAGACGGTTTCATGCTCCTCATGTATTTCACTCCTTTTGAAGCTCTTCATATTTTACACACCTTTTCAGGCTCTTCATGATTTTCAACCCCACTCATGCTCCTCCGATTTTTCAGACCGTTTCATGCTCATCTCATTTTTGACACCTTTTGAAGCTCTTCATATTTTTCACACCTTTTCAGGCTCTTCATGTTTTTCACACCTTTTCAGGCTCTTCATGATTTTGAACAGCGTTTCATGCTGCTCGTATTTTTCAGACCTTTTCATACTCTTCTTATTTTGACACATTTTGAAGCTCTTCATATATTTCACACCTTTTCAGGCTCTTCATGTTTTTCTACACTGCTTCATGCTCCTCCAGTTTTTCAGACCGTTTCATGCTCCTCATATTTTTGACACCTTTTAAAGCTCTTCATATATTTCACACCTTTTCAGGCTCCTCATGTTTTTCTACACTGCTTCATGCTCCTACTCTTTTTCAGACCGTTTCATGCTCCTCGTATTTTTCAGACCGTTTCATGCTCCTCATATTTTGACACTTTTTGAAGCTCTTCATATTTTTTCACACCTTTTCATGCTCTTCATGTGTTTCAACACCGCTTCATGCTCCTCCTAGTTTTCATACCGTTTTATACTCCTCCTATTTTTGACACCTTTTGAAGCTGTTCATATATTTCACACCTTTCAGGCTCTTCATGTTTTTCAAAACCTCTTCATGCTCCTCCAATTTTCAGACCGATTCATGCTCCTCATATTTTTGACACCTTTTGAAGCTCTTCATATTTTTCACACCTTTTCATGATCTTCATGTTTTTCAACACAGTTTCATGCTTCTCCTAATTTTCAGAACGTTTCATGCTCCTCCTATTTTTGACAACTTTTGAAGCTCTTCATATTTTTCACAGCTTTTCAGGCTCCTCATGTATTTCAACACCGCTTCCTGCGCCTCCTATTTTTCAGACCGTTTCATGCACCTCATATTCTTGACACCTTTTGAAGCTCTTCATATTTTTCACACATTTTCCGGCTCTTCACGTTTTTCAACACCGCTTCCTGCTCCTCCTATTTTTCAGACCGTTACATGCGCCTCATATTTTTGACACCTTTTGAAGCTCTTCATATTTTTCACACATTTTCAGGCTCTTCATGTTTATCAACACCGCTTCATGCTCCTCCTATTTTTCAGACCGTTTCTTGCTCCTAATATTTTTGACACTTTTTGAAGCTCTTCATATTTTTCACACCTTTTCATGCTCTTCATGTTTTCAACATCGATTCATGCTCCTATTATTTTCAGACCGTTTCATCCTCGTCCTATTTTCACACCGTTTCATGCTCCTCATATTTTTGACACCTTTTGAAGCTCTTCATATTTTTCACACCTTTTCAGGCTCTTCATGTTTTTGAACACGGCTTCATGCTCCTCCTATTTTTCAGACCGTTTCATGCTCCTCATATTTTTGACACCTTTTGAAGCTCTTCATATATTTCACACCTTTTCAGGCACTTCATGTTTTCAACACCGCTTCATGCTCCTCCTATTTTTCAAACCGTATCATGCTCCTCATATTTTTTACACTTTTGAAACTCCTCATATTTTTCACACCTTTTCATGCTCTTCATGTTTTCAACACCGATTCATGCTCCTCCTATTTTTCAGTCCGTTTCATGCTCCTCCTGTTTTTCACACCGTTTCATTATCCTCATAATTTGACACCTTTTGAAGCTCTTCATATTTTTCACACCTTTTCAGGCTCTTCATGTTTTTGAACATGGCTTCATGCTCCTCCTATTTTTCAGACCGTTTCATGCTCCTCACATTTTTGACACCTTTTGAAGCTCTTCATATTTCACACCTTTTCATGATCTTCATGTTTTTCAATAACACTTCATGTTCCTCCGAGATTTCAGACCGTTTCATACTCCTCCTATTTTTGACACCTTTGGAAGCTCTTAATATATTTCACCCCATTTCAAGCTCTTCATGTTTTTCAACACCGCTTCATGCTCCTCCTATTTTTCAGACCGTTACAGGCGCCTCATATTTTTGACAGCTTTTGAAGCTCTTCATATTTTTCACACATTTTCAGGCTCTTCATGTTTTTCAACACCGCTTCATGCTCCTCCTATTTTTCAGACCGTTTCTTGCTCCTAATATTTTTGACACCTTTTGAAGCTCTTCATATTTTTCACACCTCTTCATGCTCTTCATGTTTTCAACATCGATTCATGCTCCTATTATTTTTCAGACCGTTTCATCCTCCTCCTATTTTCACACCGTTTCATGCTCCTCATATTTTTGACACCTTTTGAAGCTCTTCATATATTTCACACCTTTTCAGGCACTTCATGTTTTTTCACACCACTTCATGCTTCTCCTATTTTTCAGACCGTTTCATGATCCTCATGAATTTCACACATTTTGAAGCTCTTTATATTTTTCACACATTTTCAGGCTCTTCATTTTGTTCAACACTACTTCTTGCTCCTCCAAATTTTCAGACCGTTTCATACTCATCTAATTTTTGACACCTTTTGAAGCTCTTCATATTTTTCACACCTTTTCAGGCTCTTCATATTTTTCCCCACCACTTCATTCTTCTCCTATTTTTCAGACCATTTCATGCTCCTCATGAATTTCACACCTTTTGAAGCTCCTCATATTTTTCACACCTTTTCAGGCTCTTCATGATTTTCAACCCCACTTCATGCTCCTCCGATTTTTCAGACCGTTTCATGCTCATCTCATTTTTGACACCTTTTGAAGCTCTTCATATTTTTCACACCTTTTCAGGCTCTTCATGTTTTTCACACCTTTTCAGGCTCTTCATGATTTTGAACAGTGTTTCATGTTACTCCTATTTTTCAGACCGTTTCATACTCCTCATATTTTACACATTTTGAAGCTCTTCATATATTTCACACCTTTTCAGGCTCTTCATGTTTTTCTACACAGCTTCATGCTCCTCCTATTTTTCAGACCGTTTCATGCTCCTCATATTTTTGACACCTTTTAAAGCTCTTCATATTTTTCACAACTTTCAGGCTCTTCATGGTTTTCAACACCACTACATGCTCTTCCTCATATGTTTCACACCTTTTGAAGCTCTTCAAGTTTTTTAACACCTTTTCATGCTGCTCCTATATTTCCTACCATTTCATGCTCCTTATATTTTTGACACCTTTTGAAGCTCTTCATATATTTCACACCTTTTCACACTCTTCATATTTTTCAACATCGCTTCAAGCTCCTCCTATTTTTCAGACCGATTATTGCTCCTCATATTGTTGACACCTTTGAGGCTCTTCATATATTTCACACCTTTTCACACTCTTCATATTTTTCAACACCGCTTCATGCTCCTCCTATTTTTCAGACTGTATCATGCTCCTCATATGTTTCACACATTTTTCAGGCTCTTCAAGTTTTTCAACAACACTTCATGCTCCTCCTATTTTTCAGAGCGTTTCATGCTTCTCCTATTTTTCAGACCGTTTCATGCTCCTCATATTTTTGACGCCTTTTGAAGCTCTTCATATTTTTCACACCTTTTCAGGCTATTCATGTTTTTCAGCACCACTTCATGCTCCTCCTATTTTTCAGACCGTTTCATGCTCCTCATATTCTTGACACCTTTTGAAGCTCTTCATATTTTTCACACCTTTTCAGCCTCTTCATGTTTTTCAACACCGCTTCATGCTCCTCCTATTTTTCAGACCCTTTCATGCTCCTCATATTTGTGACACCTTTTGAAGCTCTTCATATTTTTCACACCTTTTCACGCTCTTCATGTTTTTCAACATCGCTTGCTGCTCCTCCTCTTTTTCAGGGCGTTTCATGCTCCTCATAATTTTGACACCTTTGAAGCTCTTCATATTTTTCACACCTTTTCAGGCTCTTCATGTTTTTCAACACCACTTCAAGCTCCTTCTATTTTTCAGACCGTTTCTTGCTCCTCATATTTTTGACACCTTTGAGGCTCTTCATATATTTCACACATTTTCAGGCTCTTCATGTTTTTCAACACCACTTCACGCTCCTTCTATTTTTCAGAACGTTTCTTGCTCCTCATATTTTTGACACCTTTGAGGCTCTTCATATATTTCACACTGTTTCAGGCTCTTTATGTTTTTCAACACTGCTTCATGCTCCTCCTATTTTTCAGACCGTTTCATGCTTCTCCTATTTTTCAGACCGTTTCATGCTTCTCCTATTTTTCAGACCGTTTAATGCTCCTCATATTTTTGACACTTTTTGAAGCTCTTCATATTTTTCACACTTCTCCAGGCTCTTCATTTTTTTGAACACCGCTTCAAGCTCCTCCTATTTTTCAGACATTTTCATGCTCCTCATGTTTTTGACACTTTTTGAAGCACTTCATATTTTTCACACCTTTTCAGGCTCTTCATTTTTTTCAACAACGCTTCATGCTCCTCCTATTTTTCAGACCGTTTCATGCTCCTCATACTTTTCACACCTTTTGAAGCTCTTCATATTTTTTTAACACCTTTTCACGCTCCTCCTATATTTCAGACCGTTTCAAGCTCCTCATATTTTTGACACTTTTTGTAGCTCTTCATATTTTTCACACCTTTTCAGGGTCTTTATGTTTTTCTACACCACTTCATGCTCCTCCTATTTTTCAGACCGTTTTATTCTACTCATATGTTTCACACCTTTTTCAAGCTCTTCATGTTTTTCAACACCACTTCATGCTCCTCCTAATTATCAGACCGTTTCATTCTCCTCATATTTTTGACACCATTTGAAGCTTTTCATATTTTTCACACCTTTTCAGGCTCTTCATGTTTTTTAACAACTTTTCATGCTCCTGCTATATTTCAGACCGTTTCATGCTCCTTATATTTTTGACACCTTTTGAAGCTCTTCATATTTTTCACACATTTTCATGCTCTTCATATTTTTCAACACCGCTTCATGCTCCTCCTATTTATCAGACCATATCATGCTCCTCATATGTTTCACAACTTTTTCAGGCTCTTCATGTTTTTCAACAACACTTCATGCTCCTCCTATGTTTCAGACCGTTTCATCTCCTCATATTTTTGACACAGTTTGAAGCTCTTCACATTTTTCACACCTTTTGAGGCTCTTCATGTTTTTCAGCACCACTTCATGCTCCTCCTATTTTTCAGACCTTTTTTTGCTCCTCATATTTTTTACACATTTTGAAGCTCTTCATATTTTTCACACCTTTTCAGGCTCTTCATGATTTTCACCACCGCTTCATGCTCCTCCTATTTTTCAAACCGTTTCATGCTCCTCATATTTTTGACACCTTTTGAATCTCTTCATATTTTTCACACCTTTTCAGGCTCTTCATGTTTTTCAACATCGCTTGCTGCTCCTCATCTTTTTCAGACCGTTTCATGCTCCTCTTAGTTTTGACACCTTTGAAGCTCTTCATATTTTTTACACATTTTCAGGCTCCTCATATTTTTCTTCACCACTTCATGCTTCTCCTATTTTTCAGACCGTTTCATGCTCCTCATATTTTTGACACTTTTTGAAGCTCTTCATATTTTTGACACCTTTTCAGGCTCTTCATGTTTTTCAACAACGCTTCATGCTCCTCCTATTTTTCAGACCGTTTCATGCTCCTCATATTTTTGACACTTTTTGAAGCTCTTCCTATTTTTCACACCTTTTCAGGCTCTTCATGTTTTTCAACACCGCTTCATGCTCCTCGTATTTTTCAGAGCGTTTCATGGTCCTCATAATTTTGACACCTTTGAAGCTCTTCATATTTTTCACACCTTTTCAGTCTCTTCATATTTTTCAACACCACTTCATGCTTCTCCTATTTTTCAGACCATTTAATGCTCCTCATATTTTTGACACTTTTTGAAGCTCTTCATATTTTTCACACTTCTCCAGGCTCTTCATTTTTTTGAACACCGCTTCATGCTCCTCCTATTTTTCAGACCTTTTCATGCTCCTCATGTTTTTGACACCTTTTGAAGCACTTCATATTTTTCACACCTTTTCAGGCTCTTCATGTTTTTCAACAACGCTTCATGCTCCTCCTATTTTTCAGACCGTTTCATGCTCCTCATATGTTTCACACCTTTTGAAGCTCTTCATATTTTTTTAACACTTTTTCACGCTCCTCCTATATTTCAGACCGTTTCAAGCTCCTCATATTTTTGACACTTTTTGTAGCTCTTCATATTTTTCACACCTTTTCAGGGTCTTCATGTTTTTCTCCACCACTTCATGCTCCTCCTATTTTTCAGACCGTTTTATTCTACTCATATGTTTCACACCTTTTTCAAGCTCTTCATGTTTTTCAACACCACTTCATGCTCCTCCTAATTATCAGACCGTTTCATTCTCCTCATATTTTTGACACCATTTGAAGCTTTTCATATTTTTCACACCTTTTCAGGCTCTTCATGTTTTTTAACACCTTTTCATGCTCCTCCTATATTTCAGACCGTTTCATGCTCCTTATATTTTTGACACATTTTGAAGCTCTTCATATTTTTCACTCCTTTTTCAGGCTCTTCATGTTTTTCAACAACACTTCATGCTCCACCTATGTTTCAGACCGTTTCATGCTCCTCATATTTTTGACACAGTTTGAAGCTCTTCACATTGTTCACACCTTTTGAGGCTCTTCATGTTTTTGAAAACAGTTTCTTGCTCCTCATATTTTTCAGACCGTTTCACCCTCTATATATTTGACACCTTTTTGAAGCTCTTCATATTTTTCACACCTTTTGAGGCTCTTCATGTTTTTGAAAACAGTTTCTTGCTCCTCTTAATTTTCAGACCGTTTCACCCTCTATATATTTGACACCTTTTTGAAACTCTTCATATTTTTCACACCTTTTCAGGCTCTTCATGTTTTTCAACACCACTTCAAGTTCCTTCTATTTTTCAGACCGTTTCTTGCTCCTCATATTTTTGACACCTTTGAGGCTCTTCATATATTTCACACTTTTTCAGGCTCTTCATGTCTTTCAACACCACTTCAAGCTCCTTCAATTTTTCAGACCTTTTCTTGCTCCTCTTATTTTTGACACCTTTGAGGCTCTTCATATATTTCACACTGTTTCAGGCTCTTTATGTTTTTCAACACCGCTTCATGCTCCTCCTAATTTTCAGACCGTTTCATTCTCCTCATATTTTTGACACCTTTTGAAGCTCTTCATATTTTTCACACTTTTTCAGGCTCTTCATGTTTTTCAAACCGCTTCATGCTCCTCCTATTTTTCAGACCATTTCATGCTTCTCCTATTTTTCAGACCGTTTCATGCTCCTCATATTTTTGACGCCTTTTGAAGCTCTTCCTATTTTTCACACCTTTTCAGGCTCTTCATGTTTTTCAACACCGCTTCATGCAACTCGTATTTTTCAGACCGTTTCATGCTCCTCATATTTTTCACTCCTTTTGAAGCTCTTCATATTTTTCACACCTTTTCAGGCTCTTCATGTTTTTGAACACCGTCTCATGCTCGTCATATTTTTCAGACCGTTTCATGCTCCTCATATTTTTGACACCTTTTGAAGCTCTTCATATTTTTCACACCTTTTCAGTCTCTTCATGTTTTTCAATACCGCTCATGATCCTCCTATTTTTCAGACCATTTCATACTCCTCATGTATTTCACACCTTTTGAAGCTCTTCATATGTTTCACACCTTTTCAGGCTCTTCATGTTTTTCAACACCATTTCATGCTCCTCTTATTTTTCAGACCGTTTCATGCTCCTCATATTTTTGACACCTTTTGAAGCTCTTCATATTTTTCACACCATTTCAGGCTCTTCAAGTTTTTGAACAACGCTACAATGCTCCTCCTATTTTTCAGACCGTTTCATGCTCCTCATATTTTTGACACCTTTTGAAGCTCTTCATATTTTTTACACCTTTTCAGTCTCTACATGTTTTTCAACACGGCTTCATGCTCCTCTTATTTTTCAGACCGTTTCATGCTCCTCATATTTTTCACAACTTTTGAAGCTCTTCCTATTTTTCACACCTTTTCAGGCTCTTCATATTTTTCAGCACCACTTCATACTCCTCCTATTTTTCAGACCGTATCATGCTCCTCATATATTTGACACCTTTTGAAGCTCTTCATATTTTTCACACCTTTTCAGGCTCTTCATGTTTTTCAACACCGCTTCATGCTCCTCCTATTTTTCAGACCGTTTCTTGCTCCTCATATTTTTGACACCTTTTGAAGCTCTTCATATTTTTCACACCTTTTCACGCTCTTCATGTTTTTCAACATCGCTTGCTGCTCCTCCTCTTTTTCAGAGCGTTTCATGCTCCTCATAATTTTGACACCTTTGAAGCTCTTCGTATTTTTCACACCTTTTCAGGCTCTTCATATTTTTCAACCCCACTTCATGGTTCTCCTATTTTTCAGACCGTTTAATGCTCCTCATATTTTTGACACTTTTTGAAGCTCTTCATATTTTTCACACTTCTCCAGGCTCTTCATTTTTTTAAACACAGCTTCATGCTCCTCCTATTTTTCAGACCTTTTCATGCTCCTCATGTTTTTGACACCTTTTGAAGCACTTCATGTTTTTCACACCTTTTCAGGCTCTTCATGTTTTTCAACAACGCTTCATGCTCCTCCTATTTTTCAGACCGTTTCATGCTCCTCATATGTTTCACACCTTTTTCAAGCTCTTCATGTTTTTCAACACCACTTCATGCTCCTCCTAAATATCAGACCGTTTCATTCTCCTCATATTTTTGACACCATTTGAAGCTTTTCATATTTTTCACACCTTTTCAGGCTCTTCATGTTTTTTAACACCTTTTCATGCTCCTGCTATATTTCAGACCGTTTCATGCTCCTTATATTTTTGACACCTTTTGAAGCTCTTCATATTTTTCACACATTTTCATGCTCTTCATATTTTTCAACACCGCTTCATGCTCCTCCTATTTATCAGACCATATCATGCTCCTCATATGTTTCACAACTTTTTCAGTCTCTTCATGTTTTTCAACATCACTTCATGCTCCTCCTATGTTTCAGACCGTTTCATGCTCCTCATATTTTTGACACAGTTTGAAGCTCTTCACATTTTTCACACCTTTTGAGGCTCTTCATGTTTTTGAAAACAGTTTCTTGCTCCTCATATTTTTCAGACCGTTTCACCCTCTATATATTTGACACCTTTCTGAAGCTCTTCATATTTTTCACACCTTTTCAGGCTCTTCATGTTTTTCAACACCACTTCAAGCTCCTTCTATTTTTCAGACCGTTTCTTGCTCCTAATATTTTTGACACCTTTGAGGCTCTTCATATATTTCACACTTTTTCAGTCTCTTTATGTTTTTCAACACCGCTTCATGCTCCTCCTAATTTTCAGACCGTTTCATTCTCCTCATATTTTTGACACCTTTTGAAGCTCTTCATATTTTTCACACCTTTTCAGGCTCTTCATGTTTTTCAACACCACTTCAAGCTCCTTCTATTTTTCAGACCGTTTCTTGCTCCTCATATTTTTGACACCTTTGAGGCTCTTCATATATTTCACACTTTTTCAGGCTCTTTATGTTTTTCAACACCGCTTCATGCTCCTCCTGATTTTCAGACCGTTTCATTCTCCTCATATTTTTGACACCTTTTGAAGCTCTTCATATTTTTCACACTTTTTCAGGCTCTTCATGTTTTTCAAACCGCTTCATGCTCCTCCTATTTTCAGACCGTTTCATGCTCCTCCTATTTTTCAGACCGTTTCATGCTCCTCGTATTTTTGACGCCTTTTGAAGCTCTTCATATTTTTCACACCTTTTCAGGCTCTTCATGTTTTTCAGCACCACTTCATGCTCCTCCTATTTTTCAGACCTTTTTTTGCTCCTCATATTTTTTACACATTTTGAAGCTCTTCATATTTTTCACACCTTTTCAGGCTCTTCATGTTTTTCAACACCGCTTCATGCTCCTCCTATTTTTCAAACCGTTTCATGCTCCTCATATTTTTGACACATTTTGAATCTCTTCATATTTTTCACACCTTTTCAGGCTCTTCATGTTTTTCAACATCGCTTGCTGCTCCTCAACTTTTTCAGACCGTTTCATGCTCCTCTTAGTTTTGACACCTTTGAAGCTCTTCATATTTTTTACACCTTTTCAGGCTCCTCATATTTTTCTTCACCACTTCATGCTTCTTCTATTTTTCAGACCGTTTCATGCTCCTCATATTTTTGACACTTTTTGAAGCTCTTCATATTTTTGACACCTTTTCAGGCTCTTCATGTTTTTCAACAACACTTCATGCTCCTCCTATTTTTCAGACCGTTTCATGCTCCTCATATGTTTCACACCTTTTTCAGGCTCTTCATGTTTTTCAACAACACTTCATGCTCCTCCTATGTTTCAGACCGTTTCATGCTCCTCATATTTTTGACACAGTTTGAAGCTCTTCACATTGTTCACACCTTTTGAGGCTCTTCATGTTTTTGAAAACAGTCTCTTGCTCCTCATATTTTTCAGACCGTTTCACCCTCTATATATTTGACACCTTTTTGAAGCTCTTCATATTTTTCACACCTTTTGAGGCTCTTCATGTTTTTGAAAACAATTTCTTGCTCCTCATATTTTTCAGACCGTTTCAACCTTTATATATTTGACACCTTTTTGAAGCTCTTCATATTTTTCACACCTTTTCAGGCTCTTCATGTTTTTCAACACCACTTCAAGCTCCTTCTATTTTTCAGACCGTTTCTTGCTCCTCATATTTTTGACACCTTTGAGGCTCTTCATATATTTCACACTGTTTCAGGCTCTTTATGTTTTTCAACACCGCTTCATGCTCCTCCTAATTTTCAGACCGTTTCATTCTCCTCATATTTTTGACACATTTTGAAGCTCTTCATATTTTTCACACTTTTTCAGGCTCTTCATGTTTTTCAAACCGCTTCATGCTCCTCCTATTTTTCAGACCGTTTCATGCTTCTCCTATTTTTCAGACCGTTTCATGCTCCTCATATTTTTGACGCCTTTTGAAGCTCTTCATATTTTTCACACCTTTTCAGGCTATTCATGTTTTTCAGCACCACTTCATGCTCCTCCTATTTTTCAGACCGTTTCATGCTCCTCATATACTTGACACCTTTTGAAGCTCTTCATATTTTTCACACTTTTTCACGCTCTTCATGTTTTTCAACATCGCTTGCTTCTCCTCCTCTTTTTCAGAGCGTTTCATGCTCCTCCTAATTTTGACACCTTTGAAGCTCTTCATATTTTTCACACCTTCAGGCTCTTCATGTTTTTCAACACCACTTCAAGCTCCTTCGATTTTTCAGACCGTTTCTTGCTCCTCATATTTTTGACACCTTTTAGGCTCTTCATATATTTCACACTTTTTCAGGCTCTTCATGTTTTTCAACACCACTTCAAGCTCCTTCTATTTTTCAGACCGTTTCTTGCTCCTCATATTTTTGACACCTTTGAGGCTCTTCATATATTTCACACTGTTTCAGGCTCTTTATGTTTTTCAACACTGCTTCATGCTCCTCCTAATTTTCAGACCGTTTCATGCTTCTCCTATTTTTCAGACCGTTTCATGCTCCTCATATTTTTGACGCCCTTTGAAGCTCTTCCTATTTTTCACACCTTTTCAGGCTCTTCATGATTTTCAACACCACTTCATGCTCCTCCTTTTTTCAGACTGCTTCATTCTCATCTCATTTTTGACACATTTTGAAGCTGTTCATATTTTTCATTTCTTTTGAAGCTCTTCATATATTTTACACGTTTTCAGGCTCTTCATGGTTTTCAACACCGCTTCGTGCTGCTCCTAATTTTCAGATCATTTCATGCTCATCGATTTTTCCACCTTTTG
This sequence comes from Dama dama, assembly GCF_033118175.1. Lineage (NCBI taxonomy): Eukaryota > Metazoa > Chordata > Mammalia > Artiodactyla > Cervidae > Dama > Dama dama. The sequence continues at coordinate 932,835 of NC_083714.1, read as the reverse complement.
CAGGTCTTCATATTTTCACACCTTTTGAAGCTCTTCATATTTTTCACACCTTTTCAGGCTCTTCATGCTTTTAAACAACACTTCATGCTCCTCCTATTTTTCAGACCGCTTCAAGCTCATCTCATTTTTCACACCTTTTGAAGCTGTTCATATTTTTCACACGTTTTCAGGTTCTTCATGTTTTTCAACACTGCTTCATGCTCCTCCTAATTTTCAGACCGTTTCATGCTTCTATTTTTCAGACCGTTTCATGCTCCTCATATTTTTGACGCCCTTTGAAGCTCTTCCTATTTTTCACACCTTTTCAGGTTCTTCATGTTTTTCAACACCGCTTCATGCACCTCCTATTTTTCAGAACGTTTCATGCTCATCTCATTTTTCACACCTTTTGAAGCTGTTCATATTTTTCACACGTTTTCAGGTTCTTCATGTTTTTCAACTGCGCTTCATGCTCCTCCTATTTTTCAGACCGTTTCATGCTCCACATATTTTTGACATGTTTTGAAGCTCTTCATATATTTCACACCTTTTTAGGCTCTTCCTGTTTTTGAACACCGTTTCATGCTCCTCCTATTTTTCAGACCTTTTCATGCTCCTCATATTTTTGACACTTTTTGAAGCTCTTCATATTTTTCACACCTTTTCAGGCTCTTCATGTTTTTCAACACCGCTTCATGCACCTCCTATTTTTCAGAACGTTTCATGCTCATCTCATTTTTGACACCTTTTGAAGCTTTTCATATTTTTCAAAACTTTTCAGGCTCTTCATGTTTTGAACACCGCTTCATGGTAATCCTATTTTTGAAACCATATCATGCTCCTCATATTTTTCACACATTTTGAAGCTCTTCATATTTTTCAATCCTTTTCAGACTCTTCATGTTTTTGAACACCACTTCATGCTCCTTCTATTTTTCAGAGAGTTTCATGCTCCTCATGTATTTCACACCTTTTGAAGCTCTTCAAATTTTTCACACTTTTTCAAGCTCTTCATGTTTTTCAACTCCACTTCATACTCCTCCTATTTTTCAGACCGTTTCATGTTCCTCATATTTTTGACACCTTTAGAAACTTTTCATATTTGTCACACTTTTTCAGGCTCTTCATGTTTTTCAACACCGCTTCAGCTCCTCCTATTTTTCAGACAGTTTCATTCTCCTCATAAATTTGACACATTTTAAAGCTCTTCATATATTTCACACCTTTTCAGGCTCTTCATTTTTTCAACACCGCTTCATGCTCCTCCTATTTTTCAGACCGTTTCATGCTCATCTACTTTTTAACACCTTTTGAAGCTCTTCATATTTTTCACACCTTTTAAGCTCTTCACATTTTTCACACCTTTTCAGGCTCTTCATGTTTTGTACACCGTTTCTTGCTACTCCTATTATTCAGACCGTTTCATGATCCTCATATATTTGACACCTCATGAAGCTCTTCATATTTTTCACACCTTTTCAGGCTCTTCAAATTTTTCATATTTTTGAACCTCTTCATGTTTTTCACACCTTTTCAGGCTCTTCAAGATTTTCAACACCGCTTCATGCTCCTCCGATTTTTCAGACCGTTTCATGCTCATCTAATTTTTGACACCTTTTGAAGCTCTTCATATTTTTCACAACTTTTCAGGCTCTTCATTTGTTTAAAGACCGTTTCATGCTCCTTCTATTATTCAGACCGTTTCATGCTCCTCATATTTTTGACACCTTTTGAAGCTCTTCATATTTTTCACACGTTTTCAGGCTCTTCATGTTTTTCATCAATGCTTCATGCTCCTCCTATTTGTCAGACGGTTTCATTCTCCTCATATTTTTGACTCCTTTTGAAGCTCTTCATATATTTCACACCTTTTCAGGCTCTTCATGTTTTTCAACACTGCTTCATGTTCCTCCTATTTTTCAGACCGTTTCATGCTCCTCATATTTTTGACACCTTTTGAAGCTCTTCATATTTTTCACACCTTTTCAGGCTCTTCATGTTTTTCAACACCGCTTCATGATCCTCCTATTTTTCAGACCGTTTCATGCTCCTCATATTTTTGACACCTTTTGAAGCTCTTCATATTTTTCACACCTTTTCAGGCTCTTCATGTTTTTCAACACCTCTTCATGCTCCTCCTATTTTTAAGACCGTTTCATTCTCCTCATATTTTTTACTCCTTTTGAAGCTCTTCATATTTTTCACACGTTTTCAGGCTCTTCATGTTTTTCAACACCGCTTCATGCTCCTCCTACTTTTCAGACCATTTCATGCACCTCATATTTTTGACACCTTTTGAAGCTCTTCATGTTTTTCACACCTTTTGAAGCTCTTCATATTTTTCATATTTTTGAAGCTCTTCATATTTTCACACCTTTTCAGACTCTTCATGTTTTTCAACATTGCTTCATCCTCCTCCTATTTTTCGAACGTTTCCTGCTCCTCATAATTTTCACACCTTTTAAAGCTATTCATATTTTTCAAACCTTTTCAGGTTCTTCATGTTTTTGAACACCGCTTCATGCTGGTCCTATTTGCAGACCGTTTATGCTCCTCATAATTTGACACCTTTTGAAGCTCTTCATATTTTTCACACCTTTTCAGTCTCTGCAATTTTTTTGAACACGGCTTCATGATCCTCCTATTTTTCAGACCGTTTCGTGCTCCACATGTATTTCACACCTTTTGAAGCTCTTCATATTTTGCACACATATTCAGGCTCTTCATTTTTTTCAACACCACTTCATGCTCCTCCTATTTTTCAGACCGTTTCACGCTCCTCATAATTTGACACCTTTTGAAGCTCTTCATATTTTTCACACCTTTTCAGGCTCCTCATGTTTTTGAACACCGCTTCATGCTCTTCCTATTTTTCAGACCGTTTCATGCTCCTCACGTTTTTGACACCTTTTGTAGCTCTTCATATATTTCACACATTTTCAGGATCTTTATGTTTTTCAACAACACTTCATGCTCCTCCTATTTTTAAGACCGCTTCATGCTCATCTCATTTTTCACACTTTTGAAACTGTTCATATATTTCACACCTTTTGAAACTCTTCAAATTTTGACAAGTTTTCAGGTTCTTCATGTTTTTCAACACCGCTTTATGCTCCTCCTATTTTTCAGAGTATTTCATGCTCCACATATTTTTGACACCTTTTGAAGCTCTTCATATTTTTCACACTTTTTCAGGCTTTTTATGTTTTTGAACACCGCTTCATGCTGCTCCTATATTTCACATCTTTTGAAGCTCGTCATATTTTTCACACGTTTTCAGGCTCTTCATGTGTTTCAACACGGCTTCATGCTCCTCCTATTTTTCACACCATTTCATGCTCATCTGATTTTGACAAATTTTGAAGCTCTTCATATTTTTCACAACTTTTGAAACTCTTCATATTTCTCACACGTTTTCAGGCTCTTCATGTTTTTCAACACCGCTTCATGCTCCTCCTACTTTTCAGACCATTTCATGCACCTCATATTTTTGACACCTTTTGAAGCTCTTCATGTTTTTCACACCTTTTGAAGCTCTTCATATTTTTCATATTTTTGAAGCTCTTCATATTTTCACACCTTTTCAGACTCTTCATGTTTTTCAAAATTGCTCCTCCTATTTTTCAGACCGCTTCATGCTCCTCATATTTATCACACCTTTTGAAGGTCTTCATATTTTTCACATCTTTTCAGGCTCCTCATGTTTTTGAACACCGCTTCATCCTCCTCCTATTTTTCAGATCGTTACATGCTCCTAATATTTTTGACACCTTATGAAGCTCTTCATATTTTTCACACTTTTTCAGGCTTTTCATGTTTTCCAACACCGCTTCATTCTCTTCCTATTTTTCAGACCGTTTCATGCTCATCTCATTTTTGACACCTTTTGAAGCTTTTCATATTTTTCAAAACATTTCAGCTCTTCATGTTTTTGAAAACCGCTTCATGCTCCTCCTATTTTTCAGAGAGTTTCATGCTCCTCATGTATTTCACACCTTTTGAAGCTCTTCAAATTTTTCACAACTTTTCAGGCTCTTCATGTTTTTGAACACCATTTCATGCACCTCTTATTTTTCAGACAGTTTCATGCTCCTCATATATTTCAGACCTTTTGAAGCTCTTCATATTTTTCACAACTTTTCAGGCTCTTCATGTTTTTCAACACCGTCTCATGCTACTCCTATTTTTCAGACCGTTTCATGCTCCTCATGTATTTCACACCTTTTGAAGCTTTTCACATTTTTCACAACTTTTCAGGCTCTTCATGTTTTTCAACACCGCTTCATGTTCCTCCTATTTTTCAGTCCATTTCATGCTCCTCA